>NC_079327.1:7298750-7665000 GCF_029931775.1 Euleptes europaea | reverse complement strand
CTGGACACCCCCCGGTTTCAGACGATGCATTCTCTTTGGCACACAACATCCCTGTTTCCGTGCCCTGAACAGCTATACTACCAACGAACTTC
This sequence comes from Euleptes europaea, assembly GCF_029931775.1. Taxonomy (NCBI): domain Eukaryota; kingdom Metazoa; phylum Chordata; class Lepidosauria; order Squamata; family Sphaerodactylidae; genus Euleptes; species Euleptes europaea. Next base: position 7,664,908 of record NC_079327.1, on the reverse strand, counting down.
TAGAAGATAACAATGTAAGAAAGCCAAAAGAGAAATGATAATTAGCGGATGGAGCATCTTCAGAAAGAATCCTCTGGAGTAGAGAGGGATCGAACTGTCAAGATGGATCTTTAAGAAATTCGATCATCACTACTAAATATAAATAAAGGCACAGGCTTATGCACACCTATGAATTATGCATAACTTTTTCCCCTTCAAATATACTGGGGGGGGGGGGACGACTGGGGGATGTTTAGCATTCAAGGATATATAGTTTCGGCCCAGTAGGGAAAGGAAAATAAAGTCTTAGGTTTCTCGGTTCAATTCGAACCACATCATCTCAAATGTTTGGGGTTTTTTTTATAAGCTTCGAGATATCTCCTTGATCAATGAAGATGTTCAGTATCTAGAAGTGTGAGAGTCAAGCAGAAAACTGCTTTTCTCTTTGGGGGCATTGAAAATCTGCTAGTTACAGATGATCATTAATCCTCTACTCATGCCTGGGATCCTGGGGGAGGGTGGCGTTTGGCCAGGGCAGGTACCTCAGCAGGGTATAAGACCCGTCCTCCTGTCTACCCTCCAAAGCACCCATTTCCCACAGTGGCACTGATCTCTGTAGTCTGGAGATCAGTTGTAATTCTGGAAGATTTCCACACCCCACCTGGAGATTGTTATCCATACAGCCACAAAAAAAGCCTTTTAGAGGCTATTTTAGAGGCTGTTTTGTTGTAAAAATGGGGCTTTTCGCCCCATAGAGAACAGAGATGCTGCGTCTTCTCAAAAGCAGTCGCAGTAACCCCATTCTCACCACCGCGTTCCAGGCTGAACGGGGACAGGAAGCTGCCTACAGGCAGCTCTACCCCTGGGACACCCCGTGAAAGCCCCCCAGGATGCCGGAACGCCCTCTGAAATGCCGACACAGGAATTTATGCCTGTGGGACACCGGCGGAACGCCCAGCCGGCATCCCGGGGTGGCACTGCTGTGGCCGCACTGGGAGACCGGCGTCCGGCCTTCCCTGCTGGCTTTGGGGCCACTCATGACAGCATAAGTAGCCCAGGCACTGGCATGGGAGGGGGGATCAATGCCAGTGCAGACCCTTCCTGGCCTCCTGAAGACTTTCGTCATCAGACATCAGGAATGGGCTGTTAGAAATAGACTTCCCATTCTATCAAGAAAGCAATAATGCTACATAGCTGAGCATGGACACCATGCTTGTTGAGTGTTCACATTTATTTCCAGGAACTGGTGTCATCATCCTGAAAACAGTCATATGGAGGCACATTTCAACATGTGATTCCTCCACCTGCCTTCTAAGGTAGTACAATCCAAAGACAGGTTACCACACCATCGGCTGCTTGTCACGATTTAGCCTTTGCCAAAATATAGGGTTGCCAGGTCCCTCTTGGTGGGAGGTTTTGGGGGGCAGAGCTTGAGAAGGGCAGGGTTTGGGGAGGGGAGGGACTTCAATGCCATAGAGACCAATTGCCATTTTCTTCAGGCTAACTGGTCTCTGCTAGCTGGAGATCAGCTGTAGTAGCAGGAGATCTACAGCTAGCACCTGGAGGTTGGCAACCCTACCAAAATATGAATGACTCTTTTCTTCCTTACTTCATCTTTACATAGAAAAGGAAACTGCCATTACCCTGCAGATTAAGAGAAAGAACAAGAACAAGAGAGAGAAAGATCCTTATGGAAACCTCTCTCCCCCTTCAGTTTATTCTACAATCAAACTCGGCTTTGCCATTAATTTTACATCAGCTGAATGCATACATTTATTTCACAATTGCCTTCAAAGGCTTAAAATATACCACCTTTTCTCTCTCTGCGAATATAATAGTAATACTAGTTAGCATCTGGGATGCAAGTAAGCTTCAGTAGTATCTAATTAAATATTTGCACTTTTTCCCTCAACTGGAATTAGTTTGCAATGTGGTCCAGCCCATTTCTTCCCCTTCTTATTCTCTTAATTCTGTAATTATCTGTAATCCTCTTTGCCCACCTCATTTGCCCAAATTTTACTTTTAGACTTCCTGTAGAGAAGTTACATTTGTAGCTAATTTTCATTTGAAGGGCAATACTGACTCCCACACATGTTCCTTCCCAAGCTTTTAAGGGAAGGACAAGTTATATTGGATGCTCATCCAGGGAGAAAAACAACAACAGCAACAACAACAGTAAATATAAAAGAAAATGTCTAAGAGCAACTCCATCCTTCTATCGTAAAAATAAAGCAAGCACAGTAAGAAAGAAACCTGGAACGAGCTAGAGCCCATATCTGGATTCTCAGTGTTGAGAGCTTTGTTACTGCATGTGGTCTAGGGAATGTGTGTATCCCAAACACTTGTCAGTATGAAAGTGATCCACTTTTCAGTTTGGACCCACCTTCACACTATTGCGCAAATCAAGGATGTTTTACCTGAGTTAGGGGTCCTTTAAGGTCATTTATGTAGGGGTATTTAGATCGCGATCCCTGATGGACTGCTTCGAGGCTTCCTTTGATTTAGTCATGATTTTACCAGCCTTTAGAAGTCACCTTGTTCCCACCTCGTTCTTTCTCCGCAGTTCTCTGATGCTGTTTTATAACAAATTTAAATTCTGCTTTGAGGCAAGAGTGAGGCGAGTCCCCGCCATTCTCATGCATAGTACTAACTTTGGGTTTCTCTCCCCATGCCCATTCTGGCTTCTCCCTCCCACATGTCTGTACCTCCCATCCAACCCCTTCCCTCAAAGCAGAGCACAAAAGAGGGAGTGAAACCTTCATGAAATGCTCAGGAAGACACCAACCGAAGAGAGGCTGGAAGGCAGCTCCTGGCAGGGAGCAGTTGAAGAAAGGAGGGGAGGAATACCAAGTTTTGCAAAAGCACACACACAGACAAGGAGCAGTCCCTTTAAAGCTGACCCGCCCCCTCCAAGTAAACTGCAACAAGGCTGTTTTTGGAGGAGGGACTCAGAAGCTCCATGATTCCCTGGGGATGAATAATTAATCACAAGGTACTCCTGGAATTTCTTTGGGGGAGGAGCCCTCATGCATATGATGTTTGCAAATTTGGATCAGAAAACTGTGCAGCAAACCAAACACAAACTTCCCCTGAATGAATGACTTAAGGGATTTGGGTGGTTAAAGAAGCTCACGGAGACAAGATATCCTTTCAACACAACTGTACTGCAATTTGAAAAAAAAAGAATCAATCCACAATATACACAATATATCAGTCTCTTAAGGCCCATCATTTTATTTATGGCATTGAAGTCCCTCCCCTCCCCAAACCCTACCCTCCTCAGGCTCCACCCCCAAAACCTCCTGCCGGTGGTGAAGAGGGACCTGGCAACCCTATTCATAGAGGCACCTGGTTGGCCACTGTGTGAACAGACCGCTGGACAATGGGCCTTGGTCTGATCCAGCAGGGCTTTTCTTATGCTCTTATGTTCTAATAGCAAATGTTCTGCCACTGAGCCACCGTCCCTTGCTAGCTAAGGCTCTTCTGATAATGCAAGGCTTTTGCTGCTCATTCTCTTACCTGAATGCAATGTTGTCGTTTCCTTCTTTCTGGAGTCTGCCCTTCTTGGAGAGATCCATTAATAGATCATCAGCCTAATGATAACCAGTAATGATGAATCACTCTGATGTCATTGGCTTTGTCACAAGTGGCTTCTTTGATTAATTTCATCAGTGCAATGGCCAACGCTGATAATGCATTACTCAGAGGGAGGTGATTATTTTTAAGGAGAAGAATGAGCTTCCGTCAAGATTTTATAATCAAATGTTTAATTAGATGGCCTGCATCTTCATGTGAGAAACTGGGATGGGAAGGCTAATAAAAGTGAACTTTTGGAAATTCATCCAAACAAAATGAATATTTCTTAAATTGTGGAATATCTACCATATAATGTGCAATACAGAATTTTTTCTATTACCAATATATGAGCAGTATTGGCTATTTAACCACTTTGTTATTTTTTTAAGATTGTTTATACATATTTTGGGGCCTGGGTGGACATTTAGTCCTTGAAGTATTTACATTGGCCCAATGCATAGGTGCCAGTTTTAAGAAACCCTTCCAACAGTGCCAAAGCAATCTTTCCCTTAGAGACTGACAACACTCCAGCAATTTCTAGAGCTACTCTTGGTCATTTCTGTTTGTTGTTGTTGCTGTTGTTGTTTTTTGTTTTGTTTTGTTTTTTACTGAAAGTGATGTAGCACCAAATGTGATGTTTTGGCCCCTATACCCCCCCACAACCATCCTGCTAGTTACCTGCTTCATAGTTTGGACAGGATTTTTAATTAATTGTGTGTGTGTGTGTGTGTGTGTGTGTGTGTGTGTGTGTGTGTGTGAGTGTGTATGCTGACTTTTTAAAAAAAAACTTGCAAAGCAAAATGTTGTTTTCATTTAATAAAACGTTTTTAGAAACCAATATTCCCTTATCTTATAAATATTATCCAATGAAAAGTCCTAATTGCACAGAACCCAACACGTGATACTTTATCAGTGGGAGATTCGTGCATGGTCTGGGACTCATCTCCACCGGCCCAATGTAGTTGCTCATAATGCTGACTAGCACACCATTTAAAGCAATTAAAGATTTCCAAGAGAAGGAAATTACAGGAAAATAGTTATTCGGCTTGTCATAAATCAAAATTAACCTTTCTGTATGTTTCAATGGAATACCTGAGCTGTCGTGAATCTTGTGACGAGCTGTCGACCGAGTTTATAGACATCTTGCCTTTGGAATACATTGAATATCACACATTGTTCCTTTGCCTTTGGATATCTAAGGGAGATCCCCCCCTCCAGAAATACTTATTACGCTGAGCAATAGAAATGTTCCAGAGCTGTATTTTTGCAATGTCTCTGTCTAATTATTTATATTAATAGCAAAACATTATTCACCGAGAATGACAATGATCACATGTATTACTGGCTTCATCTTTTGAGCTCCTTGACATGATGGTTTTGTTGCCACTTTGGCTTCAGCCCCAGTTTCCCCCCCAGGAATAATTGTTAACAGTCAAGAACACAATGCCTTTCTAATCATTATTCCATCAATGACATGTGCTTTAGATTGTTAAATTGTTTGGGCTGGGGGAAAAAATACAGCGGCTAGAATAGAATATCAAAAAGTGCGTTTTTTCCCAGTTTCTTTGCATTATTCATAAGTGTGGTACCTTGTCAGCATTTAGAATGTAATCAAACTATAAATGATGTAAGAATATTTTGTGTTCAAACCACATGTAAGATGCTCCAAAGCTACATAATACATTGCACTGAGCTTTCTTTTAAAAATATTATCATCTTTTAGGGAGGGGATAGTATAAATTTTTAAGTGTGCATGCCATGTCTTTTGCTAGGCTGAGAAATTCAAAGGCTCCCGCTTTGTTTCCCGATCAAAAGCCATCAGTCAGCTTGGATGTGTGTGTGCAAAGATAAAGACTCTATTATTTACCGTCTCTCTAATTCCTAGGGTTATTCTTTTTGAATGTTGAGTTTGCTATCGTTTCCATACTCATGTCGTTCCTTGGTAATGTGACAAAGTATTTCCAGGCATTTAGAGATAAATAACATTAGGAATAACTACATAGCAGCATGACAGGATCTCCCCTCCCCCTCCTCTAGAAAGAACGGAAGGATTATAAAACATGACTTCTGGAGTGTAACAGCTCAGAATTAGAAGTAGCAATAACACAAATCTCAAATCCATCAGAAATTGGTTAGAAGTAAGATTAAACAAGATTACAAGCAGGAACAAGTGGCGCTCCCTCGAGGAATTTCACTCGTCTTACTGAAACGGTGGATGTTTGAGACCAGTCTTTGATTTCCATCGAGCTTTCCACTTTTCATCCAATGTTTTCAGACATATCTGCAATGTCTTGAATACTCTAACTGAAAGAAACTGCATATGCATCCCAATATGGGTGGTATCCAGTACTTTGACTGGGAATCCCACCTCCATCCTTAAACCATCATGTGAAGAGTGAGTAGAGAGGGAAGGGGGCACGGTATAGTCCGACCTTGTCCGATCTCGGAAGCTAAGGAGGGGCAATACTTGAATGGGAGACCACCAAGGAAGACTTGCAGAGGAGAGCAATGGCAGACCACCTCCTTAGAAAACTCCTTGCTAGGGTCACCATAGGTCAGTTGTGACTTGACGACACTTAAGTACCTATATAAGAGTGAGTCAAGCCAGTGTAACATAGTGGCTGGTATAGGGTTGCCATCTCCATCTTGGGAAATTCCTGGAGATTTTGAAGGGTGAAGTTTGGGGAAGGGAAGAACCTCAGCAAGGTCAAATGACCTTGAACTATTGGCACTCTCTCAGTCTTATTTATCTCCCGCCAGAGGCAAAGAGGGACCTGGCAACCCAGGGACTTCAATACCATAGAGGCCAATTGCCAGAGCAATTGGGGCCTGATATACAAGTGGTAGACAACAGTATATTATAATGATATTCTTCATAATGCTGACCAAGGCACTCAGGATAGGATTGTTTTACCCTTCAGGCATATTTCACATTCTGTTATGGTGTGAATCTCTCTCTCTTTTTTTGTCTTTGCCATTATCCAGCTTATATGGCTGCCTGTGGCTCTGTAAACAACGTTTATTGGACTCTGGATGAGGAAAAGTCTCCGATTGCACTAGAAGAAAATAATAAGTCATCAAATAGGATAGCTGAGCAATAAATCATGCAATGTGATATTTTAAAATAAGTGCCTGGTAAAACACAATTGCTGAGGTGCGCGGGAGTCCCTGCCATATAGGCAATGTCATGTTAAAGTGACAGGAACACATATCCAGGAGTTACCGACAATTATCTCTTAATTCGGAGGTTTATAATTGTGCCCCGCCCCACAAGCATTCCCTTAGAATTAAAAAAAAAAACAGAAGAGAGGTTATGGCGATGCTATATTATGTCATTTTTTCTCTAGCAATCAAGATGACCCTAACAGCCAACATTTTCAATAAGGGCAAATAGGTCAAAGACAGGAAATATGTTTGTGTACAGGGTAGGGGGTGGATGGGTGGTAACAAAAAAAAACCTGTAGGTGAGTAGGGCAGATTTTCTGGGGGCTAGATACCACCATGCAAGATTTTTTTCCTCTAACATTTCCTTGCCTTCACCACTGTACTGGAGTTTAGGGTTGCCAACCTCCAGGCAGTAGCTGGAGCTCTCCCACTATTACAACTGATCTCCAGCCGACAGAGATCAGTCCACCTGGAGAAAATGGCCGCTTTGGCAATTGGACTCCATGGCATTGAAGTCCCTCCCCTCCCCAAACCCCACCTTCCTCAGGCTCCACACCCAAAAATCTCCAAGATGACCAACCTGGAGCTGGCAACCCTAGGCAATACTGTGGCATGTTTCCAATGAAGTTCCCAATCCCATTACAGCCCTAAAATCTCTTTTCTGGTTTGATTAGCGCTGCTTGTTCTGACTCACAACTTTGCAGCAGGTATAGGCAATTTTTCCACTTCCACCTTCATTTATAACATGTGTTCCCTGTATAGTTTTCACAAGTTTTTTTTTTTTTTTTTGCAACTTCCAGAGCCAGCGTGGTGCAGCGGTTAAGAGCGGTGGTTTGGAGCATTGGAGTCTGATCTGGAGAACCGGGTTTGATTCCCCACTCCTCCACATGAGCGGCGGAGGCTAATCTGGTGAGCCAGGTTGGTTTCCCCACTCCTACATACTCCTTGGGCCGGTCACACACTCTCAGCCTCACCCACCTCACAGGGTGTCTGTTGTGGGGAGGGGAAGGGAAGGTGATTGTAAGTCGGTTTGAGTCTTCTTTAAGTGGCAGAAAAAGTTGGCATATAAAAACCAACTCTTCTTCTTCTTCTTCCTCTCCTCCTCCACCCATTTCCAATTCTTTTTCTGTCGCCTGGGAAGAGGCCACCAGTCCAGAAGTCCACTTCCTCAATTCCAGGGGTACGCAATGGACAGTTCTACGGATCCTGGCAAATAAATGATTTGTGTGTGAATCCCCTCGAATGGGGATTTTTGCTTTTCGCTCCTGGACCGGCCTCGTGACTCTGAGATGTCACCTTCCTCATTAAATGTGTTATCACTCATACAAAATTTCTTCTGTTCACATTCTGATTAAAAGCATAATCATTTCTCATGTGTGTCACTGTAGACATCTCTCTTTATTTTCTTGGTTGGAATCCTCGTTTCTTCCATCATCTTTCTACATGTCTTTTTCTTACCACTCTGCCTAGTTAATTCCCCCTTCTTTTTTATTCCCAAGTCATTGCATTTTTTATTCCTTTTCACCCATCGCCTTCAAGACAAAAGATCCCTCTTTACGTTTTTACTATTGGTTTTAAAAATTCTTAAGTGTTCAGCGCCTTTTTATTGATGCACGGTGCGTCTGCTGTGCTCTCCAAGTCTCGGTCTTTGCCAAAAGCACCGAGGCAGAAGATCATCAGCTCGCCAAAGCTTGCTCAAATAAAGGAAGATGTAAAAAGCCGCTCCAAATTTCCCTAGATCTTTTGAAAGCATTGATTTTAAGGGGCCCATGTTAAGTTTTGGTGTCCAGTTTCTCATTTTGGGAAATCACTGGAAACAAATGTATTGCTGTCGAGTATTCCTGGCACCTGGGAATAGATTAGGGTCGCTATCAAGGGGGTCTTCAAAACTACTGGAGCATCTGTTCACCAGAAGAAATTGAGTTACCAATTTCCAGACAAGACTTGGAAGGTTTGAATTTTCTTAGGCTTGCAACTGATCTCTATGTTACAGAGATAAGTTCCCCTGGAGGAAAGAGTCACTTTGAAGTTTGGACTCTGTAGAAATGCATCCTTGCTGAACTCTGAGCCATCGTGGTGTAGTGGTTAAGTGGTTAAGGTTTGGAGCGGTGGAGTCTAATCTGGAGAACCAGGTTTGATTCCCTGCTCCTCCACATGAGCTGCAGAGGCTAAACTGGTCAACTGGATTTGTTTCCCCACTCCTGCACATGAAGCCAGCTGGGTGACCTTGGGCTAGTCACTGCTCTCTTAGAGCTCTCTCAACCCTGCCTACCTCACAGGGTGTCTGTTGTGGGTAGGGGAAGGGAAGGTGACCGTAAGCTGGTTTGATTCTTCCTTAAGTGGTAGAAAAAGTCAGCGTAGAAAAACCAACTCTTCTTCCTCTTCTTCTTCTTCCAGCAACATTTTTTTTGTTTTATGATGCAAGGGAAAGGGTGATTTGTATACCTCCGGTGGACCCAGCTGCCCCTCTCTGCCAGCTCCATCCCATGTTGCTCCACCAATGCAGAAGCCACAATACTGTTGGATCCATCCAAAGATGGACATCTATGTGTGGATGGTGTGGTCGGTGTGGACTCCTATCCGGGATATGACAGAAATAAGAAGAAAACTACTTTGGATCCAACTTCATGTATCTGTGGTGATAACAGCTATTTTCTTCTTTACATCTGTTTATCAGTCCATCTGTCCATAGCAGGCATAATTCACCAGGATGGACATGGGGTTTGCAATGCCAAAAATCAAGGGAATTAGACCATGCTGGCCTGAATTATTGCCAGGTCCAGGACATTCCTGTTCCTGTTGAATACTAAGGTTTTCTGCCTCTGGCAGGTAGATGGGGCTGAGAGAGTGGGACCAGCCCAAGGTCACCCAGCTGGCTTCATGTGGAGAAGTGGGGAATCAAACCCGGTTCTCCAGATCAGAGTCCACTGCTCCAAACCACCACTCTTAACCACCTCACCACTGCTCTTAACCACTACACAAGCCTGATTCTCAGTGATGGTTGCCACCAAGTCAGAGAAGTGGGGAATCAAACCCGGTTCTCCAGATCAGAGACAACCGCTCCAAACCACTGCTGTTAACCACTACACCACTCTGGCTCTTAACCACCACACCAACAGCCATGTTAGCTGGACTCTGTGCCCAAATCTTGATGGCCTCTCGCGTATGTATTTGCAGATCCTCAGAACCCGAGGACCACCCCCATCATGTGTTGCATTGTCCCTTGTACCGTGAACCCAGATCTAAAAGTCTTGCCTTGTTTTTATCTAGCAATTGTTTTAGCAATCAGGAAAAGCTTTCTTTTCTCCTGTCTGACACTGACTCTGCTGTTAGTGACAATATGTCTCTTTTCGCCCTAGCGGCCAGGAAAATTCGAGCCAGCACTGTAGTTAAACCGGATAATATATGTATCTGATTTGAATTTATTTTTGTATTGGATTTTAACTGTTTTTTTCATTGAACCTGACTTGATCCTTGTATTTTTGATTGTAACGGCCTTTGGCTATATGCAGTGGAATCATAGAATCATAGAGTTGGAAGGAACCACCAGGGTCATCAAGTCCAACTCCCTGCACAATGCAGGAAATTCACAACTACCTCCCCCCCACACCCCCAGTGACCCCCACTCCATGCCCAGAAGATGGCCAAGATCCCCTCCCTCTCATCATCTGCTTAAGGTCATAAAATCAGCACTGCTGACAGATGGCCATCTAACCACTTCTTAAAAACCTCCAGGGAAGGAGTGCTTACCACCTCCCGAGGGAGCCTGTTCCACTGAGGAACTGCTGTAACTGTTAGAAAAGTAAATCTCTACCTGTTCTTGTCCTTCATAATGGGCCAGTTTAACAGAAATGGCGTACACGACTCCCTAGCAGGGAGTGACACTTTACTTGGGGTGTTTTCTCTGCTCTAAACACAGCATCTCTTCTCTCTTTGTCCTTCCCATTCATTCAGTGGCCTTTAGCACATATTTGGAATTTTTACTCTTGTTGTCTTTATGGTATATTGTGCCAGCAAATTATAGTCCCAACGAATGATTTGGGGCAGCAGAGTGGTTGTTTGAATCGGTCTTTACAATCAATAAAATGAAAAGAAGAACTCCTAAGCATCAGCCATCCTTTTAGAAGAAGCTCTATTACAATAATTGTCCACAACACATGTTCAGACAGGAATGGTGCAGATTTTGGGGGAGAAATCACTAAGCAAAAACAAACACTTCCCGTAATTCATTTTTTTTAAGCAAAAAAAAAGTTTTTTGTTTGTTTGTTTTCTCATGGGATTTGTTTGTTCTTAAAAAGAATCCTAGTAGGAAAGTGGAGAAGCTGGGAGGATTTGTCTTGTGTGTCATGCTCTTGACACGGCTCTCCCTTGCACCATTAGAAGATCAATGAGGACCCAGTGTCTGAAGAAAACCTGTTTTCAGTGTTTCCTGTTTGCCAGGACAGGAGTATGGACCCAATCCACATAAAGTTAGTCACAGATGAATCCAATTACATCCAAAGAAACAAGGCAAATATGATTAACTGAAGATGTTTTGCATTCAGTGGGACTTACTGCGCAATCCTAAGCAGAGTTAAGTCTATTGCCTTCATGACAAGTTGCAGCTATCCAAGTTTGTGCTGCGAATCACAATTAACTTTACCTGGAGTTCCAAAATCATATAAGTGACTAGTTTTGAATCAGAAGAGAGCTTTGTCTCTCGGAAGCTAGGGTTGTGAGGTCCCCTCTGTCCACCAGCAGGGGGTGAAGGGTAGGGCCAGATCCAGTTTGGAAAACTCCTGGAGATTTGGGGATGGAGCCTGGGGAGGACAGGGATCCCAGTGGGATAGAATGCCATATATTCCACCCTCCAAAGCACCCTCTGGAGCTGCCATTTTCTGCAGGGGAACTGATTCCTTACATCTAGAGATCAGTAATTAATCCAGGAGAATTCCAGGTCCCACCTGGTGGTTGACCACCCTAGTCTCCAGCATCTAATATCACTAGTGGAAAGTCTGCATGGGTCCAGCCCAATATTTTTTTGTGTTCTTTTTGTGAGCCCCTCCCCAGGAGAGAGAAAATTGGGATAGAAATAACTAAATAAACACTGATTTAGATTTCAAGGAGAGAATTAAATGACTCTAGGGAGAGGCCAGATTTTAATGGGAACTGTACCACAACAGGTGTAAACCATGAATTCAGTTATGTTGATGGAGATTCCCCTTTCTTCTATAGGTCCTGCTTTATTTGATACAGCCTGGTGCTGCCTCTGTTAATGTTGTAGATAAAGAAGTCAGTTGTCCTGATATATGACCCTCTCAGGGGCTCATATTGAAATGGGTTGTTATGCAGTGCTTGAAATATCATTAAACTAGCATCGCTTTGGCAAAATATTGTCTTGCTGTCCTATACCAAAACAGCTCTTCTGTATCCAAATGGCCCTTTTTAATGAAAACGGTGGCTACCTCCCCACATTTTTGCGGCTGCTGGATCATAACTTGGTATAATCCGTCTTGGTTTAAATCTAAGCGTCCTCTCCAAGTAGAGGGTTATACTGGGAACAGTTTTAAAAATGATGCTAAAAAAAATTATACAGAACTCTGCTGTTTAGGCAGTCCTTTAATGAACCCAGATGATTGATAGGGTTTTCTATAAGCAAACAGCTACAAGAGAAACACTAAAAACGGAAAAGAGGATTCGTGGAATAACATTATGCTAATCCCAGGAAACTAATTCTAGTGATGTACTACAGCAAGTTCATGCATTCTCTTCGCCCCCTGAAACAAGAATATGCTCTGCGGAGACAATTCGGAAGTTTACTGTCACTTCTTCCCAGTTTACTGTGAATCAATGCGAGATGAGTTACTCGGGGCACCCTTCGAGTTAGTGAGTTGCAAAACAGAGGGGGGGAAATACAGGCAGAGAACGGCCAAGCGCCTTTTATTTAATCCCTATGTTCCCCCCCTCCCTCGGCGCTCTGTCCTTTTAAGTAAGTAGGGTACTTACTGAATAAAGAAACACATAAGCTTTTCAAATTACACAGAAAATCGTATGTGGCAGAGAGCTCTGTGATCAGTAGTAGAGCTGAAAGGGGATGCAAATATATTTATTTTTAGAAGGAGGACTGAGATCACCCTCTGCCTCCCGGTACCTCTGTACCTGCCAATCAGAACATTGTTGTTGCTGATTGGGTGAGGAGAGGCCCCGCCCCCCCAGTAAAAATCAACCGCAGGTTTCTGCTCGGGGGAGCCATGGAGGAAAGGACTGAAAGCCCAAACACAGCTTTCTGCCGCCACACAACTGATTTCTTTTTTATTCTTTTAATTATGCATTCTTTTGATCCTTTTGTTTTTATCATTATTGTAAACCACTTTGGGAGCTGTTAGAGCTGAAAGGCAATCTATATAATATGCCAAATGCACAAAGGAAGAAATAAGAAGAGGCGGAGCCTCAAGCTGGCCCACTGTAGCTGCGATTTATATGTAAATTGCCCACAATATGTTTGGGTAGCAATCTTCCTGCACAGACTGTGGATCTAAAAGAGGAATATTCATGATACTGTTCCCTTGGAGGATTTTCTCAATTTGGTGTGCTCTCTTCATATTCATAAGCCCATCTTGTAGTTAAAAACTTAGACCTCAGCAATCATTTGTAGATTATTTCTTGACACTCCACATAACAGGTAGGGTTGCCAGGTCCCTCTTTGCCACCCTGATTGATCTATCAATCTACCTACCTACCTACCTACCTACCTACCTACCTATCAATCTACCTACCTACCTGTCTGTCTGTCTGTCTGTCTGTCTATCTATCTATTTTGCAATCTTTACCCTTCTCCAATTTGTTTGTTATTTAAAAAAAACCAGGAAGGATGAGTGCCTTCCTTCCACTATCAAATGTCTCAACCAGTCTTTGTCTATCTACCTCAATTATTGGACAATGAAAAAAAGAAATGACTTATTGTACCTATACTTCCAGACCCACAAGGGCAAAGCCTATTGGAAAATGGAACTGCTATCAACATCAACTGAATTTCCAATTCAGCATTAACAAAAATGCAAACAATCATTCAAATCGGCCTGTCTGGGTTGCATAGAAGAACCTGCTCGTCATTCTTTGGAATGAAGCATCCCGTTTTACACTGAACTTTTACACAATTGTGGTTTTCCCCCCTTCCCATTTCAGCTTTCCCAGCACAGCAGCAAACCCTGTGAATGATGCAAGCGGGAGTGACATATCACAGCCAAATATGTTCCCTCCGACGGAAACAGACTCAAAAGCTGCCAGTCAGATCAAAGTATCCAGAGCTTTCCAGAGTTTTCTTACGCGGAAACTAAACAAGAAGAAGGATGTTCAGCCTCCATTTACATCCACTAACAGAGGAAACCACTTCTTTTGAAGCGCATATGTTCTTTACAGCCCGCAGTCATAGGCAAAGCATTGCATATGTGGTAATTCAACGTACACCGTATGTGACATACATAACACCAGGTACTTAATTATGAACGATCCTTTCTTCCCGTCTGTACGAAGCATCTGCCTCCGCTTTTGTTGTCAGAACTCTTGAAGGGAAAATGTCAAAAAGAATATAACAGGGGCGCGCCGACGCTTATTGGAAGAAAAGCAAATCCTCTCTGTAATGGAACAATGTTTAGGGTGGCCAGTGAATCGCCTGCAGGGTTTGGACTGAGAGGAGGGCAGAACTCTCTTTTTGCCTGCAGTTGCTTCAAAGTGACCTCGTAATTGATGGAGCAAAAAGGAAGATGTTGTTTCAAGTTGCTTATGGGAGAGCCAGCGTGGTGTAATGGTTAAGAGTGGTGGTGTGGAGCAGTGGACTCTAATCTGGAGAACCAGGTTTAATTCCCCACTCCTCCACATGGGTGGCGGAGGCTAATCTGGTGAACCGGGTTGGTTTCCCCACTCCTCCACATGAAACCAGCCGGGTGACCTTGGGCTAGTCACAGCTCTCTCAGAAGTGTTGGTTTTTATATGCCGACTTTCTCTACCACTTAAGGGAGATTCAAACCGGCTTACAATCACCTTCCCTCCCCCTCCACCAACAGACACCCTGTGAGGGAGGTGTGGCTGAGAGAGTTCGGAGAGAGAACTGTGACTAGCCCAAGGTCACCCAGCTGGTGACCTTGTAGGAGTGGGGAAACAAATCAATTTCACCAGATTAGCTTCCACCACTCATGGGGAGGAGTGGGGAGTCAAACCCGGTTCTCCAGATCACAGTCCACCGCTCCAAACCACCGCTCTTGACCACTACACTACATTGTCCCACCAGCGTTCTGCGGTGATTCAGTCCCATACTCTCACTTCTGCAGGCGGCTGGTTTTTGTGAGCAGAAAGAAGTCCGGCATCGTCCCAAGGTGCAATGGGGCACGTGGACAGGGAGCTAATCCAAAATATGTCCCTGCATGCCCTGTTTTGCTGTGTCAAAAAGCTGATAACGCTAATACAGTGTGATTTAATACCTTGCCTGTAATGGGGTCAGGCTGAGCGCTACTTATCCTGTTTGCCCACAGGTGAATTTGGAGAGATATAAAAGGGTGAGCGACATTGGGAGGACTGGGAGAAATTGGAGAGGAAGGAATGGAGCTTACCTTACCGGGCGATATACCTGTAACACAACTAGTCTCTGCTTGGGCAAAATTTAACCCTTCCGTCACCATCCCTCGCTGATTGAAAATGAGCAACTGAAAATTGTAAGGCTCAGAATCTGAAGTGATGCCGCTTCTCCTATCCAGTCTGAGTCCCAGCATGGTGTAGTGGTTAAGAGCAGTGGTTTGGAGCGGTGGAGTCTGATCTGGAGAACCAGGTTTGATTCCCCACTCCTCCACATGAGTGGTGGTGGCTAATCTGGTGAACTGGATTTGTTTCCCCACTCCTACACAGGAAGCCAGCTGGGTGACCTTGGGCTAGTCACACTCCCTCAGCCCCACATACCTCACAGGGTGTCTGTTGTGTGGAGGGGAAGGAAATGTGAATGTAAGCCGGTTTGATTCTTCCTTAAGTGGTAGAGAAAGTCAGCATAAAAAAAAAAACTCCTCCTTCTACTCGTCTTCTTCTTTTTTTTCTTCTTCTAACCCCCATTTGCAACTTTAAATCTCATCTTACTCACCACCCCCTGGTCCCTACATAAAATCTATCCTTTAATTGATTGATTTCGACCTCTTCTTCTTCTTCTCCCCCCCCCCCATTTGCAACCTTAAATCTCATCTTACTGACCACCCCCCGGTCCCTACATAAAATCTATCCTTTAATTAATTGATCTCGACTTCTTCTTCTTCTCCCCCCCCCCCATTTGCAACCTTAAATCTCATCTTACTCACCCCCCCTCCCCGGTCCCTACATAAAATCTATCCTTTAATTCATTGATTTTGACCCATGCTGTGTGGCTTTTTTGATAGAGCCCTTAGGGTGTTTTACAACATATGCAATCAATGGCCTCTACAATTGCAGCAATAAAATCCCACCTATAAAATCTGTGTTTGGACAATGCTTTTTTGCAATTATAATAGGAGCACTAAAACGGCCTACAAGAGATAGGTTCATTCAGGCATGTGGTCCAGCAGTCAGTCTCAAATAGTGGCCCTGTGGGTGCCCCGGGAAGCTCACATGTGAAGCCAGGTAGAAATGGTGGTGGAAAGTGCTGTAAAGGCCCAGTTGGCTTGGTGTGACCCCATAGGTTTTTCAAGGTAGTTTGCTATGGCCTGCCTCCATGTGGCAACCTTGGACTTCCTTGATGGTCTCCCATCCAAGTACTAACCAAGACTGACCCTACTTAGCTTCCAATATCTGATGAGATTGTTCTAGCCTGGGCCATCTGGGTCACAGCAAGAGACATTCAGAGGTGGTTTGCCCTTGCCTGCCTCTGCATAGCAACCCTGGACTTCCTTGGTGGTCCAGGGCTGACCCTGCTTCATGTGGAGTGGGGAATCAAACCCACTAGAGTCTGCCGCTCATGTGGAGGAGTGGGGAATCAAACCCAGTTCACCAGATTAGAGTCCACTGCTCCTAACCACTACAACATGCTGGCTCAAAGGCAAAGGGAATCATTTTGGGAATTTTTATTGGGAAAATTATTGAAGGAGGAGAAAGAGAGTGTTTGCAGAGTGGACTGGAAACAGGAAAGGAGCACAGTCTGTTTAAAGTGTGGATAAATGTTTATGGAGGAACTACATGCTTGATAGTACAGAGCAGAGACAATCTCTGCTGAGAGAGAGAGAGAGAGAGAGAGAGAGAGAGAGAGAGAGAGAGAGAGAGAGAGAGACTGACTTCCAAGAAGAAGCAGGATATTGCCCTAAGAGTAACAATCTGGAGACAGGCAAGGAATGACACTTAAATGACAGTAGCCCCCTAACCTCACTGTCCTATTTAACTGCCCCCTCACTGCCCCCTGCAGGGTCTTCTTCTCATCTTTGTACCCCAGACATTGCCTATTCCAACAGAGAGGAGCTGAGACAGAAAGAAACCAAGTGGGAATCCTGTCACAAATCTTGTCAGAGATACTTTAAGGAGCCATTGGACTTCTGTTTTATC
The DNA here is from genome assembly GCF_029931775.1 of Euleptes europaea. Lineage (NCBI taxonomy): Eukaryota > Metazoa > Chordata > Lepidosauria > Squamata > Sphaerodactylidae > Euleptes > Euleptes europaea. The sequence continues at coordinate 7,647,664 of NC_079327.1, read as the reverse complement.
TTGGATTTACAGCCAATCAATTTCATGCAGAGATTCAAGTTCTAGTATTCTAGGACAGACGGCTTTTTCCGCATGTGTTTTTTCGTCAGTTCTGGCCCCACACTGCTTTGGTTTATCCCCAGATTTCTGCACACATTTTTTTTCCCTTTAGTTTTTGCTGCTGCTGCTGCTTCTTCTTCTTCTTCGATTCTATACTTGTGGATAGACCGCCAAGAAAATCAGAAGTAAGTTGAATGTGCAGAACAGTCCAGAGAAACAATACTTTCTCCACACTTATACCACAGCACTCTGTTCCCTTCCTAAACCCACAAAATACCTACTGGTAATCCTATGTTGACTTTGACCAAGTAGTTCAACCCCCTATTGAGCAGTGATCCCACAATGTGTATCTTACACATACCCTACAATATGAAAACCAAACACAATCCCATGCCCACAACCTGTCACAAAGCTGGCCTCAAGTTTCCTCTTGCCTTGGAGCCAGCCAGCCAGACAAAACCGTGCAATTTCTGCCTTGCGGGGTAGCATGACAGTCACTGGGACTGAAGTTACTACAGTAACATGGTCCCTGGATAACTGTACTAACTGAAAATGGATTTGTCTCCTACTTCCCCCACAACCACAACGCTTCTTACAACCCAACATTTAAGCCGCAAGAAAGCTCATTAGCTCCAAAGGATCACGGATCCATGTTATGAAAGGGCAGCAGCAACATTCCTGACTACACTAGTCAAGAAAATAGCCAGCATTATTTAGCCCCCAAAGGCTTTTGTGGATAAATTGAACTTACATGACTGTCGAAAGGTCAGCAAAGAGGTTCACAATGGCTCCTTCTGCCAGGAGGTCATTCCACAGTCCTGAAGCTCCTGACAAAAAAGCCTTACTGTAGATAGACTTCATTTCCCATCAATATGCATATCATCACAGTTGGAGTTTCCCTCCCCGCCTCCAAGTTCATTATTATACACCAGCATGGTCAGAAATGCAAGAAGTGAAACACTCATGCTTGGGGTCTGAGAGGGAGACCAGATGATGTCCTATATAATGAACTCCTCGCCTTCCTTGCATCCATAGGCTTGCCCCTCATCTTTCTGCTCTTTGCTCATAAGTACGTGAACTTTATATTTCCCCTCTACCATTCGAACTACCAAAGGTCTCCTACTTTCTCAGATGTCTCTGCCCTTTCTCTCCTTGCTGCCCTTAAGCCTGATGGTCTATTTCAGACTCCTCTATAATCTCCTCTCTCTTCTCCATCAGATTCATCCTCAAAATCCATGTCTTCCACACAGCCACTGATTTCACGTTTAGAAGAAGAAGAGTTGTTTTTTATATGCCGACTTTCTCTGCCACTTAAGGGAGACTCAAACCAGCTTACAATCACCTTCCCGTCCCCTCCCCACAACAGACACCATGAGTCAGGTGGGGCTGAAAGTGTGTGACTAGCCCAAGGTCACCCAGCTGGCATCACGTGGAGGAGTGGGGAAACAAATCCAGTTCTCCAGATTAGCGTCCGCCCCTCATGTGGAGGAGCGGGGAATCAAACCCATTTCTCCAGATCAGAGTCCACCACTCCAAACCACCGCTCTTAACCACTACACCATGCTGGCTCTCACATTTAGTTTTCCAACCCTACTAAAACACAGCAGAAGTATGTGTAATATGCTGTGATCATCCCAAGAAGATGCTGATGGTATTTTAATAGATATATAGTAACTTTATTCAAGAGAAACAAAATGAAGGACCACAAACCTACCAGAGTCCTTCATAGCAGGTCTAGCTTATGCAAAGACATGATTAAAACCTGGAATGGAATTGCTCCAGATTCTAGTATCCTGGATTAAACATGAATGGACTGCAGAACATTACAGTATGTAGTTAGGGTTGCCAGGTCCTTCTTCACCACTGGCAGGTTTTTGGGGTGGAGCCTGAGGAGGGTGGGGGTTGGAGAGGGGAGGGGCTTCAATGCCATAGAGTCCAATTGCCAAAGCAGCCATTTTCTCCAGGTGAACTGACCTCTATCAGCTGGAAATCATTTGTAATAGCAGGAGATCTCCATCTAGTTCCTGAAGTTTGGCAACCCTACCAGGTCCCCCCTGGCCACCAGCTGGAAGTGATGTCATGGTATTACTGTGTCATCATTCCCCCACTCCCCTGCTTAGGGTTGCCAACCTCCAGGTGGTGGCAGGAGATCTGCTATTACAACTGATCTCCAGCCGATAGAGGTCAGTTCCCCTGGAGAAAATGGTCACTTTGGAAATTGGACTCTATGGCATTGAAGTCCCTCCCCTCTTTGGCATTGAAGTCCCTCCCCTCCCCAAACCCCACCCTCCTCAGGCTCCAGCCCCAAAATCTCCAGGTATTTCCCAACCCAGAGCTGGCAACCCTAGCTTTGGCCCAATTATTGTTATTTATTCCCTTTTAAATCTTCTTGGCCTAAAGTAAACTGTATGCTTTGTAAAAAGAAAAAAAATCAATTTTATTTAGTTTGGCTTGGAATGTTTACTATGCTTTATTATAGATTTCTCTAATGTTTATAATAGACTTATTGGAAATGTGCTGTTTTTAGGTTCAGTTATATGTAACTCATCTCGAGTGCTCTGTGCCAAGACGGCATCTGAGATACATAGGGTTGCCAGTAGGGTTGCCAGGTCCTTCTTCACGGCCGGCGGGAGATTTTTGGGGTGGAGCCTAAGGAGAGCGGACTTTAAGGAGGGGAGGGACTTCAATGCCATAGAGTCTAATTGCCAAAGCGGACATTTTCTCCAGGTGAATGGATCTCTATTGGCTGGAGATAAATTGTAATAGCTGGAGATCTCCACCTAATACCTGGAGGTTGGCAACCCTAGTTTCCAGGTCCCTCTTTGCCACCGGCAGGAGATTTTTGGGGCGGAGCCTGATGAGGACAGGGTTTGGGGAGGGGAGGGACTTCAATGCCACAGAGTCCAATTGCCAAAGCGGACATTTTCTCCAAGTGAACCAATCTCTATCGGCTGAAGAGCAATTGTAATAGCAGGAGATCTCCAGCTAGTACCTGGAGGTTGGTAACCCTAATAATGCTAGATACATAAAGATAATAAGCAATACCTGGAAACTGTTTGCCAAAATGGCTGTTTGCATGGCTGCAGCTACCATGCAAAGAAAAAACTGGATATCACCACTGTGTACCTTGGAAGAGGGGTGTCTGCTCATTCCACAAGCCACAAAAACAACACAAAGCATCCTAAACAAAACATTTCTTTTTTCTCGCACCAAATCAGGCGCGCGAAGGAAATGAAGGGGGGGGGGGAGAATGCCTTTCAGTGCTAATGTAATATACACTTGAAAATGGATCATTAGCCGTCAGATTTGAATAACACCATGCACTTCTGCTATAGTCTGTAACTAATCTTGTAAAGGGGAGAATTTCGGGAGCTACAGTCTCTAATTGGCATCTTTCACACAAATCAGATATGCAACATTAGATACAGTTTGCATGCTGCTGTTTCGAATTTTTTGGCAAATTCAAATCCAAACGTATGGCCAAGGGGCTGCGGTTTCATCGGCACTTGGATTACACTGAGAAGAGTCCAGATTTGTTGGGGGCATATCAGCCTTTCGGTATTATTTACTTAATTATGTTATTTTGAAAATGTGTTCACTTCTTTTATGGGACTTCAATGCCATAGATTCCAATGGCCAAAGCAGCCATTTTCTCCAGGTGAACTTATCTCTATCGGCTGGAGGTAAGTTGTAATAGCAGGAGACCTCCAGCTAGTACCTGGAGGTTGGCAACCCTAGAAGAATGGCATTGTGTACCACTGCGGCATCACTTCTGACTTTGTATGCAAAAGGGACATTGCCATATTGCCAGATGCTCTAGGAAATTCACCGATCTCTAAGGTTTTTACCATAGAGTTTTGGGGAAACCCTAGAGCATTGCACAGTGCGGTGATGTCACTTCTGGTTATGCAGCTGGAAGTGGTGTTGCAGCATCACGTGGCACCATTTGGCCAGGGATCCACCCCCCACCCCAGTCCCCTGCTGGCTGCCAGCACTGGGTTAGCAATCCAACCAGTCATGTTCATGATTGTAAAAACAAGACAAACTGTCACTGGGCCTAAATTGTGTATCTACCATAGTCAGTAGCATTGTGCAGTATGTCTCGTTTCAACTGATCCTCTCCGGTGCTGCTAACAATAGGACTTTTTTCACAACTACACTTCTGTCATGCTAATTGCTAGTCTAAACTTTATGCCAGCATTACACGGGGATAAATTATTTAAAGCAAATAACTCGCATCCATGTGAGCTGACACTTTCGATTGCTCTAGGAAAGATATTTACAAAAAATTAATTTATACTTTCGGAATTGAAACAGCCAATTGGACAGTATCTTCACACAAAGCTGGTTTTAAAATATTCATATTTATTTTTTGCGCAAAGTCTACAGTTTGGCTGTGTGTGACTTCTCCCCCTCCCCGCTCCGATAAAAAGTCTCCACATGGTACGATCAAAGGAGAGAGAAAATTAAAAAAGACAATGCTGATCTTTTATTAAAGCCCTTTCTCTCTCCTCTTTCCACACCATACAAACCATTTTAACACTTTTGATGCCAGAGCACATTCTTTGTTTTGGCAAAGCTTCACGCTATTAGATGTTTCGTGAACAATAACTCTTGGCATGAACTGGGTTTGGATATCCAGCCCAAAACAAAAATTTCAAGGACCATGAACCATACAGATGTAAAATCGAAATGTGCACATGATCAACAAGCAAAACAACACATTCCTCATCACTTCTGTATTTAAAAGATATTGGTAGTTCTGTCTTTATCATTTGGAGAGTCCACCATTTTGAAGTAAGATCGCCCTTCTCTTAGTTGACTCCTCTTGGGAGATAAGCAGTCAGGTAGCCAAATTTTGCCTCTGGTCTAGTGGGATTCATAAACGGCTGATTGAAAACCTTTCCCCATAGAAGATCTTTCCTCCTCTTCTTCAAATCATCCCTCACAGAACCATCAACTTTTATTATTTTAACCTAACTTTGATTTTTATTCAGAGCTGATATTGTATCAAAATAAAATGTGATTTGATTTGAGCTAAGATCAATGTCAGGGGTGTCAAACTCATTTGTTGCAAGGGCAGGATATGACATAAATGTCACTTGGTCGGGCTGGGACATGTGTACCATAAAATTTAATGCCAGGTACCGGAGATACAAACTTTATAGAAAGCACAGGCAAAGCCAGTTCATTATATTTTTTTCGTTTACTTTATGTTTTACTTAAAATGCAAACATGCTTAAAACAATAACACGCTTACAGTGTTTTTTATTTTTTTATTTTTTTTAACAATGGGCTCACCAGCCTAGATTGGGAGCAGGGGGCTTGGCTGACTTGTGAGCCGCATAAGAGCTGTCAAGGGGTCAGATTCGGCCCCTGGGCCTTATGTTTGACACCCCTGATCTATGTCATTGGTGCTGTGAAACTTAAGGTCCGTCTACACATTACTCTAATGAGTGGAAAAGAAATGTGAATCCAGATAAGCCTGGAAACAGGCTCAAATCAGAGGTTCCATATTCACACCTGTACAAAGTGGCAAAAACCACAACTTCTTGGTGAAAGCAGGGGAAAATATAGCCCTTGAGATCCCCCCCCACACACACACAAAAATGTAGTATTTGTAGGGTTGCCAGTGCCAGGTGGGCCTTGGAGATCTCCTAGAATTATAACTGATCTCCAGATGAAAGAGGTCAGTTCCCCTGGAGTTAATGACTGGTTTGGAAGCTGGACTCTATGGCATTATATGCTGCTTGACGTTCCCCCCTCTTCCCCAGGCTCCGCCCCCAAAACCTCCATGAATTTCCCAGCCCAGAGCTGGAAACACTGAGTATTTCAATGAATACAAAGGGGAATCAAGGTATTAAAAATATCAAATCTGCAAAAGCCCACAGTGGGCCCTTGAACATTCTCCTCTGAACAGCAGACACCCCCCCCACCCAATATTCCATGTCACAAAAATGATTTGAAAGGTCTCTCCTGTTTCCAAAGCAGTTACCCAATGTTTCCAAAGCAGTTACCCAATGTAGCAAGGAAGTGGGGCAAACGTTCTTAACCTTTGGTTGAAGAAAAAAAAAAGATTCCAACCGAGGTTGAAAAGTCGAATAAACAGGAGAGAGCTCATTTCTTCTGACCCAATTTATTGAGATGAATATTTGATGGCTAGTGATGTCGGGGAATCAAAAGTAATATACGATACGTTATCGCACCATCTTTGCATCCGAGGTAACACATACCATCATCTCATCAGTAATTCAAATTCCTTCTTTGTATACTCTCTGGGGAAAGGGGAAAAATAAACTGCTTCTGTGCCCCACTCCCCCCCCCCCGCCACCTCTCCATTTTGGCTAATGTACTCATTTTGGAATTTCTTCTTCTGTCGTTATAAAATGACAACACACTTTCAAGGAGAATGTATCCATTGCCACTGGAGTTATTTATTCAGTCCGTACCTATCTCCTAAGACTCCCCTACATTATCGTTCATGAAATATACAATCAAGGGCACAGCATGGAGTCTAGCCCAAGGTGATGTACCCGATATATATTTTTAAAGCGTCATTTGGTGTTTTCCCTGTTCATATCTGCGAGAGCCAAACCGAGTCTCGAGTGGTAATAGGTACGAAGGCTGTACTTGAGTAAAATGCTCTCGACATCACATCGGTTACATCCAGGCTGGTTTAATTTATCCCATTCAAATTTTGCCTGAATGCAGAACACAAGCTATACGTTAAGGTTATAAAGAGCAGTGTGCCACCGTCACCCCGTCCCCCTCCAGGCAAGAGTGTCATGATTCATTTTCTAAATTTTTTAGTTTTTGCCCTTTAAAGTTCTCCTTGTCCGTGAAATGTCCTTTTCTTCCATGTGCATTCAAAGTTTGGTCATAAAACAGTGACTAAAAACACAGCACCCAGGAAGACAGCTACATTTGAGTCTAGTAGCACCCTAAAGACCTACAAGATTTCTGGGGTATAAGCTTTACAGAGCCAAACAGATAGAAAGGAGCTTTGACTCTAGAAATCATATACCCTGAAAATCTTGTTGGTCTCTAAGGTGTTGCTGGACTCGAAGCAAGCTGTTTTCCTGCAAACCAAAATGGCTCTGAAACTAACTCCCAGAAGCCCAGCTGTAGTAGTATGTTGTCAAAAAACCAAAACAAGAATGTTCAATAGGAGTCATTAGGCATCCTTTGGTGCAAAAATCCAGGGCTACAATCAAATTGCCCCAGCAAGATGGAGGCCCATATTAGAGTCTGATAACTACTAGGGATGTGCATCTTTGTTCCAGTATTTTTCGGGTTCAAGTGTAATAAACCCGGACATTTTCGACAAATCCGAAAAGCTGAATGTAATGGATTTGGCTTTTCAAAAAATTCAGGTTTATTAAACCCAAACCTGAAAAAAATATGGGACAGTGCTGAATACTGGGTAATGTGGAGCCAAGCATTCTGTTTTGACCACTTGGGGCTTTCAGATCGCCACTGCTTGAAAGCTTCAACCTCCAGGTGGAGATTGGAGCCTGCAAGTTACATCGATCTGAAAGCAGGGGTCTGTCCATCACCTACAGTCTCTGAAGTGCACGGCCTTCAGAGATCGCAGGTGGCCAGGATCTGATTCAAATCACAGATTTTGGAGAGGGCAGGGGGACTATTTGAGTTAGATCCCAGCCCCCCAAAGTCTCTGAGGTCCATGGACTTCAGAGACTGCAGGCAGTGGGAAGATCCAGCAGGTAGGTAAGGGGGGAGGGAGGATGGGAGGAAGTGGGGAAATGGTGATGGGGCCAAAGCGGCCATGAATAATGCTGAAAAATTCAGCGTTGAGATCTGCTTTTTCGGCTCCATTTTATTGCCACTATTTTTTTACCCCCGCATACAAAAAAATATCAAAAAGATTTTTTGGGTGTTTTTTTCCTGGTTGGGTTTACTGAATGCACACTGCTAGTAATTAAACCACCCCCTTTCACATCCATCTATTCTACCATTTCCTTTCTTCAAGTTAACAACATAAGAACATAAGAACGGCCATGCTGGATCAGACCAAGGTCCATCAAGTCCAGCAGTCTGTTCACACAGGGGCCAACCTGGTTCCTCTAGGAAATCCATTAACAGTACGACTGCAGCAGCCGCATCCTGCCTGTGTTCCAGTGCACCTAATATAACAGGCATGCTCATCTGAACATTATGTTTCCAAATGCACTTGGGGGGGGGGAGAGTAGAAGATTGAAAGCCAGCATGGTGTCATGGTTAATAGCGGCGGATTCAAATCTGAAGAATCAGGTTTGATTCCCCACTGTTCCACATGAGCGGCAGACTCTAATCTGGACAACTGGGTTTGATTCCCCACTCCTCCACATGCAGCCTGCTGTGTGACCTTGGGGTGGTCACAGTTCTCTCAGAACTCTCTTTGTCCCACCTATCTCACAAGGTGCCTGTTGTAGGGAAAGGAAAGGAAGGCCACTTTGAGACTCCTTATGGTAGAGAAAAGCAGGATATAAAAACCAACTCTTCTTCTTCTCTTCTTAAAGATGATGGGACAACAGTACAAGATTTTTTCTCTGCCTCTCTCTCATTTTTAGCATTAAGAACTTTTCCAGGTTTTTTTTTTTGGGGGGGGGGGGTAATGTCTCCTGATGTGCAAATTGTCTCAGTCCCTCCAGGTTAAGAAGGAAGGCTGTATTATCTGGGGGGTTATCTCCTAACAAGTCAAATCCATTGAGGAATCATTAGCCAACATTCTGACCCATAAACATAAGAAAAAGAATGTGTGCCAATCTGCAAGCTGTAACAAACGCTACTTTAACCCCAAGCCTTGAACAACAGGCATCAATATCTACATGCCTGCTGACTCTTCAAAAAAATTCTAAAAATATAATGAGGTCAAAACTCCTTTATCAAAAGGCAAGAAACCCTTTTTTAAAATATAGCAATTGTGGCTAAAGGGATAACAGCAGACGTCTTATAGAGCAGAAGCTGGTTAAAAATTCAGAAACAGAGGGGAAGAATAAATGGGTGGTTTTTCACCATGCAGGAAAGTAAATAAGAAGAGTCCGAAGCATTTGTACGGCAAACAGCGCGGCTTATTATTTCATAAATTGTCTGGGTCATGCGAAACAACGGGGTAGCCAAGTTTGCAGACGGCAACACATTATTTAGAAGGGTAGAAAATCCCCAAATGACTGCAAAAAAAAATTTTCCCCCATTAAGACAAACATTTCCTTAATTTGGCGACCAGGGGATTAGTTCCCCTGACAAAACCCATTGAGGGGGGCTATTTATAAGCCCCGAACTAACAACAACAGTAATCAATAATTAGGTCAAATTTTTTCTGTCAAAGAGGACTTTGTAAGCTGACTGTGTTTGGCCGACGAACCTACGAACCAACAAAATTCTTCTGTATCCATATATTGTAGCAGAAAAAGAAATATTGAAACAGTTGATCAAGTATAGGGTTGACAACCTCCTGGTGGCCTGAGGATCTCCTTGAATTACAACTGAATGCCAAATGACAGAGACCATAGAATCATAGAGTTGGAAGGGTCCACCAGGGTCATCTAGCCCAACCCCCTGCACAATGCAGCATGGCTGCTTTGGAGGGTAGAATCTATGGCATTATACTCTGCTGAGATTCCTTCCCTCCTCCAACCTTGCCTTTCCCAGTCTGCATGCCCAAATTTCTGGGAGTTTCTTAACCCAGAGTTGGCAACCCTAAAATGCTAATGGCTTGCGAAAATGCTTGCTGTAGGTCCTTTAAGAGAGTATCTCTGTCTGAGGGGTTGGAGCAGGTGCGACTATAGTGTAGGGCTTGGCTATAGACAGTGGACTGTTTGGTATGGTTGGGGTGATAGCTGGAGGCATGAGTGTTACTACACATGAACACATGAAGCTGCCTTATACTGAATGAGACCCTTGGTCCATCAAAGTTAGTATTGCCTACTCAGACCAGCGGCAGCTCTCCAGGGTCTCAGGCAGAGGTCTTTCCCATCACCTACTTGCCTAGTCCCTTTAACTGGAGATGCCAGGGATTGAACCTGGGACCTTCTGCATGCCAAGCAGATGCTCTACCACTGAGCCACAGCCCCTCCCCTACCAAGGGCACACACACAATCTCTGGCACATGTTTAGGGACATCATGATTCCTAATGGGATTTTCCAAACTAATGTAAATTATATGCTCGAAAACCAGATCTTTGAATCTAGCTCTGGTTTATGTCCAAATTACTGTCACATCAGTAGCACACTGGGGGGCTCTGCTATTCTGTCGAACATCATAGGGCCGAGGCTGGCAAATCAAGCCAGCATTAGCATATAGACCTTCTGGCAGGGAAGCGTTCCGTTTTGCAGTGGGCATTCTGATGGATTTCTCAACTCCGAGCTGCCATCCGGCTCATTATCCCATTTGTCTTCGTTAGGCTAAATTGGCAGTTGCGTCTCCATGGCAAATGTTTGTTTTGTTTTGGTTTTTTTTTTCTTTTTGCAAATGAGCAGTGAGCAGATAGCAAGAGACAGAGGAGGAGCACTTTCTCCCACTACCGTTTGATATGATGGCAACGCTGGCGGTCGGCTTGGATGAACGAGCTAAAAAAATACCCCTGTCCTCTACCCAATGGTAGCATTTATGGACTGCAATTGATTGACTGAGTACATTTTCATCCCACTGTTCCTTCAAGGAGCTCAGAGGGACGTGCATCATTCCCATTCTTCTATTTTATCCTACAACAGCCATGTGAAGTGGGCTAGACTGAGAGAGTGCCTGGCCAAAGGTCACCAAGCAAGCTTCATGGCAGACTGGGAATTGAACTTGGGTCTCCCAGATCCTACTGTGACACTCTAACCAAGGGGTGTCAAACATAAGGCCCAAGGGCCTTATCCGGCCCCTTGAGAGCTCTTATCCACCCCGTGAGCCAGCCAAGGCAGTAGGGTTGCCAACCTCCAGGTACTAGCTGGAGATCTACTGCTATTACAACTGATCTCCAGCCGATACAGATCAGTTCTCCAGGAGGAAATGGCCGCTTTGGCAATTGGACTCTATGGCACTGAAGTCCCTCCCCTCCCCAAACCCTGCCCTCCTCAGGCTCTGCCGGTGGCAAAAAAAAGACCTGGCAACCACCTTCCCCTCTTGATCTGGGCTGGTGAGGCACAAGTGACATTTATGTCATATCCAGCCCTAGTAACAATGGAGTTCATCACTATACCACACTGGCTATTTTTACAATACCATAAAATACAAAACAATTGTTAGAGGATAGATTTGAGGAAACATATTAGACCCATTAATGAACCTTCATGTGCAGAAGTAGATTGCTTCTAATTTAACAGCCAGTGAGATTAAGCAACACGGAATGCACGTCTTGTTTAGGTTTTTTAATATATATATATATATATATTTAAATACACACACACACACACAAACACACACCACCTGCCAATCAATATGATTGTGCAAAGAGGAATGTAAACTGTGAAAATACAACAATGAAATTGTATCATCAAATATCATCATAACATAATTACAAAGCACAAATGTGACTGAGATGATGCCAATCAATCAACAGACAGCTGGGTGTCATTTACTGCAAGCACGAAAGAAAAGGAAGGGATTAAGGCACTTGCCAAATCCCTCTTCTGCTCTGCCTATGACCTTCTCCCGATATTCTCTGTAGTAGTATTGAGACCTGTGGAGGAGGAGGAGAAGAAGAGTTGATTTTTATACCCCAATTTTCTCTACCTTTTAAGGAGTCCCAATCACCTTCCCTTCCTCTCCCTACAACAGACACCTTGGGCATTAACGCTTGGATGTTTTGTCTCTCGCTTCTCCCTGAAATGAAGTGAACCCCCCCCCCCCTTGTCTGGATCAACCCACTCCCTTGCACTACATTACCAGGTCTTCCAGTTCCTCTGATTATCTGATTTTAAACTCAGTAGCGCTGCAACCTCGGAGGCTTGCCTGTGCGTTAGCGTGCATAGGTCAACTCCACTTCTGGTCCCTTCTTCCCACGCCCCTCGGTGGGGCTGAGAGAGTTTGGAGAGAACTGTGACTAGCCCAAGGTCACCCAGCAGGTTTCATGTGTAGGAGTGGGGAAACTAACCCGGTTTTCCAGATTAGAGTCCACTGCTCTTAACCACTACACCCCACTGGCTCTCTGGGTAGACTAATGGTGCCCAATCTTTCCAAATTCCATTTCCCAGATTTGTGAGGCTATTCACTTCTTGAACAATGAATGCAACTGAGTGTTACAAATTTGAGGAGAAATTATTGGAACTACCCTTGCATCCTCTCTTATCTTTCACATATCTCTGCAGATTTCTGATTACAACCTCTGGAAACACAATGTGGAATATTGAACATATATGTACACACACCACCTGATGAAGAGTTCTGTGGAAGTGAAAAGCTTGCTTGCTTAAATGAAAAGTTTCATTGTTGGCTTTCCCCTTAAGTGATAGTTGCCATAGCAAAAAAAGACACCCTGACCACACACAGAGCCATTGCTTTCTTAAGGTCAATTCCATAACCCACCCCAGCAACAGTAAACATTTACACCGTACAAAATGTCTTCTTACTGAATTGGTATGACCTTGTAGGAGAGATAGGAAGAAGTGCATCTAATGCACAAGCAAATGTCTGATGGCACAGAGCTCTTATGTCTTGCTGTCAGCACAAAGTAGCAGCTCAGCAGTTGACGGTCACGAATGGTCAATTCTGAAATTGTGACACACAGCTGAGTAGCTATCTGTGCAATATATACCTATTTACGCTTTCTCCCCCACACACGCAATTGCAGTGGGGCATGACTCTTGCACAGCAACTGGAAACAGGAGCGGAATGTGGATTTACAGACTATGGCTTTTAACGCATGGCTAAGATGTCCACCCAAGTATTTTCAAGGAATGCTCATTCCAGTGAATTTCTTTTTAAAAGCTAAGCATTGGATGCAGTTTCTTTCAGCAGAAATAAATCTGAGTCCAATATAGGGTGGCCAACCGCAGGGTACCAGCTGGAGATCTCCTGCTATTACAGCGAATCTCCAGCAAATAGAGAGCAGTTCACCTGGGGAAAATGGCCGCTATGGCAATTGGACTCTATGGCATTGAAGTCCCTCCCCTCCTCAAACCCTGCTCTCCTCAGGCCCCACCCCAAAAACCTCCCACTGGTGGCAAAGAGGGACCTGGCAACCCTAGCCCAATAGCACCTTAGAGACCAACAAGATTTTTGAGGTATAAGCTTTCGAGAGTCAAAGCTCTCTTCATCAGATCTGATGAAGGGAGCTGTGAGTCCCGAAAGCTTATACCTCGAACATCATGTTCTCTGAGGTGCTACTGGGCTTGAATCTCATTCTGCTACCAACCAACTCAGCTCCCCTCTGAAAGATTCTTTCAGCGATAACCGAGCTATGAGTTCTGGAGACCCCAATACAATCATAGAATCATATAGTTGGAAGGGACCACCAGGGTCATCTAGTCCAACCCCTGTACAACTACCTCCCCCCCACGAACACACACCTTCAGTGACCCCTACTCCATGCACAGAAGATGGCCAAGATGCCCTCCCTCTCATCATCTTCTTAAGGTCACAGAATCAGCACTGCTGACAGACGGCCATCTAACCTTAAAAACCTCCAGGGAAGGAGAGCTTACCACCTCCCAAGGAAGCCTGTTCCACTGAGGAACAACTCTAACTGCTAGAAAATTCTTCCTAATGTCTAGACGGAAACTCTTTTGATTTAATTTCAACCCGTTGGTTCTGGCCCAACCTTCTGGGGCAACAGAAAACAACTCAGCACCATCCTCTACATGACAGCCCTTCAAGTACTTGAAGATGCTATCTTCTCTCAGTCTTCTCCTTTTCAGGCTAAACATACCCAGCTCCTTCAACCTTTTCTCATAGGACATGGTCTTCAGACCCCTCACCATCTTTGTTGCCCTCCTCTGGATATGTTCAGCATTAGTATCGGATTTAGCAATCCACTACATTTAGCTAAGCGAGAATACCTACTGGAAAGGTGCCATTTAAACATTTCTTAAATATTTCTTCTCTTCCCTCCCTCACATTTTTCTTTAAATATCATTTCAACGGCAGTTTTTTCGCCATGCCAAAAAATACTTTGGCATGCCCAACTCTGTCAACATGATCTGGTGCCCCCATGATTACAATACAGATGTACCCCCGATTGGAACAAGAGGAAGCAGGAAGGAGGACGATCCATCTTAGCAAATAGCGTCGTGGTACACTCTGGGCCACCAAGTGACAATGATGGAATTTTTCAGTTAATCAGTGCTGAAGGTCATTGCACAAAAGAGAGCTATAAATGCTACATGATTGGCTGTTTTGCTTAGAGATGTCTGGTACGGCAATTTCTCTTCCACTCAGCGGACGCTTCTCAAGCTCATTTTAACTCCGGAAAGCTATTGCCAAGTATTAGTAGCATTCTTTCCAGCTGATTAATTTCTATCAAACAAGCACGTGTCTGGTCAGATTATAACTGTGTGTGTGTTAAGTGCCATCAAGTCGCTTCCGAGCCATGGCGACCCTATGAATCAAAGTCCTCCAAAATGTCCTATCTTTGAAAGCCTTGCTCAGATCTTGCAAACCGAGGGCTGTGGCTTCCTTTATCGAGTCCATCCATCTCTTGTTGGGTCTTCCTCTGTTCCTGCTGCCCTCAAATTTTCCTAGCATGACTGTCTTCTCCAGTGACTCTTGTCTTCTCATAATGTGACCAAAATACAATAGCCTCAGTTTAGTCATTTGAGCTTCTAGGGTCAGTTCAGGCTTGATTTGATCTGTAAACCACTGATTTGTTTTTTTGGCCATCCATGGTATCCGTAACACTCTCCTCTAACACCACCTTTCAAAGGAATCTACTTTCTCCCTATCAGCTTTCTTCATCATCCAGCTTTCACACCCATACATAGTAATAGGGAATACGATGACATGAATTAACTTTGGCCAGTGACACTCCTTACACTTCAGCATTTTTTCTAGCTCCTTCATGGTTGCCCTTCCCAGTCACAATCTGATTTCTTGGTTGCAGTCTCCCTTTTGTTTGATGATGGAGCCACTATTAGCTATTCGAGCTTAGCAAACAACTCAATGGCTAGTGGACATACCGTCATTCTCTCTTGCCTATATGCACTGACTCTGTTTGGCTGCGGTAAAAGCTACTTTGCTTGGGGAAGGAGGGCCTCAGATTTATTTAGCTCATCAGCTGCTGTGTGCAGCCTGAAATGGCAGTTCTTTCTTCTGCAGAGTCCCAGAGAGAAACTGTCCCTCTTTTCTGCCTATTCTGCAGATGTCAAACACAGGAGTACCTACAGGCCCTTCTGGCAAATGCCAGATTGTTAGGTGCTCCTGTCTGTCATCTTCAAGATGCCACAAGACTCGTTTTATTTTGTGTGGAAAGGCACCATCAAAATGTTTTAAATAAATGTCTATGCAAGCCCTCCGAAATGGAAAGAAGCTGCTTGTTTTGTTTGCGAAGACTGAAATAGCTAACCTCTGACCAGGACGATGTCACTGAACTGAACTCCATGACATAACTGTGAACAACTCAAAAATACCCAGAATCACACTGTCCCCTTTGGGTGTTCTCTCCTCTGTTCCCCACAAATGCATTCAGAAGTCAAACAATTGCTTTAGCGGCAGGATCTACAAGTAGATTTTGGCCCTCAAATGCCCTTATCACAGCATGTAAGGCCAGGAACCTCCTTGAAGTTAGAACCACCTGGGTCCAGTCCTATTTATCAAAACTACCCTCATGATCTGTCCCCAGTCCCTGAACTGCCGATAACACACTGGCCTATTTCTCCCCTGTCCCATTTTCATGTGTCAATCTTTTATAAAGGAGAGCTTACCGCCGTTGTGAGCCCGGTTATCTCCCCGAACAACCTTGTAAAATACTTATTTAATCAGCAATACCTCTTTAAAAAAATAAAAATAAAAAAAACTTCCGTCAAGCTGTAGATATTGTTTTGCTGGTGTCATTGAGGAAGAACATTTGAAAAGTCAACGGCCACGTTGGGCTACTTGGTGGCGTGTCAAATCGCTGCCATTCGAGCCGCTCCAACTTCCACAGGCCCTCCGGTCTTATGAAAGGAAACGGGTGGAGGAGTGGGACATTCTCATTCTCCCTCCCTTCCTTTCACTCCCCTCTCTCTTTTATTATGAGGATTTACATTACCACAGAACATGGTAGTGTTGTTATAAATAAACCAACATTGTGTGTGAGTCATGCTTGAGGACAATAAAACATCACCGACGGATTCTGAAAGTCACCTTGCTCATGCATTAAGTTACCATTTCAATTCCCATTTTATTTGGGGATTGTGTGTTACAGCCAGAGACTCGGTTATTCTATCTCCCTTTCATCCTTTTCCTTCCTTCTGCGATGAACTCCCAGTGCACCAAACAGCAACCAGAGAACTCTCAGATGGCGGCTAATGGTTCCTCAAGTACAGCTGCCTCAATTCCTGGTCATTTTCAACGGCCTTGAGTCTTAAGTTGTGGCTGTGTCTTCAATTTCTCAATCTCTGCCATGGCAGGAAGTGGAAGGAGAGGTTGTGTCATACTTAAAACTCAATCCTATGCATTTGCTTCTTATATATTATACTCTTTACAACAACCGTTTAAGGCCAAATGAAGGCTGTGGCTGAGAGAACCCAGACTTGTCAAAGGACACCTTGGGCTTGGACCAAAGTCTTCCTGGAAGTTCATATCACATTATCTTAAATTCATGATGACACACACTCACACACACACACACACACACACACACACACACACACGTTGCCTTTTGCTTGTATCTAAACCTGCCATTGGCAATTTCATAGTGCCTGAATGTATTGTTCCCAAGGCAATGCACCACATCAGACCAAGCCCTATGAGGAAAGGCTGAGGGAGTTGGGAATGTTTAGTCTAGAGAAGAGGAGGTTGAGGGAGGACATGATTGCTCTCTTTAAGTATTTGAAGGGCTGCCACTTAGAGCAGGGCAGGGAGCCGTTCCTGTTGGCAGCAGAAGACAGGACTCGCAATAATGGGTTTAAATTGAGGGTGGAAAGGTTGGATATTAAGGAAAAAAATGTTTTTACAGTTGTTCAACAGTGGAATCAGCTACCTAGGGAGGTGGTGAGTTCCCCCTCCATGGCAGTCTTTAAGCAGAGGCTGGACAAGCACTTGTTGGGGATGCTCTAGGCTGATCCTGCATTGAGGAGGAGGTTAGACTAGATGGCCTGTATGGCCCCTTCCAAATCTACGATTCTATTATTCTATTCTATGATTCTAAGAATGAATGCAAGAAACTGTTTAGTATCTCATAGTTGAAAAAGCAAATAGTCTCATGATTTTAGGACCTTAATCTGTACTGAGTTTGTTATCTGCGTAGGTTATATCTTGGAGATTGCTGGTGAATGGATTTCCAACAGAAAGGTGTGGGTCCAGCCAGCAATGAACCTCATGTAAAACTCCCATGCATAAACAACCATAGACAGTCTTTCTGTTAAGGTTACCATTTCTCCACCCCCAGCAGGTACTTCTCCACTGCCACTCAGCTAGCCGGCAGGAAAAAAAATGGCGACACGCAGAGGGGAATGCCAGCCGCATCCCAACATGCTAACATCACTCCCCGTACACCTGGAAGTGATGTCAGTGCATCGCTGGGGGCCTCTGGTGATGCTCTGGCATTTAGGCAGAACTCTATGGTGGACCCCTGCCACCATAAGTCCTCCCACCAGTTGCCAGGCCCTGCAACCTTACTGTCTGCTCCTAACTTGAAACAATCGTTTCCATGCCCTGTTCTCCCTGTTCTTCTTCTTCTTTTTTTTAATAGAAATTAACCCGTCTCTTTTTTAGAAATCAACCCAGGTCTGAGCTCGGAAACTGACTGTCGTCGCGTCTGTCTTATTGACAGCATCTTGGGGTGAACTTTATTTTTCAGGGAGCTGCGGAAAGTTTTCAATTGATCAACCATTTAAAGATGTCACCGGAGGCTTTCTTTAGCGAGTGACTGGCAGGCGGGACCTTTTCCTTTCACCGAGACATTTGTGTTTCAAAAGGCATGTCTTGCAATGCAAGTGTCCATAAATAAATGTCATTGGTCATTGTCATTAAAGTCGGGTAAGCAAGGCTGAATTAAGTTAAATTGTATTTAAAAAAACTTGGCTCGGTGAAACAGTGAGTTACAGTACAAAACAATCTGTGGCACACAGTATAAGATAGAATCATTTAATTTACACCTACTTTTACAGATCACAAGGATCTGAGTCCCTGCGTCAAAATAAGCCAGATCAAACAGCTTCAGTTAATTGTCCATTAGCATAGGGCTGTCAATTCGGTTCGGTCCGAACTGAAAATCAACCGAATTTCCCCTGATTCGGTGATTTTCAGTTCGGACGGATCCGAACTCAAATCTGGCGGGCAACCGGGGGGGCCGAATTCAGCGAGTTCGGGAGTTGGCGAATAAATTCGGCCAATTCAGCCCCCCCCTTCAGGGGAGCCCGCTGAAAGGCGCGGGCTGCCTTTTAAACTGATCTGCGCCTCCCAGCTGGGAGGCTCAGATCAGTTTAAAGGGCAGCCTGCCTCCCTTCAGCGGGCTCCCCTGAAGGGAGGCGGGCTGTCATTTAAACTCATCTGCGCCTCCCGGCCGGCGCGCTTCGGCCGAATTTTCCCCCGAACTCCGGATCCCCCCGAATTACCGGGGATCCGAAGCGGGGGAGTTCGGACTTCGGCACGTACCGACCCCACAAGGGTCAAATTCGGCCGAATCCGAACTGTACCGAATTTTTTTTTTTGACAGCCCTACATTAGCATGCCCATGATGATAATTTCAAGTATGTAAAAACTTTAAAAGGGCAACACATTAAAGGTCAACATTATTGGGGGGAAGGGAACCTCCTTGTGAAATCCCCCCACTTTTTTAAAAAAATATAAATACTATCACAACAGCATAAAATGATGTCATGAAGACATTGACTATGTATCACAGTTGGTGGAGATCTCAAAATCATCATCCAGTCAGTTCCTCATCAAGAACCCCCAGAAGAAGAAGAAGAAGAAGAAGAAGAAGAGTTGGTTTTTAGACCCTGCTTTTCTCTACCTTTAAGGAGTGTCAAAGCGGCTTACAATCACCTTCCCCTCCTCACAACAGACTTCTTGTGAGGTAGATGGGGCTGAGAGAGTTTGAAGAGAACTGTGACTAGCCCAAGGTCACCCATCAGGCTTCATGTGTAGGAGTGGGGAAACCAACCCGGTTCACCAGATTAGTGTCCGCCGCTCGTGTGGAAGAGTGGGGAATCGAGCCCGGTTCTCCAGGTTAGAACCAATGCACATCTGAATGACCCAGAGGAGAACTGGGTGATTCAGATGTGCATTGGCAAACTGCAGACGGGCCTGTACATGTGCTGTCTTGAGCAAGGGGACCTTGCGGGCTCTGCAAGATCTCAGTCCTTCACGGCGTAGTGTTACCAATTGTTTTCATGGTGACTATGGCCCCAGCTGCCCTGAGATCATTGACAAGTTCCCCCCATGTAGTTCTGGGCTGCTTCATCACCGTTCTCATGATCATTGCAACTCCACGAGATGAGATCTTGCATGGAGCCCCAGACCGAGGGAGGTTGAGGGTTAGGATGTGGCTGGTTGATGGGGGATCAAATGATTATTTCACTCATTATAATGCACATCAATCTCTGACTTTTGTCTTCTGGGTTTCTGGGGGTTATTCTGTCTCTCACAGCTACACGGAGGTTGAGGGTTAGGGTTAGGATCTGGCTGGTTGATAGGGGATCAAATACTTATTTCACTCATTATACTGCACATCAATCTCTGACTTTTGTATTCTGGGTTTCTGGGGGTTATTCTGTCTCTCACAGCTACAAGGAGGTTGAGTGTTAGGGTTAGGGTTAGGATCTGGCTGGTTGATAGGGGATCAAATACTTATTTCCCTCATTATAATACACATCAATTTCTGACTTTTGTCTTCTGGGTTTCTGGGGGTTTTCCTGTTGTTATTCTGTCTCTCACAGCTACAACAAACCTGCCATTAAAATTATGGACTGGTCATTTCTTTGTCAGAGGGCAAACGGGCAAATTTTGCAGGGGATCAAATACTTTTTTCCCTCACTGTAGGTGGGGCTGAGAGAGCTCTAAGAGAGCTGTGACTAGCCCAAGGGCACCCAGCTGGCTTCATGTGGAGGAGTGGTGAATCAAACCTGGTTCACCAGATTAGAGTCCACTGCTCCAAACCACCTCTCTTAACCACTACATCATGCTGGCTTGGCATGTGTATTGGTGGTATTGATTATAAGTTTGTTTGTGTCATGAAATTCTGGAAATGCAGGGCATACATTTTTCTAAGCCAATAAAACAAATTAACCTTCAGCAACATGCAGTAATGGGTGGGCAGAAACTCAGGTGAGAACCTTTGCTGTGAAAATAAATGCGCTTCAAGTACATTTGAATATCTACATTTTGTTTCATGAAATGTTGAAAGAAACACTATGTGGTCAATCCTGGTAAAAGTCATCAGCTAATCTGGCAAGGAAATCCAGGTGAATCTTTTCTAGTGTGCCTTTCGAGCAGGGGTTGGTCATATTTCCAGAGAAATGAACTAAATATGATTAGTTCTTGTAGGTTATCCGGGCTGTGTAACCGTGGTCTTGGAATTTTCTTTCCTGACGTTTCACCAGCAACTGTGGCAGGCATCTTCAGAGCATACAAATAAGGATAAAAGAACATGAAAGATACTGCAGACTTGGCCAACCTGAGAAATCAGCAGTGGCTGAACATGGACTGACACAAACAGGACACAGGGTCTTATTCCAAGACACTGAAAGACTGGACAATTCTACCAACTATTTTGTCAGATTGCACAGAGAAGCCATTGAAATTCATAAACATCAGCACAACTTTAACACCTGAAAAACCTCCAGACAAAGACAACATTCAACAATAGCCATACAGATTAGTTTTGGATTACACACATTAACAGATCACTTCAGGATACAATGGTTCCATATTAACATACCATACCCTCATTAGCACATTATCTTGATACTTACAGGACAATACTTTTGCAGGACAATACTCAGCTCAAACCCAACCCCTTTCTGACTATATATTACTCTTCCTACACCCTTGACACTGAGAGACACTGTCCTTCAGTGTTACTCCTCTGAAGATGCCTGCCACAGTTGCTGGCGAAACGTCAGGAAAGAAAATTCCAAGACCACGGTTACACAGCCCGGATAACCTACAAGAACCAATGAACTCTGACCGTGAAAGCCTTCGACAATATTTTAAATATGATTAGGCTTGCCAACCTCCAGGTAGGGCCTGGAGATCTGCCGAAATTACAACTGATATCCAAACTACAGCCTCAACTCCCCAGGAGAATAGCATTATGCGCTGTTTAGGTCCCTTTCCTTCCCAAATCCCACCCTCCCCAGGTTCCACCCCCAAATCTCCAGGAATTCACCAACCCAGAGTTGTCAACCATCAATGTGATCCCATAGTTTTAATCCTGCTTAAAGCATCCCAAATGCCTGGCTGGTTCCTTTGTTTATTTAAAGAATTTATAGGCTGCCTTTCTGTCCTTGTGGGTTCCTGTGGCAGGAAACAATCTAAAAATGCAATATAAAATACAACATCAATAAAATTAAATCGGAACAATCATCAAATTAAAAAAAACCTCATGACCCAATCGTTGTTGTGTTTTTTTTCTTAAAGGATTCATGGAGCAGTTATAAAGCAGGTAGAAGCATAAAACAAGTATTTCCCATCTAGCATTGAGTAAAAGTCAAAGTTTTTAGATTGTTCTGGAAGGTCTATAAGGGCGAAGCTACCTGAGGAATAGGGTTGCTAGCTCCAGGTTGGGAAATACCTGGAAATTTGGGGCGGGGAGCCTGAGGATGCCAGTGTTTGAACAGGGGTGGGACTTCAATGGGGAATAAGGCCATAGAGTCTACCTTCCAAAATGGCCATTTTCTCCAGGCAAATTGATCTCTGTTGCCTGGAAATCAGTTGTAATCCCAGGAGATCTCCAGCCACCACCTGGAGGTCAGCTAAGCAAAAATACAGCACAGATACCAACAGCAAACTGTGGAGAAACAAAGGTATCAAGCTCACAATAGTAATGCAAAAAGTGCTCTATTATTTACAAGTGCAAAGCGTCGAAAATATCATGAACATGCACCACCTGGAGGTCGGCAACCCTACTGAAGAAGAGAGTTCCAGAGTTTGGGGATGTCATCTGTAATTCTGGGTCCCAATCTATCATACCTCAGAAAAGAAAGCTCTCTATAGGAAGACCCCATCCAATGGTCTCAAAAACCAGGCAGACCGATATGGGTAGAAGCAGTTTACTGAGACACATTCTTAACTCCTGGTTTCACCAGCAAAGGCTATGGGGTTTGGTGTGTGTTTGTGCATTTCCTAGATAGAGCTATCCAGCATGCCTTGTGCCAAATAAGATGGCCAGTGTAGGTGCTTGAGGGAACTGGATTAAAAGGTCAGGCTTTGACTTTAAATTACACTAAAATTAAAATAAGTGTCATGTATAGATTTTTCACAGTGGGTAGCCGTGTTAGTCTGTTTGCAGTAGTCAAAAAGGGCAAGAGTCCAGTAGCACCTTAAAGACTAACAAAAATATTTTCTGGTAGGGTATGAGCTTTTGTGAGCCACAGCTCACTTCTTCAGATACCTGGTATCTGAAGAAGTGAGCTGTGGCTCATGAAAGCTCATACCCTACCAGAAAATATTTTTGTTAGTCTTTAAGGTGCTACTGGACTCTTGCCCTTTTTGACTTATGTATAGATTTGTGTTTGTGGGCTGAAACACCTGGAGATGCCAGGATGGAGTTTATCACCCAGTGAGGTGCCAAGAAACCCTCATGACTGCTTTCTGTGACAAATTGCACATACCAAAGCAGTAGTTTGAGGATTTGTTGGGATGTATACTGTTAGATGTATACTTCAAATGTAAAACTATAGTTTGCTGTCGGGGGTGGTGGCTTATGAGCCTCTGAACTAGCCCCTTGGATTTGTGTCCATCCCCATCAAACATACCAAACTGAAAGTATGTCCCAGATGGGGGCATGTGACTGGAATTCCTGGATCACTTGGCTATCAGGATCTGAAAGATTTGGGATTGTGGTGTTTATATCTTGGGGCTGCGGCTCCGTGGCAGAGTCTCTGCTTTGCACGCAAAAGGTCCTGGGTTCAACCCCCAGCATCTCCAGTTAAAAGGACCAGGCAGGAGGTGATGTGAAAGACCCCACTCAGCCTGAGACCCTGGAGAGCTGCTGCCAGTCTGAGTAGGAAACATTGACCTTGATGGACTGCTGGTCTGGTCTGGTATAAGGCCTGCGTGTGCTTGAAATGCCAGTTCCTTCAGTTTAGGGAATAGGGGAATCAGGGCCTGGTACTCAGGGCTTGGTTAAAGTCCCACGGAAGTCTCCAGGGAAATACCTGGAGGTTTTGGGGGTGGAGCCTGAGGAAGGCGGAGTTTGGAGAGGGAAGGGACTTCAATGCCTTAGAGTCCAATTGCCAAAGCAGCTGTTTTCTCCAGGTGAACTGATCTCTGTCACAATAGGGATCAGTTGTAATAGTGGGAGATCTCCAGTCACCACCTGGAGGTTGGCAACCCTGCATGGCACCCAATATACTCCTGACGCTAGTTGGAAGGAAACGTTTTCTCATGACAAGCAACGATGTGGACTGCAGAACAGCTCACAGTTACTCAGAGACACTACTTTGGATTTTACAAACTTGATATAACTTCTCTGGATTTTTTAAATATATCACATTGTTTGTAATCCTGGACAGTTTAGGTCTGTCCAACAAAAGAATTGGCCTAATTACTTTAAATAGTTCCCTCATAGCAATGTGTGGATTCCTGTTTTACACCTATTGGATTAAAAAGCAAGGAGAGGCTTCTGGATGTGTGTGATTACATTCTTCACCTGAGTATTAAGCCATTTAATACCGGCTTAGTCACTGTTAAAACCCATTATGTCTGCCTCCGAGTCATTCCCAGGACTCCACCCATGCTGCTAGGATGAAGTCTGACATTCAAAATTCGACGCCAGTGGAAGAAGACAGAAAACCCACGGGGAGTCGTTCTAACATGATCAGACAGGATTGCCATTCACCTCGCCACCCTTGACGGTGAGGGGGCAGAAGAAATAACAATGAAATCTCGGGGAAGGGCAAGAAAAGCTGGCTCCATGGTCATCCAAAGAAGCCAGGCTGCTATGAAGAATGTGTTGGGAGTGATTAACGCAAAGTTGGCAGTGATCCCATTGTTTTAGGGTTGCCAGTGTAAGGAAGAAGCCATTGAGCAATCCGGCCTTGAGAGTTTCACCGCCCAGGGAATCACAGCTGGGATAGTTTTGAGAACAGGTGAAACCAATGAGGAGGCAGGAAGCCAAGGTCAGCGGCTAAGTGAAAAAGGGAGGTTGCTCCGGAGGGAGGGGTCTTGGTTCGGGATTTTGTTTGTTCCACAGTGACTGATAGTAAGAAGAAATAAGACCAGCTCTGCATTGTAAGTAGAGTAGATTTCTAGTTGCTTTGAGTTTGTTATTTTCCTTTTTAAATTGCCTGGAATGGAGTGAGAGCTTATTTTCTTTTCTGCTCTCTTGCAACCAATAAACTTGTTTATATTACTTAAGCAAAGGTGTGAGGCCCAGAACGAACCTGCAGGCTGGAGGAGAAAAGTCTGAGTATTGGGAAATTACAGCCCCCAAATAAAGGAGGTCTAGGTCTCTCTCTCTCTCTTGCTTCTCATGTTGAGGAGAGACTAGAACCATACAGCCAGGTCCCCCCTGGCTACTGGCAGAGGATGGGGAGGGGGGAGGGGGGGGGAAACCTACTCCCAGATCCAGGTTGGGAAACTCCTTGAGATTAGAGGATGGAGTCTGAGGAGGACAGGGACCTCAGTGGGGTACAATGCCATAGAGTCCACCCTCCGAAGCTATCCATTTTCTCCAGAGAAACTGGTTTCTGTAGTCTGGAGATGAGCTGTAATTCCAGGGAATCCCCAGGTCCCACCTGGAATAGGATTGCCAACCTCCATTTATTAGCAGAAGATCTTGTGCTATTACAACTGATCTCCAGCCAGTAGAGAAAATGGCTGCTTTGGCAATTGGAGTCTATAGTGTTGAAGTCCCTCCCCTCCCCAAACCCCACCCTCCTCAGTCTCCAACTTCAATGCCATAGAGTCCAGTAGCCAAAGCAGCCATTTTCTCCAGGGGAACTGATCTCTATCAACTGAATATCAGTTGTTATAGCAGGATATCTCCAGCTAGTACCTGGAGGTTGGCAACCCAATGTCCGTTTGGACACCTGAACATCTGGTAGCACATTCATGTGTTCAGCTGGTTATGGTTCTGTTTGCTTGCTTCTTCAACCACTGAATGGCGCAATCACCAAACTCATGCCCTGGGAACATGGGAACGGCAGCGCATGTGACTGCAGCAGCCCATGGACAGCAGAGGGTGCAAGAAACCCATGGCATCCTAAGCACTCAAATCAATTCACATTCAGCGTCACTTATAGTTCTCACAGATCTTTCTGATCACAAGGCCCTGATTATGAAAGCATCTAAATTTCCAGCAACTCAGTGGTCCCAGACACTATTCAGTTGTTGTTATAACAATTCAACTAGCCGATGAGCTAGGTATGCAGGTCAAAGGCACAAATCCCCCCGCTTCAAAAAGGGGAGAGGGCTGTGTTGTGTTGATAACCTTACGGTAAGAGTTGTGAGATTTTATGAAGTAATCACATCACAGGCTCCTGTGATACAGACGGCTTTCTTTGACATTGCCAGAGCTTTGAACACTACACAGATAAGCAAGGGAGCACTCTTGTCTACGTGTATCAGCCCTAGTCTCACAACAAGGATCATTGCCTGACCCCTCCCTTCAAGCTTGCACATTGCTAAAGCATCTGCGGCATCTGCTTTTGGTTTACAATAGACGGGGGGCATAGGTGTTACATATTAATTATATATGTGCCTCAAGTGACAAGATGTATCCCTCTTCCTCTGAAACCTCGAACTTGGATTTTAAAGCTCGGACAGCAATTGCTTGTCCTTTCCTAGCAAAAAGTACCACCAAATCCTTCCCAAAAACAACATCAAGAAAGAAGAAGAAGGGGAGTTGGTTTTTATATGCCAATGTTCCCTACCTTTTAAGGAGAATCATACCGGATTACAAGCTTCTTCCCTTCCTCTCCCCACAACAGACACCTTGTGAGATAGGTGAGGCTGAGAGATCTTGAAGAGGACTGTGACTAGCCAAAGGCCACTGTGAAGGCCTGGGATTGATTCCCCACTCCTCCACATGAGTGGTGGATTCTAATCTGGTGAACTGGGTTGGTTTTCCCACTCCTACACACGAAGTCTGCTGGGTGATCTTGGGCTAGTCACATTTCTCTCCGAACTCTCTCAACCTCATCTACCTGCAAAGGTGTCTATTGTGGGGAGAGGAACGGAAGGTGATTGTAAGCCACTTTGAAGAAGAAGCAGAAGCAGAAGAAGCAGCAGCAGCAGCAACAGAAGAAGCAGAAGCAGAAGAAGAAGAGTTGGTTTTTATATGCCGACTTTCTCTACCACTTAAGGGAAAATCAAACCGGCTTACAATCACCTTCCCTTCCCCTCCCCACAACAGACACCCTGTCTAACAGAGCTGTAACTTGCCCAAGGTCACCCAGCTGGCTTAATGAGTAGGAGTGGGAAAACAAATCCAGTTCACCAGATTAGCCACTGCCGCTCATGTGGAAGAGTGGGGAATCAATCCTGGGTCTCCAGATCAGAGTCCACTGCTCCAAACCACTTCTCTTACACCACACTTTGAGACTCCTTAAAGGTGGAGAAAATTGAGATATAAAAACCAGTTCTTCTTCTTCATCTTCTAAGCTGTATCATGGAGACTAGGCCTTAGATACTCTGGTATTTGCCATCAATCTTACTCCTATTGAAATGTCTACCACTCTCTCTGAAATCAGAAATGCTCCTTCTCAGCAAAATCATACTTAGGAGAAGGGCTTTACTGTTGTTGTTGATGTTCCTTCTTTGTCCCTGGTGTACCTTGACTTCAGTCTTATCTGAATTCTCTCATACAGGTGTACTATATAATATTATGTGCAAATAATGTATGCAGAGTAACCATGAACACCTTGCACACATTTAGCGAAACTTAATATCCTGAAGATATTGCCCAACCCCACACAGGGACATTTTTAGTACTAGCCTCTTATTTATGTACAGAATTGTTCTCCTCTAGGGGATTCTTCTGACAGACAATAAAGAAGAGAGAGAGCGAGAGAGAGGAATAGAGGGAGAGAAGCTAGAGCAGCCTATTAACGGAAGCTCTTCATCGCCCTAGGCTTATTTCCGTTTGTTGTTCCACTCAGTTTGGTTCAGCGGAACAGCTCTAACATGTAAAAAAGACATTGTTTTGTGGAAGGGCCCGATGTTGACCTCAGAAAACATAAAGCATTTGCTATCAATTTGTTGTGCTACTTCTTGATTTGAAAATGCTGAGCGTGAATAGTAAGAAGACGTTGGGTGTGCGTGCACATGACTGCGCATATTTGCATGCGAGAGAGAAAAGGGACAGGAAACTAACAGCATAAGAGAAATACAGCGGCTTAATTTTCCTGGGCTCCTTGGTCTGTTGCGAGAGTAATGACACATTCACTTTGGTTGGGACAGGTGTCCCTTACAATAATATAAAGCCTTTCTACTGATGTAGACAAGCTGGAACGTGTCCAGAGGAGGGCAACAAAGATGGTGAGGGGTCTGGAGACCAAGTCCTATTAGGAAAGGTGGAAGGAGCCGGGTACATTTAGCCTGAACAGGAGAAGACTGAGAGGGAATATGATAACCATCTTCAAGTACTTGAAGGGCTGTCATAGAGAGGTGGGTGCTGAGTTGTTTATCGCTCCCCAGTCCATGTGTTTAAACAGGCAAATTATTGCAACCCATCTACCCAATGGATACACAGGCTTTGATCATGAGATGTGGCTGTTGCGGGATGTCGCATTTTTGTAAGCATAAGGATTACTCTTCTTGTCACTGAGTACCTCAACCTAGCTTGGTTTCTCATCAGATTTTCTATCGTCATTGAGATCAGCCTCAGGCTGTGTCCTGACCTTTTATGCACCTTAATTTTGTTGACATACCCAGAAACTCAAATGCAAAGGTAAATTCCAGAGCTTAGACACAAAGGACATATCTACGCCACACACTTTAAACAGTCTTCTAGTTATGCTGCCTAATTTGGGAACCAACCTTGGGTACTGATCTTCAAGGACTTAAGCAATGCATTCCTGAGCAGAATGCCTGCACCGGGTTTAGGAGGCAACATGGCTGCGCTGCCGATACAGTGAGCATGGAGCTCATACAGTAATTTATTTCAGCTGCAATTAGAAAGATCCCTTGAGGGCTTAGCAGATATATTGGCAACACCTGTGTTTGAGTTAGCAAGCATTTTCACTGAGCAGCCCAGTTGGGAGCAGGAAGAGTCCACCTGAGATTTTATATCTAAGAAACTGCTGAATGAATATTTAAGGTATGCTCACTGTATCGGTGTTGATGCATAGTAATCTTTTTTTTAAATGTGATGACTTAATTCTAGTTAAAAAGATTGTAGCCTAGAGAATTTTCTATTGTGGATGTTTGTTTCTGCAGGAGAACAGTTTCTGTTTATAACAGAGAGCTGAAGAAGCCGCCCTGAGGGGCGGCGAAAACGCAAGGCATCCGGACCGCGTTCCGTCTTCTCCTGACTTCTGTCTCCACAACGCAAGGATTTGAATATATTTATTATGAACTTTTAAAGATTCTATCGAGACATAATTATTGACTTTATCATATTTATCGACCTTTAGATCTTAGTGAATAGATTTTGTGTTAAGTTTCCTTTTTGTCACTTCCTGCACTTTCACTATTGTAACTTTCAAATATACATCTTTGCTATTTGAGTGTTTGAGCCTTGTACTATTGTTTACTCAGCCATACTTTGTTAGTACTTGTGCATATTTATCTCAGCAATACCTGGAGGTTGGCAACCCTAACCTTAGATCAGCATCAGAACACACTCTTAATTGTTAGTTTTAAGCTTCTTTTGTGACTTTTCTCTTACTAATGCGGGTTAAAGAAGAGACACAGGCTGCCGGCTTATTTTAATTCCTCCCACCGAGCTTCATTGTTTTGATTTTAAAATATTTACAGCCTGTCTTGTCTCATCCGAGGCCAAGGCAGCTAACAAAGAAATCAGTTAAAAGCACCCTACATAAAACATCAAATCACCTCATGCCAAATAGCAGTCCAGACAGCTAAGGTTTCACAGAAATGGAATACAAACACCGTTGGAAATAAAAAAGGCTTTGCATCCCTCCAAAAAGCCAGCAATGATGGAATCCTAAGGAACTCTATCAAGAATTCATGCCACAGTTGTAGGGTTGCCAAACTCCAGATGAGGCCTGAGGAGTTACCAGAATTACAGCTGATCTCCGGAGAACATGGCTGGAGGTGATTCCCCTGGAGAAAATGGCTGCTTTGGAGGGTAAATTCTATAGTATTATGCCCCACTGAGGTCTCACCCCTCTTTAAACCCCACCCTCCCCAAGCCTGCAGGAATTTCCCAACCTGGAGGAGCAACCCTAGCTGTGGGGCAAGTTCAAAGGTGGCATCTGTAGGCCAGCTGTGCCCAGATGAACCACTCTGAGGAAGGGTACCATTACTTATTTTAATGATGCTGCTCATACAACCACTTTGGCTCATACAGCCAGTTCTCAGTACCACAATAAGAATAAAAGAAAGGAAAATATATTTGTGTGTGTGTGTTAAGTGCCATCAAGTCGCTTCCGACTCATGGTGACCCTATGAATCAATGTCCTCCAAAACATCCTATCCTTAACAGCCTTGCTCAGGTCTTGCAAACTGAGGGCTGTGGTTTCCTTTACAGAGTCAATCCATCTCTTGTTGGGTCTTTCTCTTTTCTTGATGTCGTCAATTTTCCTAGCATGATTGTCTTTTCCAGTGACTCTTGCCTTCTCATAATGTGACCAAAATATGCAGCCTCAGTTTAGTCATTTTAGCTTCTAGGGTCAGTTCAGGCTTGATTTGATCTCTAACCCACTGATTTGTTTTTTTGGCCGTCCCCGATATCCGTAACACTCTCCTCCAACACCACATATATATATATATCTAAATAAACAATTGAGAATTAATAATTTTTAATCTTAATCAACTGCGGTGGGAAACTTGGCAACTGCCACTATAATGTTAAAATCCATCCCTGCTAAAAGAAACCTCAAATTATTCAGTTTGCACACCGGGGCCCGGATAAAAGGTTTTATCCATCTATTCTCTTGCCACATTGAACAGGTCACAGCTGACTAGAGAATGTTGAAGGGTGTCTATTTCACCAGAGCCAAACTGACACACTTGCTCAGAATACAGCACCTTATTTAAACAACCCCATGCTTCCCCTGACATAACGGCATTCAGTCCAGCCAACATAAATAATTGTTTGTAGCATGGGACTATCAGGAAGTCAAAGTATGCTGGGAGAGATTGTGGCAACATTAAACCTAGGTGTAAAGGTGAACAGACTCTATGTGATCTTATCACAGTGCTTCTAAAATCCATTTTTTTGCAAGCAGCTCAAGATGAAAGAAAGATCGGAAGGGTACCGTTAACAAGTGTTGGTAATAGGGTTGCCAGCTCTGGGTTGGGAAATACCTGAAGATTTTGGGGTGGAGTCTGAGGAGGGCTGGGTTTGGGGAGGGGAAGGACTTCAATGCCATAGAGTCCTATTGCCAAAGCATCCATTTTCTCCAGGGGAACTGATCTCTGTCGGGTAGAGATTAGTTGTAACAGCAGGAGATCTCCAGCTAGTACCTGGCGGCTGGCAACCCTAGTTGGTAAGCAGAGTGTAGTCGGCAGGTTGGCTCATAAGGAGACAAACAGCAAAAAAAGTTCCTTTTTTGTGTTGGAGCTGATTTCGGTAGATTTTTTTAAATTACTCTTGTGCTCCCTGATCACACTGCCAATTTATTTTGTAATTTTTCCAGTTACACAGTGAATATATTTAAAAAAAAACAATCCTCAGTCTTTCTCCTTATTAGATGATGCATGGAAGAGTCCACTCTTTTTTCTGATAAGATTATCGTTCTCATTGCTGTCGCTTTGATCCTTTTGACAAAGCAGTAGGGAGTTGGGGTAAATCAACTTTAATATTAAAGAAAAACCTTTTTTACATACTTTTTTTTAAACAAAAAAGTTTTGTAATTGCAACCAGAATATCCTCCTCCGTGCCACAGGAAAAAAACACTGAGGGGAGTTTCCTAATCTGCTGTTTTGAAAAGAACAAAGATCCAGCGGGTGTCCACAAGCCCTTGGGAAGCACTGAAAAAAGCTCTTTGGATAACGGACTCCACTTGGCGAATGTGCTCCACTTGGACTCCATTTGGCGAATGTGCTAGACAGGGATGCTGGCCTCCATGTGGGACCCAGAGTACCCCTGGAATCAGTGGCGGACCTGCCTTTTCGGGACCCTGAAGCTTGAACTGTTACAGGCGGCCATTCACAACCAGCAACAATAGGGCAACCTCCAACAAGGTCCAAAGGGCCTTGCTGCCCTTGGGAGGACCTCAAGGCCCAAATAGCGGAGAACAAAGTGGTCAGACGAGTGCTGCCTGAATTGAGAACTCTGATGTCTTTTTATGGATCTGACTGGCTCTAGCCTAAGGGCTGAGCTATAGAACTATTGAGCCGTGCACCAACGAAGGATTTGAGGATCCAGCTGCCCAAATGTAGGCTATGAATAGATTTTGGCGAGCTCAGCGAGACCATACAGCTGGGGGTCCGAGAATTTTTTGAAATTTGGCCAATTACAGGGACATTTTGTGGCCATATGAAATGGGTATTAGAGCAAATTCTAAGGGCAATATTAAGTACTTCAACCCATTGGCTTATGATTCTATCACTAAAATAGCCTTATTTTTAAATAACAAACGCTTTAAAAAACTCCATCAATTTTGTTGAAAAACTCATTCATTTTTTAAAAAAAAGTTGCTTCACTGGTACAGTCAAGTCTTTAGGCCTGAAGTAACTTCCTTAAATATTCAAAGAATACCATTTAGCACATGGTTATCTATCTTGGATATTGCTGATAGTATTTTTGCCTACTTTAGGGGGGGGAGTAAATTATTGAAGTGTCTGAATCATTCCCTCTGCATGCTCAATTATTTTGTAAATAACAGTTTCATTTGAGCATGCAGACATTAAACCTAGGATTTAATCTCAGATGGCTATGCAACTTGATCACAGCTCTGTGGGAGGGGGAGGGCAAGTTACTACCACGCGTGCTTGATACCAGTCTATTATTCCATGTGTTGGAGGTTCATCCCATCAAAAAAAGGCAGTTTGTCAGGTTAATGTGGCATTGTCCAGTGGTTAGTGAGGACTCCATTAATATGAGGAACTAAAAATTGAACTCTTGTGGTGGTAAAAAGTGCTGTCAAGTCACAGCCGACTTATTGGTAGGGCTGCCAAGTCCCCCTTTGCCACAGGTGGGAGATTTTGGGGCGGAACCTGAGGTGGGCGAGGTTTGGGGAGGGGAGGGACTTCAGTGCCATAGAGTCCAATTCCCAAAGAGGTCATTTTTTCCAGGGGAACTGATCTCTATTGGCTGGCGATCAGTTGTA
This sequence comes from Euleptes europaea, assembly GCF_029931775.1. Classification (NCBI taxonomy): domain Eukaryota; kingdom Metazoa; phylum Chordata; class Lepidosauria; order Squamata; family Sphaerodactylidae; genus Euleptes; species Euleptes europaea. The sequence goes on along the minus strand of NC_079327.1, from coordinate 7,614,934 downwards.
ATAGCAGGAGATCTCCAGCTAATACCTGGACATTGGGATCCCTAAACCAGGGGCTGAAACCTTTTTGAGCCTGCAGGCAACTTTGGAATTCTGACATCGTGTGGTGGGCTCAGTCAAAAAAGGGCTGCCTCAGGAGGCAAAGGCAGTCGCAAACTGGCTGCCGAAACTTGCCTTCAGTCACACAATGAAGATCCTTGTTCTGTGGTGGCAGCTGATGCCAAACCAAAATATGTGATTTTATTGAGATTGGTTTTTTTTTTTCAAATGTACCTGTATGGTTTTTACATGTTGATAGCCACCCTGAGCCCGGTTTTGGCTGGGAATTGTGGGTGGGGTGTAAATCAAAATAAATAAATAGATATTTTTTTAAAAAAAAAAATCTGTACATTTCACCAGATTTTTACTGGCCAATCAGTAGGGTTGCCAGGTCCCTCTTCGCCACCAGCAGGAGGCTTTTGAGGCTGAGCCTGAGGGGAGCAGGGTTTGGGGAGGGACTTCAATGCCGTAGAGTCCAATTGCCAAAGCAGCCATTTTCTCCAGGTGAACTGATCTCTATCGGCTGGAGATCACTTGTAATAGCAGGAGATCTCCAGCTAGTACCTGGAGGATGGCAACCCTATCAATCAGAATCCTCAGTGGGCAAAAGTCTCACTGGGCCCTGCCCACTTTCTAAAAACATTCGGCAGGCACCAGGAAGGTGTCGGTGCATGCCATTTGTGACCCCTGGTTATAGATTCAAGCATGTAATTTCATCACAACCGAAGTTATTTATTTATTCGATATTGATAGATTTATTCGGAGAAAAAAAAAACTTCCAATTGCATCTGAAAAGGAAACAAAAATATGTGGCTGGGTTACAAGAAAATATTGCCCGCGTCTAGAATCACAGCATGGTGATGCATCTTGTACTGAGGTCCTTAACCTTTCCGTAACAGCCCTACAGGGTACTCTTTCAATAATAGTGGAATCTTTTAAGTACTTCAAGTAGTAATCGAACTGGAGCTCTTAGAGTCAAGGTCCGCAGAGGCACCGTGGGTGATAAAACAAATGTCAATTTGTAAGCTTTTTTTTTTTTAGAGGGGAGAATGACATAATGAAAAATTGACTACTGCTTCATGTGATAAAATTCAGTGCTGAAATTTGAATTTTTTGGGGAAGGGCAGAATTTACGTATTCAACAAAGCTGGTTGGTGATTATTGCAGATTAACCTTGACACTTGCAATAAGAACCTTCTCAGTCCTTCTAGGATTTCTGTTTCACATACTCTAGAGTCACGGGGGAGCTATTTTCCCATGGTTTATAAGTTTATTGTGGTGATAGTGTCACCAAGTCTTACTTGCAACTTAACAGTGACCCCATAGAGTTTTCAACACAAGAGACGTTCAGAGGTGGTTTCCCATTGCCTGCCTCTGCATAGCGACCCTGGACTTCACTCCCACCCAAATACTAGATAGGGCTGACCATGCCTAGTGTAGTTCTGGAGCCACAACCAAGACCCATTCAACCTCGGATGGCAAGGCACCCAAAACAGGGCCTCCAAGGTTGACCAGAATGGACATCAAATGGGAGAAGGTGGTTCTATATGCTGCCTGCAAGCCATGCAAGGCTTGAAAGGAAAGGTTTACCTTTAACTATTTTTCATAACTTATCAATGTCACTGTGTTACTGGATCAAAGGCATGCCTTATCCTATATGTTAAGCAGGGCTGAAAGTTTTAATGAGTAGATTAACAATCTGATGCATATATTCATTAGTCAGTGGAGTCCAGTTTTAATTGACGATGGCAATTTTTAATTGCATGATTTTTAAGTATATATACAATTACCTAAAGAATGTGGCAGCAGCTCAAAAGTGCATGTGGATATTTATTAATTCTTCCCTGCAGTCAGTGGTATGTGTTTTTTCTTTCTTTACAAAGTTGTGTTTTTTTCTTCCAAGACATTTGACCTTCTGAGAGCTCTCACATGTTATAAAATTATCAATTCACTGCGGGATGAACAATCTGCCAATCCCTCCCCTGCTTATCACTGGAACCTCAGCCAATTCATTTCAACGCTCACCCAGAACAGCATACATCAAGTGGGAGAAAACCGAGAAAGAATACAATACGCCTTCCATATAAATAACAAACTCTGGTATTAGTGGGGCAGATCTCCCAGGCAGTATATGAGTGACTGAAACAAAGAAACTTTTGAAATATATAAGGCTGTGATTTGTCCTTTGGAAGTCATGAAACTGGATCTGCCAGGGCTGGTTAACCCAGGAGCGACATGTTAGAAGGGACCAGGAGATCTCTTGTGGACGTGATTCTGGAGAGTCATCTTGCGTATCTTCCTATGTACTGCATTTGTGTCTACCCTCTCCCCCATCTTAATCTTAATCCTTGGCCCTCCGCCTGCAACTCCGCAAGCAATCCTTCTGGCTGAGGAAACGCCGTGCTTTCCCAGAAACCCAGCTACAGTACAGAGGATCTGGTGTGAGAAGAATGTGCTCTTGCCAAGACATTCCCTAAGGCTAGAACACATCTGTCCATCTTAGCATGTTTTTTTTTTATCATGCCCTTCTTCCAAACAGAATGTAGGAAGAGCCCTGCTGAATCAGACACAAGGGACCATCTAGTCCAGCATCCTATCCCACATAGTGGCCAACCAGTTGCTCTGGAGGGCCAACAACCAGGGCACAGAGGCCAAGGCCTTCTCCTGATGTTGCCTCTCAGAACACACTCAGAAATGTGCTGCTTCTGATTATGGAGTTATGTGTGGATGATGACTGGTTACTTCCTATCCCAGTTTTGCCCATTGCCAGGGAATGATGGAACTGGTACTTAAGTGACCAATGGTGCAATTTTATGCAGAGCCATTCTACTCTAAGCCTAGAAGAAGAAGAAGAAGAGTTGGTTTTTATATGTCAACTTTCTGTAGCACTTAAGGCAGAACCAAACCCGCTGACAATCACCTTCCTTTCCCCTCCCCACAACAGATACCCTGTGAGGTAGGTGGGGCTGAGAGAGCTCTAAGAGAGCTGTGACTTGCCCAAGGTAACCCAGCTGGCTTCGTGTGTAGGAGTGGGGAAACAAATCCAGTTCACCAGATTAGTGCCCGCCACTCATGTGGAGGAGTAGGGAATCAAACCTGGTTCTCCAGATCAGAGTCCACTGCTCCAGAGTCCACTGCCTAGTGGGTGGGTCCCACAGAATACAGTCTGCATGCACCAAGTAAAAGCAATTGCATTCCCACTCCCTTTCCTGTGTGTGTGAGGCCGATTTCTTCTGGTGCAATTTTAAAACCACATTAAATGCAATCCTGTGAACTCTCACCCCACACTGCCCTGTTACTGGCAGGGCAATGGTTGCAGTAGCAGTAACACATACTGCTTTCCTACACTGCAGCCAGAAGGAAGGAAGTCCCTGAAGTCAGCATTCTGGGTAAACAAAGGGGCAGCAGCAGAAGAGACAAGATGGAGGATACAGCAGAATGTTTCCTGTCCACCTTACTAGCTCTTCTGCCCCCACTGGAGTACTGGTGTGATTGGTGCAAAGAGACACTGGACAGTCCTTCCCTTCCAACTAGGGTTGCCAGGTCCCCCAGAGCCACTGGCAGGGAATGGGGGGAGGTGAGAGGAGCTAAATCCAGGTTGAGATGCTCCTTGAGATTTTGGAGATGGAGACTGGGGAGGACAGGGATCTCAGTGGGGTACCATGTCACAGAGCCCACCCTCCACAGCTTCTTTTTTTTTCTCCAAGGGAACTGATCTCTGCAGTCTGGAGATGAGCTTGACGCTCCTGGTCCCACCTTGAGGCAGGCATTCCTATTTCCAACAGTAATGTCTCCTTTGAGAAGACTGGAAGGGAACAAGAATGTTTTTCCCTTTGCACCAGTTTCTTCAATAAGCAAGACTGTGTTACTTTTTGCTGGGGAGTGTGATTTGTAGAGGATCAGCAGCAGATAGGAAAACAATTAAGCATTGCATGGTGTAGTGGCTAAGAGCGATGGACTCTAATCTGGAGAACCAAGTTTCGTTGTCCCCTCCTCCACATGAGCGGTAGATGCTAATCTAGTGAACCAGATTAGTTTCCCCAGTCCCACCCATGAAGTCAGCTTGGTGACCTTGGGCTAGTCACACCTCTTTAGAGCTCTCTCAGCCTCACCTAGCCGGTTTGATACTTCCTTAAGTGGTAGAGAAAGTCGGCATATAAAAGCCAACTCTTCTTCTTCTCCTCCTCCTCCTCCTCTTCCTCCTCCTCCTCCTCCATTTGAAATACCAATCTTCTTTATCTTTTTTTTTCTTTTCTTTAAAAAAAATATTTAACCCTGAACAATTAATTTCAAGACTGGGCAATTCTAGCGTTCATCTCTCCATTCCTGCTGTACTGTTTACATAAAACATGCCAACCTCCCCCCCCCCAAAGACTGGTGAGTTCAGAAGACCAGACAAACTGCTGCACAGAATCACAAAATTCCGCTTTAAATAGTTCTTTTCGTCTTGAAAGTGTTCTACAAGCGTTCGTTAATTAATATGTGCATGCGAACGATGTGTAGGTGTGATGCCCTTGGAAAATTACCCTTTTTCCTTCAAAGGTATGATCATCATAAAAGAAAATTATCATGCACACATTTGAAACCATTTTTCCCCTACAGCTGTTGCTTACTATCATTTGAGTGCCGGGTCCCAAAATAGAGCTCTCGACATTGGAATGTCAATTTATACAAGGTATTCGTCTGCCCACTCATGCTGCTTGTAGACCTACTGCAAATTTGGGTTTTGATCAAGCAGAATGTATCACAATGGGTTATTTTAATGAGAATATTTACTCTTTCTTTTTTTTTAAAAAAAAGCTACTGGCCCTCTGAGGTAGACCTGTACACAGAGGGCCAACCCAGTTTCTCTGCTGCTCAGCCATTTTATTTCATAAGGAAAACGATTTCTTGACGCGAAGAATCAGAACAAGCAAATGAGTTCAAACAGATAAAAATGAAAGCCAGACGGGAGGCTTTTTTCTCATCCTTTAAAACTTAACCGAACATAAGAAGATGTTCACTAACCTTCTGCAGAGGTATAATAGGATTGTATATAACTGTAGTGATTGCAAAAGCAAGGGAGGCAGCCATTTTACAAGACAGACCGCTGTTACTGGAAGCCTAGAAATGTGCAACTTCTTAAATATGCAGTAATCTCATCGTTCCCATGAGTATGTATTTACTGTGAAGAAGAAGATGGAGATGAAGAAGAAAAATTGGTTTTTACACCCTGATCTTCTCAGTCATAAGGAGTCTCAAAGCGGCTTACAATCGCCTTCCCTCCCACCCCACCACAGGCACCTTGTGAGGTAGGGAGGGCAGAGAGAGTTCTGAGGGAACTGTGACTGGCCCAAGATCACCCAGCAGGCTTCATGTGAAGGAGTGGGGAATCGAACTCGGCTCTCCAGATTAGAGTCCATAAAAACATAAGAAAGGCCCTACTGGATCAGACCAAGGCCCATCAAGTCCAGCAGTCTGTTCACACAGTGGCCAACCAGGTGCCTCCAGGAAGCCACAAACAAGATGACTGCAGCAGCACCTTCCTGCCTGTGTTCCACCGCACCCAAAATAATAGGCATGCTCCTCTGATACTAGAGAGAATGCAGCATGACTAGTGTCCATTTTAACTAATAGCTATGAATACCCCTTTCCTCCATGAATATGTCCACTCTCCTCTTAAAGCCCTCCAAGCTGGCAGCCATCACCACATCCCGGGGCAGGGAGTTCCACAATTTAACTATGCATTGCGTGAAAAAATACTTCCTTTTATCTGTTTTGAATCTGTCACCCTCCAGCTTCAACAGATGACCTCACGTTCTAGTATTATAGGAGAGGGAGAAAAACCTCTCCCTGTCCACTCTCTCCAAACCATGCATAATTTTATAGTCCAGATGAGAATCTGGCTTGTTGCCAGATAATGTGGAGGAGTGGGGAATCAAACATGGTTCTCCAGATTAGAGTCTGCCACTCTTAACCACTACACCATGCTGGTTCTCAACCCATTAAGAACTTCACGACCCATTATATTGTTTCTGGGTTCACCCTGGTCCTGCCAAAACAGATTCCCTGTCATCTGTAGGACTAGATAAGACATAAGAAACTCTCACCTTTCCCATCCCTACTTCTCTCTGCTATCTCTGCCCCACACAGTGTTGAAGTTAGGGTTGCCAAGTCCCTCTTTGCCACTGGGGGGAGGTTTTTGGGGCAGAGCCTGAGGAGGGTGGGGTTTGGAGAGGGGAGGGACTTCAATGCCACAGAGTCCAATTGCCAAAGTGGCCATTTTCTTCAGGAGAACTGGTCTCTAACGTCTGGAGATCAGTTGTAATAGCAGGAGATCTCCAGCTAGTACCTGGATGTTAGCAACCCTAGTTTAGATAGTCTGCCCCAGGGCCTGTCTTTGTGTATGGAAGTTATTCAGTCATAGATAGCAATTCTGTAGAAATTACAATCACAGGAATGCCAGATCAGTTCGTTCAGAAAAGCAAAACATGCATATAATGCAAAAAGAAGGGGTGTGAATGCTATTTCTTGGTGCATGTTACAAACAAACCAGTTGCTCTGTGTGTATGGAGGATGGTAGACAAACATCTTCGGGCCACTGTGGCAGTCTAGCAGCATGAATGGATCAGCAGCCTGAGGAATCTACACGTATAAACACAGAGATCAAGGCATTGGTACCTCTGCAGCCTGTGATTCCAGACAGCAACAAACAGACTGAACGAAAAGAGATCAGTGCTACGTATTATATGGTACTCTACTGACCATAGTGGCAAAACTGCAGAACTGCAAATTGAAACTGTTCATTTGTGGCTTTAAAAATAAAATAAAAGCACTGCATAAAATACCTGATAGCAACCAACGTGGCAGGCTGTGACGCATGGTGAAGAGGGAGAATGAACATAGACTATAACCCAGGATTTGCTGAGGAAAATTCCACTAAAAATAGCAGCAACCTAGATCAAGAGAGGAAACTCTGTGACTCTTCTTTCTCAGATGATATCAGGCACGATAAGAATGACCTGTTCTATTTACTTTTTGTTGTTGTTGTTGTTCTAAATATGTTAACTATTCAGAGTGACCTAGACAGGGCCCAGGAGAAAGGTTCAGGAATCTCACAGAGACAGAAGGGCTGACTGTAAAGATAAGCAGATCCTAACCTTACAGCTGCAAGTGTTACCCTAAGTAGGCAATCTCCACATTGGTTGGGGGGAATTAGCTGGAGTCCGAGAACGAAAGGGAGTAACTGGGATTGATAACCTATGTATACCAGGAGAGTCCTGGGTGAAAACACTCAAATGAGCAGGTAGTTGGATAATTAAAATTGGTTTTATTAAATAATAACAGTAGTAAAACCAGAAATATATTTTAAGCAATGAACATACGCACACAAAGCATAAAGAGCTGAGTAAGAGAAAAGGGAGGACATTGGATAGGGTTTCAGGGATGGGTGACAGTTACCAGTTGAAGGGATGTCCAGGGAAAGAAGTGCTGAAAAGAAAAACAACAACCAGCGTTTCCAAGAGCAAAGAACCCACACACAAGTGGGGGTGCGCACACAGATCCAGAACACACACACTATGAATGGCCAAAGGACCAATATTGATACCCCCAAAAGGGTCCTGAGGTGGTATGAGGTAAGCTGGCAGGAAAACCAGAGACAAAGAACTGATTGCGGGGTCGGAACAAAAGGTTAGGAGAGGTTTGATGAGTTGACAAGATCCAACATCATGCCTGGACTGTTCTCTTGAAGTCAGACATTGATTTCGCTATTTGTGGATGTGGGGAAGGGATTCCCTAACTAACCATCAAAGAAGAAGAAGTTAGGATGCTAACCTAGATCGGATCATTGGATCCTTCTTGTGTGTTTTTCTTTATTATGCACTGACTTTATTTGCAATTGCCAATCAGTATTTAACAACTTCACTGATGTATTAGGTGTTTAGATGCTTTGATTTATTCTACCGTTTAAAAATAATTGTGGTAGTGGTGCATGGGGTAGTGGTTAAGATCGGTGGTTAGGAGTGGGAGAATCTAATCTGGAGAACCAGGTTTGAGTCTCCACTCCTCCACATGAGCGGCAGACTCTGATCTGGTGAACTGGGTTGGTTTTCCCGCTCCTCCACATGAAGCCTGCTGGGTGACCTTGGGCTAATCACAGTTCTCTCATAACTCTCTCAGCCCCACCTACCTCACAAGGTGTCTGTTGTGGAAGAGGGAAGGAAATGTGATTGTAAGGCACTTTGAGATTCCTTAAGTGGTAGACAAAGTCAGCATATAAAAACCAGCTCTTCTTCCTCTTCCTCTTCCTCCACTCCTTACTATCCCTGTGGGTTGACCTTGCTGTTAATGAACTGAAACCTTCACAGAATATAAAAACCTACTCTTTACTTTTATCATTGTTATGGTCTTTTGCCAGTAAAATGCATATTCCCATATGTAAAACATTCAAGTGAGGAAGAAAACAATTTTCCATAGGGCAACACCAGAATTCGTGATGATAGTAAGACCATTTTACTTGTATAATTCCAATGACAATGGAGTCTATAAATAAAACTATAAAAGCTAAAATAAAAATAAACTTGAGTGGATTTTTTTTTTCTTTCCCAGAACGACCTGGGGTTTTCTTTAGTAGAGGGTAAAACATCCTCCCCTCCCATGCATTTTCCTGGATGGAAAGGTTTTCCACATATACTGCCTCTGGCCGAGGAGGCTCTCTCAAGTAGCCTTTTGTGACAAATAGCTACTTTTAAATTTTGCCATGAGTCACAAAGGCTATTCAATAGATTTGTTGCTGTGGCTCAAGACCCACACCTTTGCAGATTTGCATCATCCAAAGAATATATTTTTTCTGTGCTCCCCCCTTCCCAGTTCCCTATGAGGTGGAGGCTATAAAAGAAGCAGTCCTCTTCCACCTAGATTTGGGAGGGGAATCATTTACCAACACCCTGTCTATTTTGTGCTGCTTAATCTTCCTGGATTAGGTTAGCCTCTTTTTTTAAAGGTGAAGAACAATAGGCATTCTACCTTGATAGAGGGGGTGCATGTGAGAAGGTATGACTCATCGGGTGGTTTAAACTTCCCGTCTTTTGACTTCTTGAAGTGGGGCTGCACAGTTGTTCGGGCTGCGTTTCTTTCCATTAAAACAAAGGTAACTAAGAGAGTATTCCCTGTGCTGCAGAGGCACCATAATATTATTTGATTTCTGTCCGCTGTTATTGGCTCTCTGGTATTAAAGGTGTTTTGGGGAACTGGTGGCAAAGTTACTTTGTTTCAAAACCCTGAATTTAAATTATCTCGGAGTCCTGCACAACTACTCTTCTTTTCCTGCTTTGCAATGTTACTGAGAGAGGGGATGGGAAGAGAAAGTCTCTTGCAAAAAGTTGTGATGGGTATATGGAGACTTGTCTTTAGGGTTGCCAGCTCCAGGTTGGGAAATACCTGGAGATTTTGAGGGGTGGAGCCTGAGGAGGGCGGGGTTTGGGGAGGGGAGGGACTTCAATGCCATAGAGTCCAATTGCAAAAGTGGCCATTTTCTCCAGGGGACTCGATCTCTGTCACCTGGAGATCGCTTGTAATAACAGGAGATCTCCAGCCACCGACTGGAGGTTGGCAATCCTACCTTTGACCCATCTGCCCTGTGGTATCAAAGGGAGACCCAAAAGACACTAAGGGCACTTTCACACAGACCAAATAATGCTCTTTCAATCCACTTTCAATTCACTTTGAAGGTGGATTTTACTATGTGAACTGGCAAAATCCACTTGCAAGCAATCGTTAAGGTGCCCTGAAAGTGGATTGAAAGTGCATTATTTGGGCTGTGTGAAAGTGTCCTGAATGTGGTGTTGGCAGACTCTCCAAGATGCTCCCATCAGGAGGATTTGAGGTCTGACAGGTTCTCAGGAATGTATACCCTGTTTGAGATCGCCAAAGAATACTATGTTCAGTAGGACGCAGAACCTACTGAGGTTCACTTCCTGGTAGTGACGGGGACGCTCTAGCATATTTCTCCAAAAACTCTATGTTTTCTGTATAGTTTTTTTGAAGGACATGCTAGAGAGTCCCTGTCGCTTCCGGGTTTACCTCAGAAGAGACTTTATTGTGTCACGCCACACCGCATGTGTGGGGGGATTGCCCCCCTTTTAGGTAGCCTGTTTCCCCCACTGGCCAGCTGAGGAGCGGTGGGCAATTGCTTGCCATTAATCGGCACCTAGACATTAAATACAACATAGTGGCATAACGCCTATTAAATATATATGCGCAAATGTCTGCACAAGACACGCCAATTATACAAATCACATAAATCACATAAATGTTGAGATGCTTCACATGACTGAACCTTCTGTGGGCTTGTTGTAGATTATAAAATTGCAAAAGGCTGATGAAGCTTTTGCTTGTCGAAAACATGGAACCTAAATCCGGAAGGTAGCGTTTCCTGTCCTGCTATTCTTTCAGTCTGATAGAAGACAGATCGTTTGGGCAGTACCTGGAAGTCTCTGGACACCAGCAAAGAATTTTTATTCACATGTACGGCTGATTTCTGCATGGACTATCTACTTTCGGTTGTCGTTTATGTCGTTTATGTGATTTGTATAACTGGCGTGTCTTGTGTAGAAATTTGTGCATATATATTTAATAGGTGTTATGTCACTGTGTTGTATTTAATGTTTAGTTGGTCAGTAGACTGCATATATTGAGCTGTCGTGCTGTCCTTTATTATATTTAACATTGCTTTTTACACCATAGGTTTTTCTTGCATTAGATTAACAAGCACCTGGCAAATCTATCCACAAATGGTACTAGGAGTATGACTAGCTACTTTTTCATAAATGTCCTGAGTTAAAAAATAATAATACCGAGGTTAGATAGCAAAATCGACAACCAGTTATTCAGAGGCTATAAAATCCTAAACCAGATGCAACGGGCCTTCCTTGAAATCAAGCGTTTGAGTATCACTGAATCTCTTGCGTCCTATCCATTTGCAACCACTGAGGAAATGTTATCCAGCTATTCTGAAGCATCATCACAACAGAGGATTGTTCAATTTACAAAGCCCCAAACTCTGTATAGCAGATGTACATACTGATGCCTGTTTCCCCCACCCCTCTTTTTCTGTTGGAGTCCTCGGTAAGTTGAACATGTTCGGCAGCTGCTGTTTAGGCCTGAAAGTTAAAAGGACCTCCCCTTCCCAAATTACCAATATTTGAACCAAAGCAGAAAACCAATGTGTTCCCCCTTCTCAGCATTACTGATGGATATAAAACACTAGCAAAATATATATATATATATATATATCTAAATGAATCAGAATTCAAGGAAACAGAATGCAGGTCAAAGTGAGTTTTCAGAAGAATAAATGAATAGAACAGGGGAAACACTACCATTTCTTCTCCAGATATGGGGCCTAACTCACTGGGCCATGTTTCTTCCCTGTACTTGCTTGCTTTGAGGTCTTATTATTTAGAAAATGAATATGCAATAGGGTTGCCAACCTCCAGGTACTTTAGCAAACAAGAGTTAGTGTGCTGTAAAGTTAATTAGCAAACAAAAAACAGCAAACAATTGCATACAACCAATTTTATCAGTAAGAGTGGTATTTCATAATCATATCCACCTTAACAATTAAATGAATATAAGGACAGTGTCAATTTTATAACACATAAATATAGAACGTAATTTCCAGTCCTTAAATTATTTTCCTTTTGTCCAAGAGGTGAGTATATTGTTCTTCCACTTCTACAGAAGTCCGGGTTCCTTTCTGTTTCGGCTTAAACAAAAGCCTTCCTCAGGGACCAACGCTAGCTGTTATTAACTTGTTTGCGTGTTAAAAAGCTCCGACCTTGTTTAAGGAAAATGTGTTGTTTAAGGACAAATGGGTTGCCATTTTGAACAAGTGCGCTTATGATTTGATGACTCTTGCTTATAGAACAAGCTAATCATGAAGTTGATACCATTAAGGGGGACATAGACAAGTTAAACCTTCCTTTTCTTCTTCTACTTTCGACAATAAAATAAAACAACTAGAGTCGGAACTTAAAGCATACCAAGATAACATCAAATTATACAAGACTAAGAAATATGAAAGGGACTCTAATGACTACAGTCAAGATGTTGTTTACCCATGGTACTCGGGGCAACCGGTCACCACCACTGCTAGAACCACTAACAGGAATAGACCATGGGACTATGACAGTGAATCGTCTAGCCTGTCTAGTCGCGCCTCCGATAGGGACTATAATTTACGTTCCAGATATGTAAGGGGACGGGGTACCTCCCGCCCTTTTCGGAGACGCAGAGGGGAAAGAACAATGAGATAGTGGTGAATCTCTCTCACTATACACTTACAGCCCAGGAAAATCAGGTGTTACAATGGGGTTTGGGCTTTGTACCCACCCCTTTATACTCTTCATTACAAACAAAAATTGATGTCTTTAGATTCATTCGACTCCTGAAATTGAAAGAGAAATTTGGCAATAGTGCAAGTGAAGAAATGGTGAATAAATTCAAACCTAAATCAAAATTCATACCCTCCTCGAGTAATCATTTTATTGCTACCTTCCATGATGTGGTTAACCGGGATATTAGTAGGACTGAACATAAGAAAATGCATAGAAAAAATAATATGTCAAAGGATGAATGGAATACACTACTTAAATTAGCAGCCCAACCTGACATAGTGATTAAACCCGCTGATAAGGGTGAAGCCATTGTGGTATTATCACAAGCAGATTACCACAATGAGATAAAACGACAACTTAGCAACACGCAATTTTATAAGCGCCTGACACATGACCCTACAGAGGAAGTGCAACTGATTATTAGAACAGTGGTGAATGGAGCATTAGCTGCTGACCACATATCGAAAGCGACTGCTGAATATTTATATAATGAGTTTCCTAAAGTACCTAAGTTTTATGTTCTGCCTAAAATCCCCAAACAGACCCGCCCTCCACCGGGTAGACCAATCGTTGCAGGGATTTCATCTGCTTTAGAACCCTTAGCTAAATATCTAGAATCTTTCCTTCATGAGTTTACTTTAAAAACCCCAGCATTCATCAAAGACACTAAACATTTTATCACATGTATAGAACAACTGACTATACCACTGACTGCGGTGCCCTGCACCCTAGATGTTAATGCACTATACACAAACGTCCCTACGGATGCAGTACGTGTTATAATTGCTGATTTATTGGACTCACGTGCAAACTTACAACCTCCGACTCAATTTCTTTTGAACTTACTTGACATTGTCATGGAAAAGAACTACTTTGTATATGATGAGGAATTTTATTTGCAGATACATGGGGTCGCCATGGGGAGCGCCTGTGCGCCCTCAATTGCAAATATTTATATGATTGCATTTGAACATGCACATATACTGACAAATAACCCATTTAGTAATAAGATCTTTTTTTTATTTTCGATACATAGATGATGTTTGCTTGGCTATGCAAGATGCACATAGTTTCATGCAATTTAACCAATGGATTAATGAACAAGATCTAAATATTCAATTGAGTGGGGCATGTAATTCAGAATCAATTCCATTTCTAGATGTGACCGTTTACAAACATTCTGATGGTAAATTGGGCGTTCACCCTTATAAAAAATCTATGGCTAGGAATGCTTTATTGCATTACGATTCTTTTCATCCGGTCCATCTAAAAAATAATATCCCATATGGCCAATTACTTTGATTGAAACGGAATTCAACTCAACAAGCTGATTTTTTCCAAGCAGCACATAATTTGAATGCAGATCTCCTACTACGGGGATACCCTAAATATGTCATTCAAAATGCTATGCATCAAACTAATAACAACCTAGGGAATCATTAATTACAGAATGCACCACTGCTAAGCCTACACGACTTACTTATGTGATGCAATATACCTCCATGTCACCCCTAATTGGCCAAATCCTCCGTAAACACTGGCACCTGGTGCAACATCTACCCGGTTGCCAAGTACCTCCACGGATCGCGTACAAACGCACTAGGTGCTTTAGAGACATACTAGTAAATCCAATATCACGCCCTATGTCCTCATCCAATTTGCCTGCAGGTAATTTCAAATGTGGTTCCTGTCAGAGCTGCAAATACATGCTGACAGTTCGTGAAATCACGAATCCAGTAACGGGTCGCATATTCAAAATTGATAGTTTTAATAATTGTGACTCACGGCACCTTATTTACGTGGTCAGATGCGCATGTCCTCTCTGGTATATTGGACAAACCCAGAAACCTATAAAATACCGGGTCAGTGAGCACAGATCCAGGGTAAGAAATCACATTCTGGAGGCCCCCCTTACCTCACATTTCCTGGAGAAAAACCACACTGACGCGGAACTTTCTTTTTTTGTATTATGGCGTTATACCAACACAAAGAAATATGAGAAAACTGACATTGAATTGATACTTAGACGCCAAGAGTCTAAGTACATACACATGTTTGATTCCTTACATCCTAAAGGACTTAACACATCGCTAGATCTAGCATGTTACCTATGAGCAAGTACATCATTTACACTATATGGTTCTGTCACTTTAAAACTTTCCGATCACATGGTCTTTTTGCATCATGTGACTAGATCCTTTAAATGCTCTCCGTACTCAGGGCTACTTTGCCAACGCAAAAGCCAGTTAGTAACAGCTCGTGTGTAAGTATCAACTTGTTGTTTATGTTTACTTTTATAATGCTTACCTTTGATTCCTGTTATTTATAGACGATTTTGCATTGTATATATTGCTGTATTTTTGTAGTGGTCGCTGAGGAAGGCTTTTTGTTAAGCCGAAACAGAAAGACAACCGGGCTTCTGTTTAAATGAAGAACTGATCTTCTTACCTCTTGAACGACAAGACGTTCTATACAGCTAAAAGGACTGCAAAAAATGGGCATTGTACCTATGTTCTGCACCTTAATTTTGTGTTCTTTGGAATATATGGCTCAGTTTGTAAACCAAGTTCATTGTACATAGTGTATATGATATTTGGAATAACACTATTACAAGTACATAATTTTGAATTATTCATTGTTTTTGCAACACGTTGCTGTTTTGGGTTTGCTTAACCTCCAGGTACTAGCTGGAGGTCTCCTGCTATTACAACTGATTTCCAGCCAATAGAGATCAGTTCCTCTGGAGAAAATGACTGCTTTGGCAATTGGACTCTACGGCATTGAAGTCCCACCCCTCCCCAAACCCAGCCTTCCTCAAGCTCCACCCCCAAAAAACCCCGCTGGTGGCATAGAGGAACCTGGCAACCCTAAAATGCCACCTTGACAGAGGCCAGCTTGAGGCAGCTTGAAACTGAAACAATACACAAAACCATTAAAACAGCATAAAAAGTATAAAACTAAGAGCCCCGTGGCTCTTAATAAGCTGCAGAGTGGTAAGCTGCAGAGTGGTAAGCTGCAGTACAGCAGTCAAAAGCTCTGCTCACGACCTGAGTTCGATCCCGACGGAAGTCGGTTTCAGGTAGCCGGCTCAAGGTTGACTCAGCCTTCCATCCTTCTGAGGTAGGTAAAATGAGTACCCAGCCTGCTGGGGGTAAAGGGAAGATGAGTGGGGAAGGCACTGGCAAACCACCCCATAAACAAAGTATGCCTAGTAAACATTGGGATGTGATGTCACCCCATGGGTCAGGAATGACCCGGTGCTTGCACAGGGGACCTTTACCTTTTTACATAATGCTAGAACAAGCTAATATCTTCAATCCCTGTTTGCAGTCTGAAATTAATTGGTTATTCCAGGTTGCGCACTCTCCAGACGCCCAATCATGACAGAGTTTAAGAGTCTCATAACCTATGTTTAACACAACCCATTCGCTGGGCAACAGAAACCATTAGGGGTTGGAAGGAATACTATAAAGTATTGCTAAAGGCTTGACAGTCTTTAGGGTTTACTGCAAATCATCATTTTGATTTGTGTCAGAATCTATTTCAGTAGCTTTGCGAACATCAAAGTGGTATTCATTATTTGGGGAGGGTAGTACTTTGTATTTCTACAAAAGAAATCTTAGCTAAACCGGATCTTATTTAAAAATGCAGCATACAACCTTCACACACTTGCGTTTGGATGTTGCTTTCCATTACCGTAACATCCACAAAGACGACTCGTTGCCAGCCGTCGTCGCTCAAGGACTCCGCAGTTGCGTGTTCAAAAAGGAGAGATGCTTAAAAGCAAGCAGCCGATGTACCCCCGGGCCTCTGCGAATGAATAGCCAGCCATTGTAAAACATTCAGCATAGCAACAAATGTGAGCGCATTTTGTTTCTGCGCATTGTTGTCAAATGAAATGTGATGTTCACAGGCCAGGAGGGGGAAAAAAGTGAGTTTTGACAACTCAGATACTTGGTGACATTGGGGGCTGTCTATTAGAAATCTGTAACAGAATGTTCATTGATTTTTGAGGATGTTTATGTATTTTTAAACCATCTGCCCGTCTCTTAAAGGCTAACCGATGGTCAACTAAAATGGACCCTCCTGCCCTTTCTATAGCTAAAATACTTATATTACAGCACTGAAGCGATAAATGCTCACCTCCTATAAATCAATGGACTGAGGACCTTATAACTTTATCAATATTTGAACGTATGGCATATAGATGAAAACTGTGCATGGACGTATTTTTAGATATTTCAAAATATTTTATAGAAACTTATATATACATCTGCCACCACTGTTATTATATTATTTCCAGCTTTATATGTGTGTGTGTGTTCTTCCTTTTTCTTTCTTTTTTTTTAGAATTAAATACACTCTTCCTTTTTCTTTCTTTTTAAAAAATTGTTGCTGGATTTTGAGTTTTCCCCCCTTTCCTGTTCTTTTTTTCTGTTGTTTTTGAAAGCAATATTTTTGTTAACAACATTAAGATATTAGGGGTTCTGTGTATTCAACTTTTCTTTTAAAAAATAACTTTTTGAATGTCAAGAATTCAAATTTTATACCCAGCAAAACTGAACTCTGTAATTTGTATAAATTATGCTGGTTCAGCCCATTATTTTGATTGGTATAGTTGGTTCTGTTTTTGCTAAATGTGTGGAAGGCAAAGAGTTAGGCAACCTTTCAGATGTTTAATGTTTCAGAAATCAGCCCCTATGTTTCAAGTGTGTCTTTGCTGCCGTGACGACCAGAAACTTGCTATTTTCACGGTGCTGTTCTGCATCCAGTGCCGCATTTGGCATTTTTCTGAGGTGGGTGGGGCTGAGAGAGTGTGACAAGCCCAAGGTCACCCAGCTGGCTTCATGTGGCGGAGTGGGAAAACAAATCCAGTTCACCAGATTAGCCTCCACCACTCATGTGGAGGAGTGGGGAATCAAACCTGGTTCTCCAGATCAGACATACACATGGCTCCAAACCACCACTCTTAACCACTGCGCCACACTGGCTCCCACACTACACTGGCTGCCCTGAGGAGCCACTGGCTCCTGAGAGCCAGTGTGGTGTAGTGGTTAACAATGACAGACTCTAATCTGGAGAACCAGGTTCAATTCCCCACTCGTCCACATGAAGCCAGCTGGGTGACCTTGGGCTAGAAACAGTTCTCTTAGAACTCTCTCAGCCCCACCTGCCTCACAAGGTGTTTGTTGTGAGGAGGGCAAGGGAAGGTGATTGTACACTTTGAGACTCCTTAAAGGTATAGAAGAGTGGGCTATATAAACCAACTCTTGTTTTTGATGTTCTTCTGGGGCGAGGACAAAGTGCATGTCTTATTTCTCAAGCAGTCAAGCCTGAGTGACCCTGACTCTCAAAGCCAAGTGTCTCCGTGTTAATTTGTATTAATTATTCCAGGATTCTCCAACCTTTTCAAGCCTGCCAGCACCTTTGGAATTCTAACACAGGGTGGTGGCTGCAACCACAAAATGGCTGCCCCAGGGCGGCTAACATCATCGATATATAACAATACGGCAATATAATATACAATATATAACAATAACAATAAAACCACAAATAACAATCTAACACTATTAAAATCACTTCTAATAATTTGTCAGTACCAGTACCTAGGGCTGTTGATTCGGTTCGTCCCAAACCAAAAAACCGCCGAATTTCCCCCGTTTCGGCTGTTTCCGGTTTGGGACGAACCAAATTCAAAAAAGGTGGGAAATGGGGGGAGCCGAATTCCCCGACTTCAGGGTGTTCGGGAAATAAATTCGGCAAATTCAGGGTTCGGCTCCCCCCCCCCCGTGTGCGCCTTCAAGGGGCTTCGCTGAAGGTGCACGGGGGGGGGGCCCTTTAAATAGATCTGTGCCTCCCGGCCAGGAGGCACAGATCTGTTTAAAGAACCCCCCGCCCAGCTTCAGGGAAGCCCCCTGAAGGCGCACGCGGGGGGGAAACAGATCTGCGGAAAGGCGGGCAGTGGGTTGTCAAGCCCCCCTTTTAAACCCCTCTGTGCTGCCTGCGCAGACAGAGCAGAGGGGCTTGACAATCCCCCGCCCCTCTTCCCTGGACTCCCGGAAAGAGGGGTGGGGTCTTTAACCCCCTCTGCCCCCCCGGCTTCAGGGGGCTTCCCTGAAGGCGCGCGGGGGGCCCTTTAAACAGATCTGCGCCTTCCAGCTGGAAGGCGCAGATCTGTTTAAAGAGCCCTCCGCGCGCCTTCATGGAAGCCCCGTGAAGGCCCGCGCGCGGGGGGGGGGGTGAATTTTCCCCCAAACTCCGGATCTCGCCCAAATTTCAAAGATCCGAAGCAGGGGAGTTCAGACTTCGGCATGGCCCGAATTTAAAAGGGCCGAATATTGCCGAAGCTTAACTTTCCCCCAAAAAAATTTCCAACAGCCCTACTACCCAGTCCCTCCAGGTTTCCCTCACTTACCCACAATCTGTCCATGTTTGCTTTACTTACCCACAATCTCTCCATGCATCAAATGCTGTCTTGCCTAAGGCAGAATGGCTGCTTCATCCTGAAAATGGATTGAAAGTGCATTATTTAGAAGAAGCGTTGGTTTTCATATGCTGATTTTCTCTTTCTTTTAAGGAGAACACAAACCGGCTTGCCCTCTCCTTCCCTTCCTCTCCCCACAAAAGACACCTTGTGAGGTAGGTGGGGCTGAGCGACTTCAGAGTTAACCGTGACTAGCCCAAGTTCACCCGGCAGGCTTCATGGGTAGGAGTGGGGTAATCGAACGCGTTTCTCCATATTAGAGTCTGACACTCATGTGGAGGAGTGGGGAATCAAACCCGGTTCTCCAGATTGGAATCCACCACTCTTAACCACTACACCATGCATGTGAAAGCACCATAGAAATAGTCTCTCCAGTATGACGTGTGTGTGGGAGGGCTGATATGCTGAGAGTTTTGGTCAAATCCATACATTTCTATATAATTCTACTTTTCGGGGGGGGGGGATAACAGATTACTTGGTGAATCAAGGACATCAAGGATTTTCAGTGTGACAGGGGAACAATGCTACATACCAGCATTAGCTAAAAATGAATGACTTTGAGTAGTATGAATATCAATATTAGGATATTTTATATAGTTACTGACAGAGTCTAAGTGCTTAATGTTGCTCTCACCTATTTTTTAAAAAATCAAGATGTACTAAAGTGTTTTTCCTCAAGGAGTTCACAAATGTCTCTGTTCTCTCCCCCCCACACACAGTGACATTATGAACTCTGCTAAAATAAGCAGTGATTTACAGACTTTATAACCACCATTATCCCCTTTGCTTCAGCTGAAGTAGTGGTCCTGTGTTTTTCAGGAAGGGAGAAAAAGAAGCTTTTTCTTGTAAAGATGGTTGTTTACATCTTTCAAAGTACCTTTAAAGAGAAAATGTCATGTTGTGACGTCTCCAGGTAACACTAGCTCCGTTTCTTCTGACCACAGCTGTTCGGAAACACCAGAGAAATAGGAGGCAAGGGTCTCAAAGCCAAGAGATTTTTTTTAAAAAAACTAGAATTTGAATTAATAAAGGTGAAATAAACAAAAATGCACCTCCAGCTTTACCTATGGATTAGCATATGGGAGCAGGAGTACAAAATATCCCTGGGTAAAGGTAGAATGGGTCCCTGGACAAAGGCAGTGCTGTCAAATGCTGTGAGATTTCAACCTAGAACCTGAGTCCGAAACCTCTAGACCCTCATTCTGTGTGACTGCCAAACCACACCCCAACCCAATATTTTCTGCCACACGGCACCATCCCCAAGATGGCTAGAGGGCCAGCGTGGTGTAGTGGTTAAGAGCAGTGGACTCTAATCTGGAGAACCGGGTTTGAATCCCCACTCTTCCACATGAGCAGTGGATGCTAACCTGGTGAACTGGGTTGGTTTCCCCACTCCTCCACATGAAGCCTGCTGGGTGACCTTGGGCTAGTCACAGTTCTTTCCGAACTCTCTCAGCCCCACCTACCTCACAAGGTGTCTGTTGTGGGAAAGAGGAAGGGAAGACTATTGTAAGGCGGTTTGAGACTTCTTAAAGGAAGAGAAAATCGGGGTATAAAAAACCAACACTTCTCTATGTTTTGTTGGGTTGCCAGGTCCCTCTTCACCAACAGCGGGAGGATTTGGGGGACGAGCCTGAGGAGGGCAGGGTGTGGGGAGGGGAGGGTCTTCAATGCCATAGAGTCCAATTGCCAAAGCTACCATTTTGTCCAGGTGAACTCTATCAGCTGGAGATCAGTTGTAATAGCAGGAGATCTCCAGCTAGTACCTGGAGGTAGACCCATGGCAGCCCTCTGCCCAGAGGGGATGTTTTGCGGGGAATCCCAGATGCTTCTTGCATCCATAGGAACAGAGTCCTTGTGCGGTGCATCTAATGTGCTGGCCTCAATCTCGGTGCATGGGAAGTTTGGCACTGGTCTGAAAAGTTCTCCATGAAAACTTTAAAAATGCTGAGCACCTCTGCTCAGGCCAAGCGCCTGTCATAATGACGGATGAAGCATGCAGAGCAAGAGAGCCAGGCTCTCGCCATCTGCGGGATATGTGTCAAGGAGAGTCTGCCCCCCTCCATCTTAGGATGGGTAGGCTATTTTTTCCTCCCTTCTCACTGGACCCAGGTGTAAAGCTATGCTTTTCTCTGTAGTAATTACTGTCAACCATTCACTTTTCGACCCGGAAGGAAAAGAGTTGCTCCCAAGGGAGGGGTAAAACTGTTCCTTGCCACTCAGATTCCATTTCTCAACATAAAGCTCCCTCCACCCTAGTATGGTGTAGTGGTTAAGAGCGGTGGTTTGGAGTGGTGGACTCGGATCTGGAGAACCGGGCTCGATTCCCCACTTCTCCACATGAGAGAGAGAGTCACAGCTCTCTCAGCCCCTCCAACCTCACAGAGTGTCTGTTGTGGGGAGGGGAAGGGAAGGGGATTGTAAGCTGGTTTGATTCTGCCTTAAGTGGTAGAGAAAGTCAGCATATAAAAACCAATGCTGCTGCGGCGGCTGCTTCTTCTTCTTCACAGAGTGTGATTTTGCATGCTTCCTTGAGGGGATTCTTCGAGGCGGGAGTGGAGCAAACACAAAAGAGGGCTCATGAGAAATGTGAAGCAGGTATGCGCCAGCTTTGCAGTCACTTCCTAAATGATGGTTCAGCATAAAAAACTAGTGTGTGTGTGTGTGTGTGTGTGTGTGTGTGTGTGTGTGTGTGGAGCACTTCATCCTGGAACACACTGCTAATTACCATGCATAAATGGCCACAAACAAACATATCATGTAGCTTGGCCCTTGGACTCCCCCATACCTCAGCCCCCCTCCAGCATCCTCCTCTTCTGGAGCTTCATCCAGAAACTCCTTAAGTAGTAATAATACTAAGTATTAATTAAGGTCCTGTACAGGGGACACCTGACATTAAATTCATGTGACATAGAAATTGGATTATTGATTCATCACATGCAATCACACTCGTACATACTTTATTTTTATTTTTAAAGGACATTAACTATTTTCAAAGACTGCAGGGACAGGAGGAGGGTGGGGAAGGTGGGATGGCAAATACAGAGTTTTGAGCAGACAGGTCATTTTTTAGATTGTCAGTCAGTTGCTGTAAATTTACGTGAAGAAAATGGATGCAGACAGGATTTTCTTTTTAATGCCAGTGGTCTGCACCCCCCCCCCAGCAATCAGTGAAGAGAAGCCCACCTGTGCTGAAAGGCACTTGCTTCGGGGGTCTGTAGTCTTCATTATGGGGTTTGCATGAGCAAACTATTTTTCCATTCTGCTTGAAATTTAGGGGGTGTTGAGATTAGAGAGATTATGTTCTGAGCAAATTTGCGGTCACTATCTTCAAAAAATTGCCACCCCAGACTCTTGAATTAGTTCCGTATTCAAAATAAAAGTAAAGGTAAAGGTTGTCCCCTCTGCATGCATCGGCTCATTCCTGACCCATGAAGTGATACAACATCCTGACGTTTACTAGGCAGACTATGTTTACAAGGTGGTTTGCCATTGCCTTCCCCAGTCTGAAAAAAAAAATCTGGAAAAAAATATCTGGAATATCTGGAGGGTGGGTGGGAAGACACAGATTTGAAAACTGAACCTGTAATGTCCTACCCCCCAAAAGGAATCACAGTCAAAATCCCCTACCCTGAATCCCATATCTGAAATTATAATGAATATTTTCTTCTGCACACATTTTAGTGCCAAAGTAAGAAGGAAAGGGCCCAAACCAATATGGTTCAAGTCAAGGAGATGAACCTGAGAATTTATTTTGCATCACTTCTCTAGATCAGCATAAACAACAACAACAACAGCAACAACAACAAAACCCTTTAACAGAGCCATCCCAAACAGAGTTATGCCTTTCTAATCCCATAGACTTCATTACATTTAGAAGAGTGTAACTTTGCCGAGGACTGCACTGTGAAAGTATTAGCCCAGGAGAACTCTAGCATAGGCAACCCTAACGAATCCATTCCAATCTCTAAGTAAGAACTCGGTTTAGAAACTCCAATATGATCCTACTGTCATAGGGTTCTTTCACTCACTTTCGCCCCCCCCCCCCGTCTGTCTCAATTGTTCCTTGGAGTTATGCATTAGTTTTCTGTCCATTAGAGGTGACCTCGCTGCAGCCCTCTCCGTGTCCGGGTCTTCCCATTCCTCTGTTAACCCAGCTCTTCCATCTTCCCTGAGCTCAGCCTGGGTGAAATCTCTGAGCATAAGGCAAAGCGTGGGACACACAAGCTTGGTTTCTCTCACAGTCAATTACAAAGCAGCATGTCCAGAGGCAGGGATTGAAATACTTCCTGCTTCCTTGTAGCTCTTTCTGAGCAGAAGAAAATCTTTTTAAAACCAAGGGTTGGATTTCTCCCCCTCCTTCAAATTATTCCAGGTTTTTGTTGTTGTTGTTGTTGTTGTTGTTGTTCTTAAAATGCTTTTATATGCAGCAATTGAGTTTGGGGGGATTTTGTCTCACAGTAAGCACTACGAGTAAGCCAATTACAAAGCAGCATTTAAAGGGGCGGGACTTGATATGCGTTTGGAGACTGCTGGTGCAGAGATTCCCAACAGGAAAGTGTGGGTCCAGCGAGCAGCGAACCTCAGATAGAACTCCCATGCATAAACGGTCATAATAATCGTATCTTTTATCACACCAATATGCCAAAGAGCTGCGGCAGGAATAGAAATCGATGCTGTCTCTGGGTTAGATTCCGCCTAGATTTTCATGGGTGCAAAGGGGGACTTTGGCAATTCCTCCTTCCAATGAGAACCCACAATGCTCCCAAATGTTGCACCTGGAGGATGGGGGTCCTGGGAATAGCTTTTTTTTGTGGGGGGGGGGGGAGAATCACAGCTCTTTTGCAGGAGGGGGTGTCAGCCAAAATCTTCCCTCCTGTGCCTGCTAAGGTTGACAGGTCCCTCTTCACTACCGGCGGGAGGTTTTTGGGGCGGAGCCTGAGAAGGGTGGGGTTTGGGGAGAGGAGGGACTTCAATGCCATAGAGTCCAATTGCCAAAGTGGTCATTTTCTTCGGGGGAACTGGTCTCAATTGGCTGGAGATCAGTTGTAATAGCAGGAGATGTCCAGCTGGTACCTGGAGGTTGGCAGCCCTAGTGCCTGCAGAAATCTAGGGAGGGATCAAGCCTTTATCTGAGGGTGCATATCCAAATGTCAGCCCGTGAGAGATTGCGCATTTTAATTTTCAGCGGCTTAGTAACTTTGATTTGGATGTGGGTCATGTGAATTTACAAGTGGCGTTCCTCTCGTCTGCCTCTTGCCGCATTTGGCTCGGCACCAAGCGAAAACAATGCCCGCCCACTGCCCTTCGCAATGCAATCGACAAGACCAGGAGATGGCAGGTGAAATAATACAACAGGACAGTCCATGTATGCAGGATGTCAGCGTGATCTCTTCTCTGTCAAAGCGCTGGGATGAAAAGGGAAATGACAGGTAATAAGTAACCTGGCAATTTATCAGCAATTTTCAGAGCTCAGAATAGAAATCAACCTTATAATGCCATCATCCGCGGGAATATAAGCAGCACAATCAATGTGTGTTTTTGGAAATACGGCATGGAGCATGGCCTTTCAGGCCGACAGGGGTAGATTGTCACTTTCACTTTATTTATTTACAGCCTTTGACCAGCCTAAAAGATAGGGTTGCCAACCTCCAGGTTGTGGCTGGAGATGTCCCACTATTACAACTGATCTCCAGGTGATAGAGGTCAGTTCCCCTGGAGAAAATGGCTGCTTTGGCCATTGGACTCTTTGGCATAGAATCATAGAGTTGGAAGGGACCACCAAGGTAATCTAGTCCACCCCCTGCACAATGCAGGGAATTCACAACTACCTCCCCCTCCACACACATACACAGTGACCCTTACTCCATGCCCAGAAGATGGCCAAGATGCCCTCCCTCTCATGAGCTGCCTAAGGTCACAGAATCGGCATTGCTGACAGATGGTCAACTAGCCTCTTAAAAACCTCTCGGGAAGGAGAGCTTTCCACCTTTGATTCCCCACTCCTCCACATGAGCGGTGGAGGCTAATCTGGTGAACTGGATTTGTTTCCCCACACCTACACATGAAAGCCAGTTGGGTGACCTTGGGCTAGACACACACTTTCAGCCCCACCTACCTCACAGGGTGTCTGTTGTAGGGAGGGAAAGGGAAGGTGATTGTAAGCCGGTTTGAGTCTCCCTTACGGGCTAGAGAAAGTCGGCATATAAAAACCAATTCTTCTTCTTCTAGTCTACTGGTTTGTTTGTTTGTTTGCCATCAAGTCACAACTGACTTATTGCAACCCTAAAGGGTTTTCAAGGCAAGAGACATTCAGTCTGCCATTGCCTGCCTCTGCCTCATGACCCTGTTATTCCTTGGAGGTCTCCCATCCAAATACTAACCACAGTCAGGCCCAAGGTCACCCATGGCATGAGTGAGGATTTGAAACTGGGTTTTCCAGGTGCTAGTCCAACACCTTAACCACTACACCATGCTGGCTACCGATTAGGCAGGATCTTTTTTAAAATAAGGGTGGTTATTTTTAGAGATCTTGATTTTAGGATTCCACGTTTGGATATTGGTCTTTCTCTCTCTCTCTCTCTCTCTCTCTCTCTCTCTGTATGAGCCATTTCTTTTACGCTTACTTTTCTCCTTTAGACTTGGTCACCTTTACTCAGACTTTCAGGAATCATAAAGTCAGCACTGGAGCTTCATCCACACATAGTTCACTTATTTATTGTGCAAGCTGACTTTTGTACACCAAATAAGAAGAATCCACTTCTCAAAGTGTTTCCCCTCTCCCGGTGCCATGCCATTTCCTTACTGAGTACATGGAAGCTCCGTTGGATCATTACATTTACCTTGATGAAAGGTCACTCAAATATTTCCAGAAATAAATGCATCTTATATTGAATTACACTTTCTTGGCCTCTTTGCCACAGATCTGTCAGAAGTTTCTAGACTTTATTATATTAGCTGAAATTTTCAACAGCTCCATAATTTGTTGAAATTCTGTTCTGATTTTTTTTGCCTTTAATACAATTGCAGATCTCTAACCTGAGCCTGAGGAGGGAGGGGTTTGGGGAGGAGAGGGACTTCAATGCTATAGAGTCCAATTGCAATAGAGTCCAATTGCCAAAGGTCTCCTGCTGTTACAACTGATCTCTACCTTAAAAACATCTCAAACTGGCTTACAATCACCTTCCCTTCCTCTCCCCACAACAGGCACCTTTTGAGGTAGGTGGGGCTGAGAGAGAGTTCAGAGGGAACTGTGACCAGCCCAAGGTCACTCAGCAGGCTTCTTGTGCAGGAGTGGGGAAACCAACGTGGTTTACCAGATTAGAGTCTGCCGCTCATGTGAAGGAGTGGGGAATCAAAACCAGTTCTCCAGATTACAGTCCACCAGTCATAACCACTACACCACGCTGTATTGAGAACAGAACAGAACAGAACAGAACAGAACAGAATAGAATAGAATAGAATAGAATAGCCAATATGTAAAGAAAGGCAGGGAAAATGTTTTTATTATTATTATTATTTTTTATGGGACTAAAGGTTTTTTTAGAGATGCTTTACAGAAAGGGAAATAATAGAGGTGAACAGATTTATGTTATTGCACTACAGACTTTGTTTATGCCATTTACTAATAAAGGAATTGCAGCAACCATTGCTAGAGCTGCAGAAACTTTATGGATTATTAATCAGCTTGTCCATTATTAGCAATGTTAACATGTACATTTTCAGTTATGCAAATAGACTTTATTTTACTGGTTCTCGGTTGATGTCTTGCTCTGAATGCCGATGTCATTTGGCTCCCTGGCTTAACACTTTCCCGTCAGAATATTTTCCCCAAATTGGCTTCCCCTGCCTGCTTTTCTGTTTCAGAAAGAAGAAAATATACTGGTACCTTTTGAGTGCAAAAATAGCTTGAGAGGGAGAGCGTTATATAACACTTCGCCACTCTAAAAATTGCAGCCTGCAAGTAATATTCCTTGTTTTGTAAATTTTGGTGCCAGATAATCAGAACCTGGAGTAGTTTCAAGCCAGATTTTAAACAGAGCTCTTTCTGCTGGCTTGATCCAGGCAAACTGCTATGATAGGTATTCCAGATTCCTTGCATTGGTGGGCAATAGGGTTGCCAGGTCCCTCTTTGCCACCGGCAGGAGGTTTTTGGGGCAAAGCCTGAGATGGGGGGGTTTGGGGAGGGGAGGGACTTCGATTCCATAGAGTCCAATAGCCAAAGCGGCCATTTTCTCCAGGGGAACTGACCTCTATCGACTGGAGATCAGTTGTAATAGCAGGAGATCTCCAGCTACTACCTGGAGGTTTTCAACCCTATGGGAGGAAGGCCAATGACTTTATATCACTTCTGGGTAAAACCTGTAAGTGAAGTCACACCTCTCTAGGAACTACTGGGAACTCTATGGTAAAACCATAGAGCCAATGGCTGTTTTTTTTCCCCTCCTGCTGCTTCTTGGAGCGGTAGCAGGGGGGGGGAAGAGGCAGGGGATTGGCAACTCTGGAACCCATCTCTGTAATCTGGAGATCTGTTGTAATTCCAGGAGACCTCCATGTCCTGCCTGAAGGTTGGCAACTTTATCTAAGATTGACCTTAACCTGTACGGTTTGACCATAGAGTTTGAGATGAATCCTAGAGTGCCCTGGGACACAGAGACAACACTTCCAGTTATGGAGCCAGAAGTGGTGCTGCAGCATCACAGGATGCCATTTATATGTGTCTCTCTCTCACACACACATCAGTCTCCTGGAGGTTGCTGGCCCTCAGCTGGGAGCCTAGGGTTGCCAGGTCCCTTTTTGCCACCGGTGGGAGGTTTTTTGGGGTGGAGCCTAAGGAGGACAGGGTTTGGGGAGAGGTGGGACTTCAATGTCATAGAGTCCAATTGCCAAAATGGCCAGGGGCACTGATCTCTATTGGCTGGAGATCAGTTGTAATAGCAGGAGATCTCCAGCTACTACCTGGAGGTTGGCAACCCTATGGGAGCCTTATGCTATGATAACTCTGATGGGCCTTATTCTGTCTTTGTTAGACTGTGCTGGGGGAAAAAAAAGCTACTTGGTTTACCTGAAATGATTCTCAGCATGTTTCATCCCCCCAGTGAAGTAAACAGCAGCTTTTGTGGACTAATTTAGTTTGATAAAACAGTATGGGAGGAGGGTTAACCTCCATCTCACAATGCCCATCAAATTAGCTGCCTCCTGTGGCTTATTTTAAGTAACAATTAACATATCAGAAAAACCAATCACAGGTCTACCACATAATGTGTAGTTTATCCCTTAATTTCCCTTTCTTTTGAAACCATTTCCCACCTCCCCCTCCGTCTAATGACATTGGCAATTTGTACCTCTCTCAAGGTCCTTTACGTTAGACTCTCATGAAGTTACACTTATAATTAAGAGTCAGAATCACACCCTGAGAAGTGATCAAAATGCTGTCTTGCAATCCATACTTCACATAAAAAACAGTAAAATAGGATATTTAAGAAAAGCAGGTCTGCTCCTGAATTAAAGATGGAACAACAGTATGTACGTATTTTTGAACTTTTATATTTGAGTCTAATTAGTGTTGATGTGCAAGCAAATACATCTAAATAAATGGGTTCAGAGACTGATACAGTTTAGGGACTGATCCACCAAGAATGGTTTTGTGTGTGTGCATATGTTAAGTGAATGAAAGTTATCTCACATTAATGAAAATACACACACGTGATCTTGCCTTATACCAAGTCAAACCGTTGGTCCATCTAATCCAGTAGTCACTGCTGTGACTGGTAGCGGCTCTCCAGGGTCTCAGATGGCTGTTTACCGGAGACAGTTACCTAGCAGGCCAAAATACACATTTGGTGAGCGCTGTCTGCATTGGTGTGTCAGGGGATATGCAAACTGGACTCCTGTTATGCATTTATTAATTGTGTGTGTTAAGTGCCGTCAAGTCACTTCCGACTCATGGTGACCCTATGAATGAAAGTCCTCCAAAATGTCCTATCTTTGACAGCCTTGCTCAGATCTTGCAAATTGAAGGCTGTGGCTTCCTTTATTGAGTCAATCCATCTCTTGTTGGGTCTTCCTCTTTTCCTGCTTTTCAAGTATTTGAAGGGCTGTCACCTAGAGGAGGGCAGGGAACTGTTCCTGTTGGCAGCAGAGGATAGGACTCGCAATAATGGGTTTAAATTGCGGCAGGAAAGGTACCAGCTGGATATTAGGATTTTTTTTTTTTTTTTTTTACAGTAAGAGTTGTTCGACAGTGGAATCAGCTCCCTAGAAAGGTGGTGAGCGCCCCCTCACTGGCAGTCTTGAAGCAGAGGCTGGAAAAAACACCTGTCAGAGATGGTTTAGGCTGATCCTGCATTGAGCAGGGGGTTGGACTAGATGGCCTCTATGGGATTTTCCAACTCTATGATTCTATGATAGAAGTTCAGGGTAACATACATGGTTCTTTTTTTCTCCCACTGAACTTCAGGGTTAACCAACCTCACTCTGCCGTGGAACTTTCCTGGGTGACCTCTGGCCAGTCACACACTCTCAGTCTAACCTACTCTACAGGGTTGTTGAGAAGGCAAATAGGAGAATGGGAGATTGCTGTAAGCCAATTTGAGTTCTCACTGGGAAGAAAAGTAGGGCATAAATGAAGTACTTAAAATAAAATAAACAATATGAATGGTAATAAGGTTTATTGGACAATTCTTTAAATGTTTGATTTATTACAGTGTCCTCCAAGGGTTACTCTTATTAAATTTTATTATTTTTTCATCCGACTATTTCCCATTCATCTGATCATCACTAAAACTCTGTGTTCTGGAGGGAATCTGACTACTCTTGCCTGAGCAGCAACATGGTCTTATGGCAGATAAATCTGAGTAGAAAATTAACACCCCAAACAGCAAGAATTAAGACTGCAGAGGGAAACTCTGCTTATCAGAGGATGGCAATAATTTCAATTTAGTGGTATCTGATTTTGAACGAAAAACAGTATACTGCTGGTAATAACATCATAAAAACAAAACTTCCAAATCAAAACAGACATGGTATATCTAATGAAGATCTCTTTTATTTTCTCAGTGGTAATAGAGCCTTGGGAAAAGACAGGGCTGATTATCAGAATCAAAATGTTTGTATGTGTGTGTAATTGTATCAATAGGGTTGCCAGGTCCCTCTTTGCCACTGGTGGGAGGTTTTTGGGGCAGAGCGCGAGGAGGGCAGGGTTTGGGGAGGGACTTCAATGCCATAGAGTCCAATTGCCAAAGCAGCCATTTTCTCCAGGTGAACTGATCTCTATCGGCTGGAGATCAGTTGTAATAGCAGGAGATCTCCAGCTATTACCTGGAGGTTGGCAACCCAGTGTATCAACACTTTACCAAGCTGGAAACCCAATGGAGCTGGATGCCAAATGTCCAGACTTATACATCTGCTCTTAAGGACCTAAACCTTAAGAGATATTGGAGGGTACATTTTAAAAAGCAACGTAGATGTGGTACAGACAAACTGTGGCAGAAAATAACAGATACAAGACTGGGGGGAAGTACTTTCATTTTATACTCCATGCCAGTGGTTCCCAACCTGGGGTACATGTACCCTCAGGGGTACGAACCAGGTCATTTAGGGTATGCAAAAATAAAATTAATAATGGTGGAAGGAGGAGGAGGAGGAGGAGGAGAAGAAGAAGAATTAGTTTTTATATGCCAACTTTCTCTACCACTTAAGGAAGAATCAAACTGGCTTACAATCACCTTCCCTTCCTCTCCCCTCAATAGACACCCTGTGAGGTAGGTGGGGCTGAGAGAACTCTGAGAGAGCTGGGACTAGCCCAAGGTCACCCAGCTGGCTTCATGTGTAGGAGTGGGGAAATCAACCCGGTTCACCAGATTAGTGTCCACCGCTAGTGTGGAAAAGTGGGGAATCAAACCCAGAGTCCACCATTCCAAATAACCAGTCTTAACTACTGCACCATGCTGGCTTTTGAAATAACAGCAACTATATTAATTACAAACATTTTGGTAATATGAGGGGTACAATTTGTGGAAATGGGCTGCCACGGGGTACGTAAGTGAAAAAAGGTTGGCAACCACTGCTCTATGCGTAGGGTTGCCAACCTCCAGGTACTAGCTGGAGATCTCCTGCTATTGCAACTGATCTCCAGCCAATAGAGATCAGTTCACCTGGAGAAAATGGCTGCTTCGCCAATTGGACTCTATGGCATTGAAGTCCCTCCCCTCCCAAAACCCTGTCCTGCTCAAGCTCCACCCCAAAAACCTCCCGCCAGTAGTGAAGAGGGACCTGGCAACCCTATCTAGGCAATATGTCACCATTAGCTTTACCTTGGCTTCAGCAAATTAGCGTAAAATGGCTGGAAGTCCTCATTGGCCATTCTCACATTTTGTCTCGAAAACTAGCGACAGAGGAAGAGGGGAAAAAATCCTGCCGCTCGAAGCCCTGCTGGCTGGGGATCATGCTGTGTGCCAGATGGAAGAAGCAACAAGGAACGCTTCACTTCCTGTATGGCTAAAGCTTGGGCTTCTAGCACCAAGCAGCATCTGGCTGCTTCAAGCTCTGCTCTCTGGTTTAAATCCTACTCAGTGGCTACTTTGTCAAATACAATTAGGACTCAGCAGGAGAATCAGTGTGAGGACAGGTCTCCTGTGCCCTTTCAGAGCGGCATGCTGCAATATTCCCTGCTCTGTTCAAATCCAAGATTGACTTTTAATAGGGGTGTGCAAAAGGGTTGCCAACCTCCAGGTGCTAGCTGGAGATCTCCTGGTATTACAACTGATCTCCAGCTGACAGAGATCCATTCCCTTCAGTGCCTTCAACCTTCAGTGCCTTCAACCTACCTGGACATCTATGGCCAGTTAATCAACTGGACCCCTTTGCATCTGTGATCAGAAAGTATGTTCAATATATCTTCCCTTACATTTTGTAGTGCTTACCGTGCACCTAGAGATAAACTTTCTTTTGGAGGCTTCATGGTAGACACATTAAGATGTTGTTATTTGCTTCTTTCAGTTCTCCTCTGTCCTGTCACAGTCCTCTTCGTTCAGCCGCTGCTCAAAGGATCAGTTATAAACCTTTCTCAACAATCGATGTGCCCTGGAATGGCAAACATTTGCCGTGAAAAATTTTTGGGTGAATCTATGAAGTCATTAGACCATGGAATCATATGACCGCGTGTGCCAAAAAAATCCGGATTGCATCGGCATACATCATTCTCTGAGCATTGATGGCTATGAACCAAAATGGGGGATGTTTTAAACTAAACATACATTCATTAAACCAAAGTGTGACATTGATCTCACTGTGACATTGTTCAGGGCCGAATTGGCCATACGAACAGTATCATTACAGTAAGTAAACCAAAGAAAAAATGTCTAAAAATCACAAGTGCTCTTAACACTTGCTCCATTTTAGACTTCTATGTGCCCACCTACCATTATTACCGGTTTATTAATTTCTAGAATTCACCATAAGAACAGATGATAAAGCTTTATGGTCTACCTAAAGCCTCAGTCTTCAGAGTTTAATCGGTGTCAGGTTCAGACTCTCTTTCCTATGAGCGGCTCTACATCCCCCAGGAACTTGAACGCCATCACCGAGCAGATAGGCAGCATTTCAATAATGACTCACAGCATTAACCTTGCTTTCGTTGCCCTGGATCAAGTTTGGAATGATGATACTAATAGCATCGACATCTTCAAACCTAACCGTCCCCTGGAGACCAGCTGAAGCATCCTGAGATGATCTCAGAGAGCATTCAGCATCTAGGTTTGAATGGCTAGCGAATGACACAAAGAAGAAAAAGAAGAGCTGGTTTTTATATGCTGTTTTTCTCTACCTTTTAAGGAGAATAAACTGGATTACAATCTCCTTCCCTTTCTCTCCCCACACAGACACTGTGTGAGGCAAGTGAGGCTGAGAGTGTTCAGAGAGAACTGTGACTAGCCCTAGGTCATAGAATCATAGAGTTGAAAGGGACCACCAGGGTCATCTAGTCCAACCCCCTGCACAATGCAGGAAATTCACAACTACCTCCCCCCACACACCCCAGGTGACCCCTACTCCATGCCCAGAAGATGGCCAAGATGCCCTCCCTCCATCATCTGCTTAAGGTCATAGAATCAGCATTGCTGACAGATGGCCATCTAGCCTCTGCTTAAAAACCTCCAGGGAAGGAGGGCTTACCACCTCTCAAGGAAGCCTGTTCCACTGATCGTTAGAAAATTCTTCCTAATGTCTAGACAGAAACTCTTTTGATTTAATTTCAACCCGTTGGTTCTGGTCCGACCTTCTGGGGCAACAGAAAACAACTTGGCACCCTCCTCTATGTGACAGCTCTTCAAGTACTTGAAGATGGTTATCATTTCACCTCTCAGTCACCCAGCAGGCTTCATGTGGAGGAGTGGGGAACCAAACCCGGTTCTCCAGATTAGAGTCCACTGCTCTTAACCACTACACCACACTGGCTCTCTATGTCAAATATAAGAGTCAGAAAGAGTGAGCATTTGTAAACTTCCACTTTACTGACTTAAAAAAAAAATAGTTTGGCCTGATTACAGTATTGAATATTTGTATACCATAAAAACAGCACTCAAAGATTCATGAAATGTTTCTTGGCAAACTTGAAACCAACCTGCTCCTAAATATTTTCCAGAATGCTGTTAGAGCTGCCATATATTTACCAAATATTAAAAACCGCTTTCGACATCCAATACAATTTAATTTCCCTGTGCAACGTTGACACCTGATATTTGACAGCGTTTAATAGCTAGTTGTGAACTAAAGGTTGGGAAAGAACCTAAAAATAAACTGTGCAGAAAAGCAGAGGATCATGAAAAATAAACATTACGTCCTGCAAACAACAACCTTCTAATGGTCCTTGGCCCAAAGAATGTCTGGCTGTCCCAGACCAGGGTGAGAGGTTTTTCGGCCCTGGCTAGGATTCCCAGGTCCCTCTGCGCCACCGGTGGGAGGTTTTGGGGGTGGAGCCTGAGGAGGGCGGGGTTTGGGGAGGGGAGGAACTTCAATGCCATAGAGTCCAATTGCAAAAACAGCCATTTTCTACAGGGGAACTGATCTCTATCGGCTGGATATCAGTTGTAATAGCATGAAATCTCCAGCTAGTACCTGGAGGTTGGCAACCCTAGCCCTGGCACCAGCCTGGTGGAATTCCCTTTCTAATGAGACCAGGACCCTGCAGGATCTTAAAGAATTCCGCAGTACCTGCAAAACAGAGTTATTCCACCAGGCCTAATGTTGAGGACAGCTAGGGTCTCCATCACTGTTGGCCTCCCTCCCCTCCCTCCCCTTTTTACATTGTTCTGTACTGATTACCAACTAATATGACTGACTTCCACAGTTAGGGTTGCCAACTTCCAGGTACTAGCTGGAGATCTCCTGCTATTACAACTGATCGCCAGCCAATAGAGATCAGTTCCCCTGGAGAAAATGGCAGCTTTGGCAATTGGACTTTATGGCATTGAAGTCCCTCCCCTCCCCAACCCCGTCCTCCTCAGGCTCCACCCCAAAAACCTCCCTCCAGTGGTGAAGAGGGACCTAGCAACCCTACATGCAGGGGTTAAAGTGTGAGCCTTGTGCAGTTTTGGAGAAACCAATTCAAATAATTGAATGTTCAAGCATATATCCGTTTCATGTTATTGATAAGTGCTTGGACCTAATCTCACAGACAAGGGGGCTGAAAATTAGTACCCCCGTTGTTCAAGATGCTCTTGTGACTGCACCAATCTAACAATGAATTGTTTGTACCTCACCATCAAAATGGGAATGTACTCTAAAGGAATTAGCTTGTTTTGATATCCCCAATAAAATTAAAATGTGGTACAGGTGGGCCAGGGTAGCCTGATTATTATCATCATGAATTTGGAACATTTCCCCCTTCAAACAGCACACCAGGAAGCAGACTCCAGCACAATTACATTTTTCTTGCACAGTTAAAAGACAAGAATTTCCCAAGATGTGCCTCAATGTACACAGGCTGCTACTGAAGTCTGAAAGTGAACAGTTTTACATAAGGACATGAACACAAAGAACGGGATCTTTACAATAGGGCAGTCCTCCAACACGGAACAAAAAAATGCACATTGAGATCGAATGTTGGACGAAGTAGGGGTTCCACTTTTCCTTTAAAAGGTAAAGGTTCCCTGTGCAAGCACCAGGTCATTCCTGACCCATGGGGTGACGTCACATCCCGACATTTTCTAGGCAGACTTTGTTTACGGGGTGGTTTGCCAGTGCCTTCCCCAACTTTACCTACGTAAATTAGACAGGAAAGGTGATTCTGGCTGCAGATGTTGGAACATCTTAAGGAAATATATCAGAATTGATAAACGTACAGCACAGGGGCACAAAACTACCCCGGGGAACTCTATTTCCTTCCAACCTGTCTCTTACCAACATTTGCCGGTGAATCATCCACAAGTCAGTCATTTCATCTGCCTCTTTAAATTGTTGATAGGCGGAATTAATAGAGACCTACACACAGCGTGCCATAATTATCGAGCATTCTCCCATCACGACGAAATTTCAATATTATTGATCAGGATAACAAGTGAAAATGCATGTGTATACACAACTCTTTTATTATTATTATTATTATTATTATTATTATTATTATTATTATTATTATTATTATTATTATTATTTTAAAGAAACACAGAGCCTTATACGAGCCTTCTGTTGGTACAATAACCTATTCTGAACAAGCACGACACCGCCAAATGGGTTTCTCAGAAACGTGGAGTGCATAAAAGCCTCCGACGTGCTTTTAAAAGCTGTAGTCATTCCAAGTATTTTCAGGAAAGCCATTTAGCGTCTCATGCATATGGGCCGTGGGCTGAGGGCTTTTTTGCAGGGGCCGAGGTTAAATGTCATTTGCAATCTAATCAATATTATGGACTCTCCTGGGTAACGGAGGCTTCTCCTATAAGCCGCAACACACCTTCTCTGACCATCACGGTTAAGATAGACCACTCATAGTGGCAAGGGTTGCCAGGTCCTCCCTGACCATGGGCAGGTGATGGGGGGCAGGCTTGCCATATTCAGGTGGGGAAACTCCTGGAGGTTTCGGGATGGAGCCTGGGGAGGACAGGAGCCTCAGCAGGGTACAATGCCATAGAGTCCACCCTCCAAAGTATCCATTTTCTCCAGGGGGAACTGGTCTCTGTAGTCTGGAGATGAGCTGTAATTCTCAGGGATCCCCAGGTCCCACCTAGAGGCTGGCATCCCTACCTAGGGTAAGAGGGCTGAAATGGGCATTCCAAATGATGGTAGTATCTCTCTGAGTGGGGTTGCCAACCTCCAGGTCTAGCTTGGAGATCTACCAGAAATACAACTGATCTCCAGCCTACAGAGATGAGTTCCCCTGGAGAAAATGGATACTTTGGAGAGTGGCATTATACCCTGCTGAATTCCTCCCTCTCCTCAATTCCCACTCTCTCTAGGCTCTGCTTCCAAATCTCCAGGAATTTCCCACCTGGAGCTGGCAACCTTATCTCTGAGCCATCGCCCACTATAAATGTAAAGTTTCTAGAAATGTGGAATCCATGGAGGGAAAAAAGTGCCATCCCACCAGAGGCTGCTACTATGCTTCACCATTTCCTACAGAGTGAACTGGACATCATGTCCAACCTGACCTGAAACATTTTTTTCTTGCCAGACCTCTTTTGTCTAACAGACGTTGCCATGCAGTTGAAGGCTCGAACAAAGCAAGAATGGCTTCCCAGCCATGAAGATACAGCAAGAACATGCACAGAAACTGCCATGTTCCACTCAGACAGAAGCCAGCACTAGATTGGGTCTCAGATTGTCAGCTGCCCAAGTGCAGGAGGCAGGAAGAGAGTTGCTCCAAGAATGAGAGGCAGGGGAAACAGGCAAGATTGGAAGGAGAATC
Organism: Euleptes europaea; assembly: GCF_029931775.1. Lineage (NCBI taxonomy): Eukaryota > Metazoa > Chordata > Lepidosauria > Squamata > Sphaerodactylidae > Euleptes > Euleptes europaea. The sequence continues at coordinate 7,578,141 of NC_079327.1, read as the reverse complement.
CTCAGCACCATGGACAATTCCCAGGTAACAGTAGAGTTATTCCAACCAAGGCTAGAGCCAGCCTGAAGACTTGGCAGAGTTTTGCCCACAGTGGAATTCGTCATTCTAATCCATTCAGAAACCTTCCTTTCATATTCCACAAGGGCATGTGTTGATGAACCAGGGGACATGTTCAAAGCATACGTGACAATTAGGGTTGCCAGCTCTGGGTTGGGAAATACCTGGAGATTTCGGGGGCAGAGTCAGAGAGGGGAGGGACTTTAATGCCATAGCGTTCAATGGCCAAAGCAGCCACTTTTTCCAGGGGAACTGATCTCTGTCGCCTGGAGATCAGTTGTAATAGCAGGAGAACTCCAGCCACCACCTGGGCTCAAGCCAGTTGTTTGATGAGCTGAGACATATGGATTCGTTTTTCAACAGTGCCAAGGTCTTTATTATTTCTTTCAGCAGAGCGGTAAACATTATGGTGCCAGTATCTTCCTATCCATCAAGTTCTTTTCTATCTCCCTCTTCCTTCAAGGAGCTCAGGGTAGTATACACAGTTCTCTCATCCTCACAGCAACAACCATGTGAGATAGGTTAGACTGACAGAGCAACTGGTCATCCAAAGTCACGCAGAAGGTTTCATGCCAGATATCTGATTGTCCCTTCTTATTTGAATGCTGCATTGTTTATAACAACAATATCAAAAGCAGGGTCTTTCAGCTGCCAGGAAGTCATTTTTGAATGCTAGTTATCAGGCTGGTTTACTCTTCCTTTCTCTTCATCCCCATCTCTCTTAGCTTTTTGAAAGGCTCCAGAACTCCATGACTTGTGACCCGCCAAACTGGACAAAGTCCACTGGCAAGCTTGACAGGTTCTGCAGCAAAAACAGGTTGAGTGAATGTTCGGAGGCCTACCAATATGGATAGGGCTGCCAGCTCTGGGTTGGGAAATACCTGGAGATTTTGGGGGAGGATCCTGAGATGGGCGGGGTTTCGGGCGGGGTACTAGCTGGAAATCTCCTGCTATTACAACTAATCTCCTGCTATTACAACTAATCTCCAGCCGATAGTGATCAGTTCACCTGGAGAAAATGGCCACTTTGGCAATTGGACTCTATGACATTGAAGTCCCTCCCCTCCCCAAACCATGCCCTCCTCAGGCTCCACCCCAAAAACCTCCCACTGGTGGTGAAGACCTGGCAACCCTAATGTAGCAAGATATGTGTCAAGGGATATAGCCCTCAAGTCTTGGTTACCTGTGTGATCAGTCTTTGCATTGTCCACACTGAATTCTGAAGATGAATTTGCAGTGCAGAATTAGAGCCAGCTAATAACCAAAAGAAAGAGAGTGGTATCTCCAGCTCATTTTTCTCTCACTTCAGAGCATGACATCTGTTCTGTCGGATGATCTGGGACTCGCACCGCCGTTCATTTCCCGTGCAATCTTTTTCAGAACAATGTGCAGCATCATTAGCGCATTCCAGATCCCCGGCATTATTATCTCGCATGGCTTTATTGCCATAATAAACTTGTGAATCATCGTAACTAACTCGGTGGGGGGTCCTGGAGTGAATTCATTTTCATAACCTCTTTTGTTATCGTAAATACGGTGGAGAGAGTGAAGTCAGCAGTTCTGCGCCACTTACTAATAAGGCACCGTTGAGGGATATGCAGTAAAGCCGCAATGGCAGTAAAATAGAGAAACATTCTCCTTATAATTACTATTATGGAAACACTTAATAATAATTGGGCCTCGGTGTCCATAGGTCAGTTGCTAGAGAGCAGATTGGGCCTTGTCAGGAAGAAGCATTTCCTCAGCAGCCCACCCCCCCTTTTACCAGCATGGTACGGCTTGAGCAGGGTAGAAAATTCAACAAATGCATGGAAAGGGCAAAGCTGTGGGAGGCGGCACTCTCGTCCAGCGAGTGGGGGGGACAGGGGGACATGAACCAAAAGGAATGAAGGGGCAATCTTATTTCCTCAGAATGAGCTGTCGAAGGACAAAAGGAGGAGCCCATGGAAACAGATGGGCGGGTGGGGGGGAGCTGAAATTTGATGACAGGCTCGGCCCGACATGCACCTTTACCAGCAGGAAGCGTAGTTTGGAAAGGAGATTATGGAGGTTACTGTTCCCACTTGCAAGCTGGGTGAGGCCTTGCAAACTGCTACAGGTCGGCTTGGCACCCATAGGTCAGCTCCCAAGACAACAGAAAGTTTAATGGAATCTCATGCTGATCCGTGGGGTGAATGGTAATGTTCTCTTTAATATAAAAATGTGTTGAGTTGCAGACATCATAATACCTTCCTCTCCTGTGGTATTTCTGTAAGAATTCATCATGGGAATCAGGACCCTTTTAGAGACTTGTGGTTAGGGTGGCCAACTTCCAGGTACTAGCTGGAGATCTCCTGCTATTACAACTGGAGGAGAACGTTATGGATACTCTGGACTGCCAAAACAAAAATCTCTCGCCAGAGGAGAGGGAGGACCTGGCAACCCTACCCTGGTAGTACTTTCACATTCCTAAATGTTTCACTAAAATGGCATTCGTGGCCATGGGTCAGATTTGCGGCCACCATAATGTCTAGTTTGGCACTAAGTGGGGATTCAAACTCAGCTTTCCCCTGTTTCAGATAGGGTTGCTAGCTCCATGTTGGGAAATACCTGGAAATTTTGGGGTTGGAGCCTGAGGAGAGTGACATTTGAGGAGAGGAGGGATTTCAATGGGGCAATGCCATAAGAGTCCAATTGCCAAAGGGGCCATTTTCCCCAGGGAAACTGATCTCTGTCACTCAGAGATCATAGAATCATAGAGTTGGAAGGGACCACCAGGGCCATCTAGTCCAACACCCTGTGCAACGCAGGAAATTCACAACCACCTCCCCCCCCCCACACCCCCAGTGACCAGAAGATGGCCAAGATGCCCTCCCTCTCATCATCTGCCCAAGGTCACAGAATCAGCATTGCTGACAGATGGCCATCTAACCTCTTCTTAAAAACCTCCAGGGAAGGAGAGCTTACCACCTCCCGAGGAAGCCTGTTCCACTGAGGAACTGCTCTAACTGTTAGAAAATTCTTCCTGATGTCTAGATGGAAACTCTTTTGATCTAATTTCATCCTGTTGGTTCTGGTCCGACCTTCTGGGGCAACAGAAAACAACTCGGCACCCTCCTCTCATGTGACAGCCCTTCAAATACTTGAACATGGTTATCATATCCCCTCTCAGTCTTCTCCTTGTCGCGAGAATTTTCAGTATTGATCATTAGTTTATATTAAAAATATTAGTAATCTATATTAAAAGAGTTTGGGTTGAAATTGACCACATACATTATCACCTATAGTCACACAAGACCTTTAGCTGACATCAGCTCTAATTAGGCTCTTGACCCTAAAGGGCACAGGAGCTAGTCGCCCAAAGCACATTGCGTGCTCCAAATCAAGGCCGTTCAAGCAGGCGGCAAATTGTCTGCCCACTCTAGGAGGAGATTGTTTTGGGAACATTGATGGATGGACAAGACAATCAGATATCAAAACTGACATTGAAAAGAATTATTATGGAACAAGATATTTCTAAACAATTTAGTCATGATTTGCAGAAAACTCATTTCCTAAGAATGTGTCAGGGAGGGGTCATTTGGGACCCCCTCTCCTCTCTATAAAGGAACAACCCAAAACCCCAGTTCTTTGTCCTTCCACTGAGAGACCACAGACCCTTTGAATGGTTGCCATCTCTGTCTCTCTCTTTGGAAGTGATCCAAAGGCCTTTGTTTCTGTATGTCTGTCAATGTATGTATACGTTTATTAAATATATGTTCAACTAAATATTGCTTTCTCCTTTGCTTCATATTCTTTCTGTAAGTTCAATAAAACTGTTTACTACTTATATTGCTTGAATGCTGTTTGAGAATGACTGTGGAAGAATGCTTCTCTGTATGAAAGGTTCTTTTATATCCAAAACTCTCTGGGCTGCTTTTTGGTAAGTGAAGCAGGCAGAGAGGGCCATGCACAACGAACTAGAAGGTGGGGGGGCACAAAAAAAAATTCCCACCACACTCCTCTTCAGGCTAAACATACCCAGCTCCTTCAATCTTTCCTCAAAGGACTTGGTCTCCAGACCCCTCACCGTCTTCGTTGCTCTCCTCTGGACATGTTCCAGCTTGTCTACATCTTTCTTAGTTCCAGCTTGTCTACATCTTTCTTAGATCAGTCATAATCGTGGGAGATCTCTAGCCACCACCCTGAGGTTTGCGATCTTAGTCTTAGCTCAGAACTCCAATTCCTGTGCCAGACTGGGATTTCTATGTAATGAAGTTCTGGAAGAAATTCCTGGATCAAATTAAGTCCTGCTTCTGGAGGGGAAAAAATGGGGTAAAGGAGCTAATTGATAGTAGGCAATTGCCATGTTCTAACAAGAGCAGCCACTATTATTTGCCCTCTTCAGCACCAGAACCAGCGTGGTGTAGTGGTTAAGAGCAGTGGACTCTGATCTGGAGAACAGGGTTCGATTCCCCACTCCTCCACATGAGCAGCGGATGCTAATCTGGCGACCTGGATTTGTTTCCCCGCTCCTACACATGAAGACAGCTGGGTGACCTTGGGCTAGTCACAATTCTCTTAGAGCTCACTCAGCCCCACCTACCTCACAGGGTGTCTGTTGGGGTAGGGGAAAGGAAGGTGATCGTAAGCCGGTTTTGTTCTTCCTTAAGTGGTAGAGAATGTCAGCATATAAAAAAACAACTCTTCTTCTTCTTCTTCTTCACCAGACAACAGAGCACCTGGATCCTTAAATCCCTTCCTTAGCAATGGTCTTGCCATTGAGGTCATAATATTTTCCAGACATTTCAAGGGGCATATGCAGCCCATTGCCTGTTTCAAAATCAATCACCGCCCATTTTGTATCTGTTCTGACTCAAGATTCATCACGATGAACTATCTGCTCTATAATTCCTTACTAGTTCATTTCAATATATTACCGCATGAGGAACATAAAATATGCTTTTCTCCTCCTTTCACTTGGTGAAATTAAAGTGTCTCAAGGCTACGCAATTAATTCAGTCTATTTAAATAAATGTCTTTTGAAAGTGGGAACAGCGTATTATTCTAACCTAGCACTGAAGAGGGTTTTCTCACAGAAGCCTTTGCAAAACAGGGACAAGAACACAACACTTGTCGCCTTCAGTCACCAGCTTACCCAGTTAGCATGGTTGACATCAGGGTGGGCATGCGCTTCCGAATCAGGACTTTCTCCCTCCAAACTGGGCTCTTATCACATTCATCTCAATTCCCTCCTATAAGTAGATTAGCCCTGACCCAATCCCAATTTTAGTGTCAATGAAAGAGCCAGCATGGTATAGTGGTTAAGAGCGGTGGTTGGAGCGGCGGAGGCTGATCTGGTGAACTGGATTTGTTTCCCCGCTCCCACACATGAAGCCAGCTGGGTGACCCTGGGCTAATCACAGCTCCCTCAGCCCCACCTACCTCACAGGGTGTCTGTTGTGGGGAGGGGAAGGGAAGGTGATTGTAAACCGGTTTGAGTCTCCCTTAAGTGGTAGAGAAAGTCTGCATTAAAAAAAACACAATTCTTCTTCTTCTTTGCAAATATTATTATCCACTGAAACATGATGTTTAACATTTGGAGGATTCGGTACTATACCCGGTGTCTACATAGTGCAATCCCTGATAGAGTTACAACCTAAGTCTACTGAGGTCAATGACTTAGAATGGCACCACTGGTCTAGCAAATTTTCCATTTACAGTTCCAGAATTCATTTTCTGGAACTTTACATTCCAGAATTCACTATCAGCATTCACTACAAGTATGGCGTAGTTGTAGGATTGCCAGGTCCCCATGTACCTTGGGCAGGAGCGGGGCTGGGTGGAGGGATTCTTGCATGCTCTCGATTCAACTTACATTTTCCTAGCCCTGCTGTGCATGCTCTCTTTGGAGTGCATGCACAGCAGGGCTAGGAGGAAGGATCCAGCCTCCCTTTCCATGCTGCAAGCCAGATCGGGACCAATCGGGTTTGCAGTTTGGAACAGGAGGCTGGAGCATTCCCAGGAGCTCACAGAGGGGATCACTCCCCCCTTTCTGCTTCCACCCGCTGACCACCAGCTGGTCAGCGGGCAGCCTGGTTGATTGGCTGGCAATTGCCCGCCACAATTGAGCAGTTGGCAACCCTACGTAGTTGTTAAGAGGTGTGGACTCTAATCTGGAGAACCAGGTTGGTTTCCCTACTCCTCCACATGAAGCCTGCTGGGTGACCTTGGGCTAGTTACAGTTCTCTCTGAACTCTCTCAGCCCCACCTACCTCACAAGGTGTCTGTTGTGGGCAGGGGAAGGGAAGTCGATTGTAAGCCGCTATTAGACTCCTTAAAGTTAGAGAAAAGTGGGATATAAAACCTCCTCCTCCTCCTCCTCCTTCTTCTCTCTCATGTTTAACCAAAATTGTATTTCATTCCATGGCACTATCCCTGCTGCTACACATAGAGCAAACAGACAGTCTCTAAGGCCCTCCTGCCAAGACTGGGCAGGGTCAAGCGGCAGAACAAAGTGTTATGGGATTGCTAAAAACCATAGGCGACCTGGGGCTGAAACCTAAGCCTTGGGCTTCTCCTGCCTGCCTTTCAGCTTCCCTTCCACAGGCTGGGATCTCCCCAGCACTTTTGGGCGAGTGACATTCTGACCTTCTCAACTAAACAAGGATAAACAAGAATAAAATTGTGTCCAAGCATGAATTAGTAGACAATCTTTCTGCATCAAATGCACCATATGAAGTCTTTTACAATCTGTTTTGGTAGTTAATATATTCAGCCATAGATTATACACTTCCCGCAGAATACTTGTTAAGCAGAAATACGGAAGATGTGTTTACATCCTGCTGCGATCTTCTCACTATAGCTAACTTTGGAATCTTCCTGTATCAACTCACTCCATGATAAAATCTATGCTGTGCTTAGGGTTGCCAATCTTCAGGTTCTAGCTGGAGATCTCCTGCTATTACATCTGATCTCCAGCTGATAGAGGTCAGTTCCCCTGGAGAAAATTGCCGCTTTGACCATTGGGCTCTATGGCATTGAAGCCCCTCTCCTCCATAAACCCCGCCCTCCTCAGGCTCCGCCCCAAAACCTCCCACCTTTGGCAAAGAGGAACTTGGCAACCCTAGCTGTGCTCCTCCTCTTTCTTTCTTTTACTAGTAAAGGCTTCTGTAGTAATAATAACACTTTATATATAGGTTTGCCAGCTCTGGGTGGGGAAATATCTGGAGATTTTGGGGGTGGAACCTGAGGATGGCAGGGTTGGGGGAGGAGAGGGACTTGAATGGGGCATAATGCCATAGAGTCCACCTTCCAAAGAGGCCATTTCCTCCAGAAGAACAATTGCTATGTGTGTGTGTGTGTGTATACACACACACACACACACACACACCACCACCACCACCACCACCACCACCACCACCACCACCCTGGCTCTGATAACATATATACAATATACCAAAAAAATAAAATAAAAAGGGATGATCACTCTTGCTGTTGCTTTGTCTGGTATTGCTGCAGCTCTTTTGGCAGAAGACAGAACTGCTTAATCGATATTCAAACGACTATTAAATATCCCAACCGCAGCCAGCTACGAGGCTGGCAAGCGGAGTGAGTGGGCACACCTCTCGTTTTAAATAATCAGTTAGAAAAACAAGTGTCTCGACCCCAATCGCTTAAAAATGAACATTAAATCAACCATAAAACGAACATAACACTTCTACAAAGAATCTCCCTAATTCCTATTTTTGGAAACGGAACTCAATGAGCAGGGCTCGCTGAACAGTCAAAATGCCTTTTAAAAACCCTATGAATTTACAGGTCCACGTGTCCTTATGACCCGTTTCCCATCCATACCTTCCAGTCTCAGCTGCCAGCTCTCCAAATGAGCTTCCCAGCTGTTAATTTCAAAACATGCATCTTGCTGGGTGTTTGTGACACAGTTAATGAAAGCACACATCACTAAAGACATACTGCAAGGGGGCTGCTCGATTCCTGCGTTTGCATACAACCACAGGTATAATGGTTAAGAGCCGTGGTTTGGAGCGGTGGACACTGATTTGGAGAACCGGGTTTGATTCCCCACTCCTCCACTTGAGCTGTGGACACTAATCTGGTGAACCAGTTTGGTTTCCCCACTCCTCCCCATGAAGCTAGTTGGGTGACCTTGGGCTTGTCACAGCTCTCTTAGAGCTCTTTCAGCCTCACCTACCTCATAGTGTGTCTGTTGTGGGGAGGGGAAAGTAATTGTAAGCCGCTTTGAGAATCCTTAAAGGAAGAGAAAAGCAGAGTATAAAACCAACTCTTCTTCTTCTTCTTCTTCTTCTTCTTCTTCTTCTTCTTCTTCTTCTTCTTCTTCTTCAATGTTTACTGGTAAGCAAGTCTTGAGATCAGTAGGGCTTACTCTGAGGAATTTGTGCAAATGATTACAGCCTTCCAATGCAACACTAAAAACTAAGGATGTATATTCAGAAGTAAATTCTACCCAGTTCAGTAGGACTTAGGATGGCAAACTCTGGATGGGGAAATTCCTGAAGATTTGGTGGTGGAGCCTGGGAAGGGTGGGTTTTCAGGAGGGAAGGGACCTTGGCAGGGATATGAGGTGATAGAGTCTGCCCTCTGATGCAGCAATTTTATCCAAGGGAACTGATCTGTGTAGGCTGGAGACAAGTTGTGATTCCAGGAGATCTCCAGGCTCCACCTGAAGGTGGCAGCTCTACTGGGCCTTGATAAAACACTGCACAAAAGCAATTGTGATTTACTCATGTTTGCATTGAAATTTCACTTTTGAGTGAGTGAGCATGGGTGTCTCAGTAAAAGACTGTGCCAGAACAACCCTGATACAGTCAGAAGTATGATTGTGTTTAGTGTATAACAGATGAACCTCTGCGTTCTTTGAAAAATGGAAAGTATTCCTTGACTATACAGCTGATAACTAATAAAATGTGAGAATTTAAGTACGGTAAATGATTTCATGGGCCTTAAATGGCCCGTGGGTTGGACGTTCCCCACCCCTGCTCTAGGCTGATCCTGCATTAAGCAGGGGTTGGACTAGATGGCCTTTATCACCCCTTCCAACTCTATAATTCTATGATTGTTTCTTCACACAACACATAGTTGAAGGAAGGGAACTCCCTGCCCCAGGATGTGGTGATGGCTGCCAACTTGTAAGGGTTTAATAGGGGAGTGGACATGTTCATAGAGGAGAGGGCTATCCATGGCTCATGTTCAAAATGGATACTAGTCATGGTCACACCTTTTCTCTCCAGAATCAGAGGAGCATGTTGCAGTCATCTTGGTTGTGGGCTTCCTAGAGGCACCTGGTTGGCCACTGTTTGAACAAACTGCTGGACTTGATGGACCTGTCTGATCCAGCATCACCTTTCTTATGTTCTTATGTTATGTAATTATGTAGGCACCTTGCCGTTTAAAATTCTGGAGTCCATAGAATTTTTTTAAAGCTTTTGACCTTGGTGGGTTTAATGTGTCGAAGCTGCCAAGGTCACTCTTTCAAGTGTTCCACCCCGAGCAAATCAGTGAGGTCTTCTCTTCCCCCAAACGAATGGGCCCAGGATGGTTCTTTGATTTCACAGCAAGGACATTGAGCTATCTATTTTCTTCATCACTGGACATCCCTTTTGATGGCTTTCTTTCTGCTAGCGGGAAGCTTTTATTACACTACCTGCCTTTCAATATTACCTCGGGCTCCTGCCCAATTAAAGAGCTTTCAGCTGATGAACTGTCGGCTTCAAATCAATTAAACGTACATATATTTAGCTGTATTGCCTCCCAAACTGTGCTTTTGGAGAGATCCGGAACGAAGGTGAGATTTTCTCTGCATGAGATAATAAACCCTTGCACTCGTTCTGTAGAGAAAGAAAACGCCATCTTTTTTATATATATTTACATCAAAATTGGTAAAATGGATAATGCCCAATCCCTGTTAGGTTTAAAATTCTAACTGGAGATTTTTATGCCAGTGTAGGCTATAGGGTTGCCAACTTCCATGTACTAGCTGGAGATCTCCTGCTATTACAATTGATCTCCAGCCGACAGAGATCAGTTCGCCTGGAGAAAATGGCCGCTTTGGCAATTGGACTCTATGGCAGTGAAGTCCCTCCCATTCCCAAACCCCGCCCTCCTCAGCTCCACCCCAAAAACCTCCTGCCAGTAGTGAAGAGGGACCTGGCAACCCTACCTAGAAGCAACCCCTGAGTGCCTTGATACCACCTGACTTGCATGATTCAACTAGGCCTGCCTTCTTGCTACCATTCGACAGCAAACACCCTATGAAAGCCAGTGTGGTATAGCAGTTGCAGCTTCAGAAGAAGGTTGGGAGACCCAGGTTATAATCCCTACCTTCCTGTGGAAACTCACTGGGTGATTTTGGGCCTGGAACCAGCCTTCCTTGAACCCCAGCTTACTGAGAGCCCATTGCAATCTGATCCACAGCAGGGAGACAGCAAAGTACAGCAAAAGGAATCTGATTCACAGACCAGCCCTGCTGGGGATTCGGGTAGTGTTGATGAGATGCCTGATTCTGTTGATCCTCCAGCTGTACCTCCTCAGATTAGCGGTCCACCCAGCTCACCTGAAGTAGTTCAGCAGCGCAGGCAGTATTGCAGGGCAGAACTACACACTAAAAGGCGCAGCGCCAGATAGGAAGCTCAGAGGCGTCGCTTGGAGATCCGCAAGTCCTCGGAGGATGAGGAATGAGGACAAGAAAGCCAGAATAAAAGACTGGCTTCCACAAGCCAGCCTTGTGGATGCAACTTTGCAAAAGAACCAGACGCTTTTGCCGCTGACGCTTCTCTGCAAGGAACCTTCGGACAGGCCAGACTGACCCTGACCCTGCTTTACGACTTGGCTTCTGTGTTCATCTCCCGGCAGTCTCCCGGAAAGCTGCTGTGCTGCCATCTCTACTGCCTCCGATCAGACTTGCTGTAACCTGACCCAGTCCAGCACACATCTACTTTCAGCCTAACCTATGTCATGGGACTGAGAATGATGTCAGCTGCTGTGATCCCCGCTAAGAACAAAGGTGGGGTAAAAATGAAGTAAATAAAATATAAACATAACTGAAGAAAGGAGGCAAATGGCAGAGAACAAGCGAATGATACAGGGAAAGGGGAGAGGATATGGGGTTGCCAAGAGTAGGGGAGAGGGGAAATAATGTGTGTGTGGGGCAGCTACAAGGGAAAGTGATGTGCCAGAAAAGTTTAATGTGGCTAAGGTACTCAGAGTATTCATCCCCTCTGCCTTATATTAAGCACCCCGAGGTGCAGAGTGGTAAGCTCCAGGACCACAGTCAAAGCTCTGCTCGTGTTCTGAGTTTGATCTTGACAGAAGTCGGTTTCAGGTAGCCGGCTCAAGGTTGACTCAGCTTTCCATCCTTCCGAGGTCGGTAAAATGAATACCCGGCTTGCTGGGGGTAAAGTGTAGATGACTGGGGAAGGCAATGGCAAACCACCCGGTAAACATCGTCTGCCTAGTAGATGTTGTGATGTGATGTCACCCCATGGGTCAGGAATGACCCCGTTGGTTTCCCCACTCCGACACATGAAGCCACTCCGACACATGGTCTTGGGCTAATCACAGCTTTCTTAGAGCTCCACCTACCTCACATGGGGTCTGTTGTGGGGAGAGGAAGGGAAAGAGATTGTAAGCTGGTTTGATTCATCCTTAAAATTGAGAGAAAGTTGCCATATAAAAACCAACTCTTCTTCAACGCAAAATGTAATCAGCTTTCTCAGCAACTGAACTGTCTGTAGGAATTTTTTTAAAGCATGAAACAGAAAAAAGAAGGGAAAGGATCTGACTCCCACTACCATCTCAGGCTTTACCATAAGGGCATGCAGAATATTGAGCGATGTTGAGGGCGCTGCCCAATAAATTCCAAATAGGCAGTGTGGTGTAGTGGTTGGAGTATTGGACTAGGATCTGCGAAACTCGGGTTCCAATCCCTATTCTGCCATGAAAGCTATCTGGGTGACCATGGCCCAGTCCCACAGACTCTCAGCCTACCCTACCCTACAGGGGTGTTGTTGGGATAAAATGGAAAAGGGGAGAAGTCTCTGTGAGCCTCTTTAAATCTCTGTCGGAGAGAAAAGTGGGGTATAAATGAAGTAAACCAATAAATCAAGTCCAAAAATAATGTTCTTTGGATCAAGCTGTTAGCATCACAAAAGGCAGACAGAGCTTATATTTTTGAGGAAAGGTTATTCGTGTGCATAAAATGTCCCATGAATTCTGTCAGTTTATCAATAAGCATTCCAAGTACAAAAAGGGGGAATGTTTGTGGCACATTCTTCTTCCAAAACACAAACAGTAAATCACACATACCCATAACTCTTGCTGTTATGCGTGGAAAAGGTTATGTTTATACTATGGGTTATGAATGAGATTAATGAGTCGTCTCAGCGTTGTAAACCTCCTTCACAGAAACAGGAGCTAAATCGTAATAAATCACAGATTTCCATTCACGTATTTATGGGACAGTAAGATTTAGTGGTCCTCCATAGAGAAAGAGAGAAGCTATCCCAACAGAAGAGGAAAAATTATAGCTATCACCGATAGAAGGCTTCGATGAATAGGGGCAAGATCACCCACAGTAGGCATTTATTAAATTATTTTGGAAGAAATTGAGGCTACTACATCAGTACAGTTATTACATGTATTGTTTAGATAGCATTATACGCTGACATGACACTATGAACATCACCTTAAGCTAGGGTTGCCAACCTCCAGGTACTATGGATATATTCCAAATTATACAATATGGTGCTGGAATAACTGCCAAACCTCCAGGTAGTAGCTGGAGATCTCCTGCTATTACAACTGATCTCCAGCCGAGAGAGATCAGTTCACCTGGAGAAAATGGCCACTTTGGCATTTGGACTCTATGGTGCTGAAGTCCCTCTCCTCCCCAAACCCCGCTCTCCTCAGGCTCCTCCCAAAAAACCTCCCGCCGGTGGCAAAGAGGGACCTGGCGACCCTACCTTAAGCAGAGAGAGAGAGAGAGAGAGAGAGAGAGAGAGAGAGAGAGAGAGGTCCCTGCCCTGAGGAACTTACAATGTAAGTTGCACAAGTGAAAGAAATTAAGGGACAGAAGTAAAGGAAGCAGCAAGGACTGAAAAACTAGTGATTATGCTGTTTTAGCTTCTTTTCAGCTGGTGTGGAAACTCGCATGAAAGCACGATGCCGTAAACAGAATCAGAAGGTTGTTTTCTCAAGGTCAGTCTGGTCTACTCTGACCTTCAACCTGATCCTTTCAAACGGAGATGATGAGCATTGAACCGGACACGTGCTGCAGGAGGAGCAGATGGCTCTACCTCGGAGTCACTCAGTGATAAAAGATAAAAGGTCCACGAAAGATAGTAGGTTGTGAGAAGAGATTTGAAGGGCAAGAGGGGGGATAGGTAGGTAGGTGGCATTCTGTAGGTGTTTTGGAAGGGAGCTCCAGAAAGAAGGAGCAGGAAATAAGAGGAAAAAATCAGAACCAAGAGACTGCAAGAAAATAAGAGCCCTACTGGATCAGACTAACGCTGCTGGAGCAAACCAAACCTGCTTCTAGTCCAGTTTTTTAAGGCTATTACAACGGATCTCCAGCCAATAGAGATCAGTTCCCCTGGAGAAAATGGTCGCTTTAGCCATTGGTCTCTATGGCATTGAAGTCCCTCCCCTCCCCAAACCCTGCCCTCCTCGGGCTCCTCCCCCAAAACCTCCCGCCAATGGCGAAAAGGGACTTGGCAACCCTATTAACAAAGCACTTCACTTCTTATTCCAGCATGTTTGTTCAGCCTTCCCAGTAGGATATAGGTAATTTTAGACTCTGAATTTAGCAAATTTATCTCCCCCTCTCCCCCACACACAGTTTTATATGCTAATCTGTATTACTTCATTTACATTAAATACGAATCACGTGACAAACTAGAAACTGCCACTTCCAATCTGAACACGCACATTAAAACTTACAGTGAAACAAAGTTTACTTTCACATTAAATGTTCTTATGATAAAATCCTTGAATAAAAAGGCACCTCCAGTTAAACTTCAACAGCTCTCATATGAGCATGTGACATACACCTCTTGAAGTCAGCAACCAATAGGGTTGCCAGCTCTGGGTTATGAAATATCTGGAGATTTTGGGGGTGGAGCCTGAAGAGGGCGGGTTTGGGGGGAGGGGAGGGGCTTCAATACCATAGAGTCCAACTGCCAAAGCAGCCATTTTCTCCAGGTGAACAGATCTCTATTGGCTGGAGATCAGTTGTAATGGCAGGAGATCTCCAGCTAGTACCTGGAGGTTGGCAACTCTACCAACCAAACACTTTTGTTGCTGGGAAGTGCCAGAAAACCAATGGGAGGATTGGGGGGTGCAGAATCATGGGATAATTTTTTTAATGTAGTTAGACCATAGAGTTTTACCAATGGTTTTTGCCATAGATTTTCTGGTGACTCCTAGAGCTACCCTTATCACTTCAAGTAAGAACTTCTGTTAGATACATACATCTGCATTTAAAAAAACTAAAACAAATTTTCTCCCACTGCCACTCCAGATGGTAGCAGGCATCAGGAGTTGGGGGTAGGGGATAACAGCCCCCCCCCAAGTATTTGGCAGCCCTAGATTGAACCCCCATTCTGCTTTAGAGCTTACTGAATAATAGGGTTGGCAGGTCCCTCTTTGCCACCGGTGGCAGGTTTTTGGGGCAGAGCCTGAGGAGGGCGGGTTTGGGGAGGGGAGGGACTTCAATGCCATAGAATCCAACTGCCAAAGCAGCCATTTTCTCCAGGTGAACAGATCTCTATTGGCTGGAGATCAATTGTAATGGCAGGAGATCTGCAGCTAGCACTTGGAAGGATAAAATTGGAACAAAAGATCGATGCATCCTTTCCTGCGTTCCTTGAGGAAGGGTGGGATTAAAAGGTGACAAAGTCAAACGTGAATTTAAAAACAACAACAACAACACTAACTATAAAATTCACAATTGAAAAAGACTGGCTGCAATTTAAGTCACTGATTTCAATGAAATGGCCAATTCCTTCTATTATTTAGATGTTTCTTAAATGAAAATGCAAACTAATTTGTTGCATAGAAAAAACATTAAAACCCGTATGGAGTCTTTGTAATTCTTCAAAAGGTACAGTATCTTAAGGCAAACTTTCATAAGTTCAGAAGAAGATGATAAATTCAGCTTTTGAGATTATTTGTAGTTCATTTCAAACCTGGTTATTTTTTTAAAGGAGAATATTATAGCTTCTGATCTGGAATTTCTTGGTAGCTACATTTTTCTGAAAAATACCATTTGTCCAGAAGTTCCAGGTAGCCGTGTTGGGTCCAAAAAAAATCAAAAAATATACTGTGTGCAGTTCTGGAGGCCTCACTTCCAAAAAAAAAAAATGTGGACAGAATGGAGCGGGTGCAGAGAAGAGCAACGAGGATGATCAGGGGCCTGGAGACCAAGCCCTACGAGGAAAGGCGGAGGGGGTTGGGAATGTTTAGTCTGGAGAAGAGGTGGTTGAGGGGGGACATGATTGCTCTCTTGAAGTATTTGAAGGGCTGCCACTTAGAGGAGGGCAGAGAGCTGTTCCTGTTGGCAGCAGAGGATAGGACTCGCAATAATGGGGATAAATTATGGATGGAATGATACCAGCTGAATATGGGGGGGGGGATTTTGCATAAGAGTTATTCAACAGTGGAATTGGCTGCCTAAGGAGATGGTGAGATCTCCCTCCCTGACAGTCTTCAAACGTTATTGGACTATGGTTGCCAGCTCTGTGTTGGGAAATACCTAGAGATTTTGGGGGTGGGGGTCTGAGGAGGGGGGGTTGGGGATGGGAGGGACTTCAATGGAATATAATGCCACAGAGTCTACCTTCCAAAGCAGCCATTTTCTCCAAGCAGACTGATCTCTATCGCCTGGAGATCTGTTGTAATCCGAGGAGATTTCCAGCCAGGGCCACAGCTTGGCAACCCTAGGTTGGACAAATGCTTGTAATGGATTCTGCATTGAGCAGGCGGTTGATGACCTGTATGGCCCCTTCCAACTATGATTCTACGATTCTAAAAGCCAAGTGTTTATATTTTGTTTGATTCCGGCCGACCAAAATGACACAAAATTGTCAGCATGCTTTTGAATTCTCCAGAACTCTTGATTAGTTTGGATGTTTTAGACTGGGTAGAGGGGAAATCTTTGATCGGAAATATCTTCACCTCTGTGGGGAGGAAGAACATCTTGTATCAGCGGAAGTCTCCTCATTCTGGAGGATTCTTCCACTGCAAGCAGAATGGCTCTGCAGAATTGAATCCTAAAATCTGTTCCTGAGAAACAAATCTGAGGTCCCATCATTCTGGCCAACACCCCCTCCTCAGTGATCTGTGTGCACACCATACAGGCACACTGCAGGATCATCTGCAACATGGAGGAAGTTGACTGCAAACGTGTAGACATTTTTCCAATGGAACAAGCTTCCTTGTAGGTGAAAACTCTGAGAGCCACTCCAGTAGATTTTATGTGTGTGACATAGGGTTGCCAGGTTCGTCCTGGCCCCCATCAGGGGATGGAGGTTGAGTTGCCAAATCCCAGTTGGGAAACTCCTGGAGATTGGAGGATGGAACTTGGGGAGGACAGGGACCTCAGTGACGTACAATGCCATAGAGTCCACCCTCCAAAGTACCATTTCTCTCCAGGGGAACTGATCTCTGTAGTCTAGAGATGTGCTGAAATTCCAGAGGATCCCCAGGTCCCACCTGGAGGCTGGCATCCATAGTGAGACAGAAGATTTCTCCACAGCAGCACAACAAGCCCTATGAGGAAAGGCTGAGGGAGTTGGGAATGTTTAGTCTGGAAAAGAGGAGATTGAGGGGGGATTCACTTTAAGTACTTGAAGGGCTGTCACTTAGAGGAGGGCAGGGAGCTGTTCCAGTTGGCAGCAGAGGATAGGACTTGCAATAATGGGTTTAAATGGTGGGAGGAAAAGTACCAGTTGGATATTAAGGGGGGGTTACAGTAAGAGTTGTTCAACAGTGGAATCAGCTACCTAAGGAGGTGGTGAGGGCCCCCCCCCCCCATCACGGGCTGTGTTTAAGCAGAGGCTGGACAAACATTTGTCAGGGATGCTCTAGGCTGATGCTGCATCGAGCAGGGGGTTGGACTAGATGGCCTGTATGGCCCCTTCCAACTCTATGATTCTAAAATCCATGAAGGAATACATTAGGCTTCAGTTGTTTTCCCACAAAGCATGCCGTTCTCCATTTCACCATCAAGTAGCCTCAAAAAATATATTCTTATTCACAGGATTTCAATTCGTAGCTCAGATTCAAGATGTCTGTCAACTTTAGAACACATTGAAAACTTACCACACATATCAAGCTGCTCTGGAGTGGGTGGGGGGGAGGAATAAAATTCCCTCTAAATGGTAAAAAAATAAAACCTGGCAACTTAACTCGTACATGGGCCATTTACCTCTTCTCTGGAGCCACAAATCTCAGTCAGTTTCACTTCATCAGCGAAAACCTGCTAAATGATGAACACTCCCGGTTGGTATGACGAAGCTCGTGCTTAAAGTTCAACACACAAGCAGTTATTTAGAAAAGAAAAGAAAGAAAGATTGTGGTGAATTCCCCCACTCATCACAGTCTTGTTAGTTTCAGTGTTGTATCAGAATTGACTGGGGTTGCCAACTGCCAGGTACTAGCTGGAGATCTCCTGCTATTACAAGTGATCTCCAGTCGATAGAGGTCAGTTCACCTGGAGAAAATGGCCACTTTGGCAACTGGTGATTCCTAGGGAGGACTGATACCACTTCCGGATTTCCCCCAGAAATGACTTCAGTCCTCTCTAGGAACTGCTGAAACCCATATAGTTTTACATTTGTGCTTTTACCATAAAGTTTTAGCCAAGTGGTTTGGAGCAGTGGTGTCTGGTCTGGAGAACCAGGTTTGATTCTCCCTTAAGTGGCAGAGAAAGTCGGCATATATAAACCAACTCCTCTTCTTCCTCTTCCTCTTCCTCCTCCTTGAGAGGTATGACATCACTTCTGGGTTTTCCTGGAAGTGACATAGCACCATTAGCTGACAGCAGCCCCCCATGTGCCCCCTCCAGTCTTCCACTGGTCTTCCACCCTAACTAAGTGCTCATTCCTTACTACAGCCAAGAAAGCTTCCTTTCTGCATTTGCCAGGATACGTATTTGGTCTTTATCACAGAATTTTCCATAGCCACACACTGACGGATTGTGTAATAGCGGTGCTATAATAATCATTCACCTCCTGTTCATGTTTTCCACATAGAAAAATACAAGAGGTAAATGCTTAGGGCAAGAATAGTGCAATATCCATTGATGCACACATACAGCCTTAAGTATGAGTTCAAGGAATTTACTGTTGTTCTGGCCTTCACATGGTGCTTTTCTGAGTGACTTCACTTTGGATGCGAGTAAAAATAAGAGACGCGAAAGAGAAGGAGGCGGGAGACCAACTCCGTTAATGAAAGCAGAAATGACAGAACGGGGGGGGGGGGAGAGAATATATGTTTAATTGTGGCCTAATTGGTTTATTGCAATTAATTAGGTTAATACTACTGGCCTATTTAAGGTAAATTAACCCCAACTGGCAGAAAATAGCAAAGACTTGAAACGACTACTGCTGAAAAGTTAAAAGAGAAAGTGCCAAAGCAGGACTACAGCTGAACATCAAGAAGACAAAAGTAATGACCACAGGAGAACTACACAACTTAAAGGTTGACAATGAGGACATTTAAATTGTTGAAGACTTTCTATTCCTTGGCTCTATCATCAACCAAAAGGGAGACTGCAGCCAAGAAATCAGAAGGAGATTGAGACTGGGAAGGGCAGCCATGAAGGAGCTAGAAAAGATTCTGAATTGTAAGGATGTGTCACTGGCCACCAAGATTAGGTTAATTCATGCCATCGTATTCCCTACTACTATGTATGGGTGTGAAAGCTGGACATTGAAGAAAGCTGATAGGAAGAAAGTAGATTCCTTTGAAATGTGGTGTTGGAGGAGAGTGTTACGGATACCGTGGACTGCCCCAAAAAACAAATCAGTGGGTTATAGATCAAATCAAGCTGGAACTGACCCTAGAAGGTAAAATGACTAAGCTGAGGCTATCGTATTTTGGTCACATTATGAGAAGACAAGAGTCACTAGAAAAGACAGCCATGCTAGGGAAAGTTGCGGGCAGCAGGAAAAGAGGAAGACCCAACAAGAAATGGATGGACTCAATAAAGGAAGCCACAGCCCTCAGTTTGCAAGATCTGAACAAGGCTGTCAAAGACAGGACATTTTGGAGGACATTGATTCATAGGGTCACCATGAGTCGGAAGCGACTTGATGGCACTTAACACACACACAAACCCCAACTCATTGCTTACAATCGTAAAGTTTTACTGTGCCAGAGACAAAGTAAAAAAAAGAAAGAAAGTAAATAGGGAAGTTACTGGATAGTCCTTGAAAGCGGAGCTGGGTCTCTGCACAGTAGAATTCTACCATCTGGCTGCTTGAGGAGCAAGTTCACACTGTGGCCTGTCTCTCTGAAAAGAAACAGAAATTCTTTATTGTGAGAGAACTCAGCTCTAGACAGAAAAGGCAAAGTAAAAACCTCTAGCTAAGTACCTAAGCTAGGATGGAGTGCGTGTAGAAAGCATGTCCAGCCCTCATGGTGCACAGAGGAAGAGAGAGAGAGAGAGAAGGGAAGTGACCAGGAGGAAAGAACCCCTGAGAGTAGCATTCTGAGTAATAAAGGGACAGCTGCAGAAGTGGACAAAGGAAAGGTCAGGGAGAATCCTATCTACCCCATTAGGGTTGGCAGCCTCCAGGGGGTGGCTGGAGATCACCCACTATTACAAAGGATCTCCAGGTGACAGTGATCAGTTCCCCTGGAGAAAATGGCTGCTTTGGCAATTGGACTCTATGGCATTGAAGCCCCTTCCCTATCCAAACCCTGCCCTCCTCAGGCTCCACCCCCAAAATCTTCAGGTATTTCCCGATCTGGAGCTGGCCACCCTAATAATGGCTGAGGCAAGATTTGGGGAGGGGCTGTGGCTGAGTGGTAGAACATCTGCTTGACTTGCAGAAGGTCCCAGGTTCAGTCCCCGGCATCTCCAGTTAAAGGGACTAGGCAAGTAGGTGATGTGAAAGACCTCAGCCTGAGACCCTGGAGAGCTGCCGCCGGTCTGAGTAAACAATACTGACTTTGATGGACCAAGGGTCTGATTCAGTAGATGGCAGCTTCATGTCAACCCCACACTTCTCAGCTGATTTTCTAAGCCACTAAACTATACTCTAATCTGGTGATCCGGGTTTGTTTCCCCACTCCTCCACATGAGCGGCGGACTCTGATCTAGTGAACTGGGTTGGTTTCCACACATGAAGCCTGCTGGGTGACCTTGGGCTAATTACAGTTGTCTCTGAACTCTCTCAGCCACACCTACCACACAAGGTGTCTTGTGGGGAGAGGAAAGGAAGGTGATTGTAAGCCTGTTTGATTCTCCTGAAAAGGTAGAGAAAGTCAGTATATACAACCGAACTCCTCCTCTTCCTCTTCCTCCTCCTTCTTCTTCTTCTGGCTAAAAAAAGTGCCATTGCAAGTCTGATTCCTCTCTCCAGTTCCAGTCTTTGAAAACTGCTACTTCTCTCTTGAAAATAATGGTTAGCTCTTCTCCTCGATGTTCTAAACGTTTCTATTAAGGGACGGCAAATATTGTTCTCATTACACCATCTCAATTAATTCAACTTTTACCATGCCCTGTAGCAGTCAAAAGTTATTCCCAATAATTAGGAGACCAATTAATTGATGCTCCAAGAAATTAAAATAATTTGGCAAGGATATTGCAATGGAAAAAAGAAATAAAGCCTCAGTAGACCTAAACAACCTTAACTCACACTATAGATGTGAATTTGTTTAAAAGAAAAAGAATGCATTTTTTAAAATTATTTGTTTTATGTTGTTTAAAAGAAAAAGAATGCATGTTTAAAAATTATTTGTTTTATGCCTTTTGGTGATAAAACACTGATTGCTCTGTTAAGATATATGAGATGGATGGGGAGGGGAGCATCTTTGCAGAAAACAAAGCAGATAACATGACTCTGGGTGGAATTAAGGGATGCCAGCCTCCAGGTTGGACCTGGGAATCCCCTGGAATTATAGTTCATCTTCAGACCACAGAGATCAGTTCCCCTGGAAAAAAATGGATGCTTTGGAGGGTGGACTTTATGTAGGGTTGCCAACCTCCAGGTGGTGGCGGGAGATCTCCTGCTATTACAACTGATCTCCAGCTGATAGAGAACAGTTCACCTGGAGAAAATGGCTGGACTCTGTGGCATTGAAGTCCCTCCCCTCCTCAAACCCCACCCTCCTTAGGCTCCACTGCAAAAACCTTCCGATGTTGGTGAAGAGGGACCAGGCAACCCTAACTTTATGGCATTGTACCCCAACTGAGGTCCCTGTCCTCCCCAGGCTCCATCCCCAAATCTCCAGGAGTTTCCCAACCTGGATCTGACAACCCAACTCCCCCCCATCCCCTGTCAGTCACCAGGGGGGACCCAGCAATCCACATTCATGACCATAGGTGGGATCCAGACAGCTTTTTCAGTCAATCTCACCCAATTTTCCTCCTTACTAAAAGCTCTACCCTACGTGGCCTTTGCACATATAGGTCCCCATATTCCCCAAAAGACAAAGGAAATCCCTGCTTCCTTTTCCACTAGTAGAAAAGCAGGTTGGATCCAGCCCAATATATTACTTCCTCTTCTTTTGAAAACCAAAATCTGAGAATTCCCAAAGATTTCCAAACCATGTTACTATTATTGCCACTAATTACCCATTCAAGTCCCAAGGGAGCTAAATGGATGAGGACATATGTAATTAGGCACAAGAATTCAGCTATAGCTCATTAGGGAGCTCACTGCTAACACATTCCAGGTTGCATTGAAGGAATTATGTGGTGTAGCACTAAAGCCAGTGTGGTCCATTGAGCACTGGAAATGGTAATTGAGAAATACCTTTTGTTGAGATTTGCAGAATAGGAGTCATCTTCATTTAGAAGCCACCCCCCCCCCCATTTAAAGTTGAAACAGATCCATGAAGGCCATGCGCCTAGGGGAATAACTTCTCTCAACACTAAAAATAGTAATGTCACTTTGAGTGCTAAAGATGAAGGTTTGGGGTTTTTTTTTCATCAAAACAAAATAGAATGTTAACATCCTTTGGTTACAGTAATGTTGTAGCTCAGCGGTAGACCATCTGCTTGGCATGCAGAAGTTCCCAGGTTCAACCTCCGGCATCTCCAGTTAAAGGGACTAGGATCTGAGACCCTGGAGAGCCGCTGCCGGTCTGAGTAGACAATACTGACTTTGATGGACCAAGGGTCTGATTCAGTATAAGGTAGGGTTGCCAGCTCCGGGTAGGGAAATACCTGGAGATTTTGGGGATGGAGCCTGAGGAGGGCAGTGTTTGGAGAAGGGAGGAACTTCAATGCTACAGAGTCCAATTGCCAAAGCAGCCGTTTTCTTCAGGTGAACTGATCTCTATCAGCTGGAGATCAGTTGTAATAGCGAGAGATCTCCAGCCAGTACCTGGAGGTCGGCAACCCTAGTATAAGGCAGCTTCATGTGTTCATGTGTTCATTTTGTGGAGTGGGGAATCCCGAAATTACTGGCTGAGAAATAGAAAGCTAGAACTTTATATTACTGGGATAATTTCAATATGATCACGCTAATTTCATGAATTGGGGATATTTTAAAAGAAGAATCTGAAGAAGAAAAGAATCCCCGTCCCTCATATCTAGCATTTTCTCCAAATTATCTATGAACTGGTTATAATCATTCAGTCCTTCCCCCAAATACACACACACAAAAGAGAGAAAATGACTGAATATCAGTAAGAATGGTCATGGATTGTACTTGAACAAATGGGTCAGAATCTGATATTCTTAAAATCAAAATCTAGTACTGTGATGGAAGTTGATGAGCCCAGATGGCTCTCAAATGCCTCACAGAAAGGTTTTGCTCCCTTTCCTCTCCTTAAAAGAAGTGACATCTGTAAGGGAGGGAGGGAGACCTGTAAGGGAGGGAGGCCAACATGCTGATGTCACTTCTGGAAGTGATGTCATCATGTCGCTGAAATCATGGGAAACACTCTGGTAATTGGGCAAAAACTCGGTGCTAGAAGCCATTTTTAACATAGAGTTTTGCCCAAATACCAGAGTGTCTCCCACGATGTTGGCAACGTGATGATGTCACTTGTGGAAGTGACACCATAGTGTCAACAGTGACCAGGTCAAGGCCTAAATCTACCACTGGTAAGTCCCTACCAGCTGACTGAACGGCGCCAGGGGGAGGGGGGCTCAAAGTGGGGGTCTCCGTACCCCTGGTGTGGGCTTGGCAACCCTAGCCTGAGCCTTGCCACCCCAGACATATATTTTCATTTAATACAAACATGCCACGGGTGTCCATGTATACAAATGACTTTAAAAAAAAAAATTGACAGCAGCATAGCATCATGGAGTTGGAAGGGGCCATATAGGCCATCTAGTCCAACCCCCTGCTCGAAGCAGGATCAGCCTAGAGCTAGGCAAAGAGGGACCTGGCAACCCTACCAATAGCTGTTACCTGTATTCCAGGGTGATCAGCTCTACCAACTGCCATTATTTGCTATCTCTGCCTTTGAAAAGGAAAATATTGCTAGGATCAATCTTTTCCAGGCTGCCTTTGCCTCCTCCAGTTATCCTTACCTTTGAAGCATTCTCCTTGCCTCCATCAATTCTTCCCTTTTGGTTCAGGAAAGCTTCCGCCCCCTCCCCCCCCCCTCTCCCCCTCCCCCTCCCCCTCCCCCTCCTCCCGGC
This sequence comes from Euleptes europaea, assembly GCF_029931775.1. NCBI lineage: Eukaryota > Metazoa > Chordata > Lepidosauria > Squamata > Sphaerodactylidae > Euleptes > Euleptes europaea. The sequence goes on along the minus strand of NC_079327.1, from coordinate 7,554,266 downwards.
CGTTCCCCTTGAGCGTCACTCACCTGGCCTCTTTAATAAGCTCAGGCAAATGTTGCACTAACAGAGATAAAGCCAAAGGTCATCTCTACAGTAAATAAGGGTCATGCTGAACAGGCAGGTTAATTGGTTTCTCCTTCATTTGGGATTGGCTGGGATCATCACCTACACAGCTGGGTTGGGAGCTCCTTCCAGTTATCCCATATTACATGCACATTCTTTTGGTTTGTTCTTCGGGACCAGCATTCTCAATTTAGATCCGGTCATGATCTCCAGACCTTCACTCCTGTGTTGTTTCTTGTGAAAAGCTTTATCTAGATTGATCAGAGGTAAAGAGAAGAGCTGGTTTTTATATACCAAATTTCTCCACCACTTAAGGAAGAATCAAACCAGCTTACAGTCACCTTCCCCTCCCCACAACAGACACCCTGTGAGGTAGGTGGGGCTGAGGGAGCTCCAAGAGAGCTGTGACTGGCCCATGGTCACCCAGCTGGCTTCATGGGTAGGAGTGGAGAACCCAGCCCGGTTCACCAGATTAGCATCTGCCACTCATGTGGAGGAGCGGGAAATCAAACCTGGTTCTCCAGATCATCAGACCCCACCGCTCCAAACCACCGCTCTTAACCACTACACTACACTGGCTCCCAGAGGAAAACAGTGGCTCTCTTGTACTGTATCAGTTGTGCAGAAGGGACTTGAGAAGGGCAAGATTTTGTTACTCCTGTAGGACAGATGCACATGAAGAAGAAGAGCTGGATTTTATATGCCAACTTTCTCTCCCACTTAAGGAAGAATCAAACTGGCTTACAATCACCTTCCCTCCCCCCCCACAACAGACACCCTGTGAGGTAGGTGGGGCTGAGAGAACATGACCTGACCAGCCCAAGGTCACCCAGCTGGCTTCGTGTGGAGGAGTAGGGAAACAAATCCAGTTCACCAGATTAGCCTCCGCCGCTCATGAGGAGGAGTGGGGAATCAAACCCGGTTCTCCAGATCAGGCTCCACCGCTCCAGTCCACTGCTCTTAACCACTACACCACGCTGGCATGTCCCAATATCTTCATCTATGTGAGGGCAAGGTCTTGGGGGAATCTGGCGGGGGCACTTCCCCTCGGCACAAGGAGAGGGAGACTGCCAGCATGGGCATGGGGAGGGCAGGAATGGGAAGAAGCCACGCCACTGCAGCATAGATGCAGCTGCCCGCCCGCGGCCCAGCTGGTGCGCACACTGCCCACCTACCCATCCTCTGCTCATACCGGCCACTGCTCTCTCTCTCTCTTTCCTTCTCCTGGGGCACTCACCGCGCACCCTGCCTGGCAGGTTTCTCTCAGCCCCTGGGGCCACCAGTTCCTGGTTCCAGAATGGCACACCCTCCCTCCCTCCCCCCTGTCCTGGGCGCTCCTCCCCCCAGCTCCATGCCTGATTGACGTAATTCTGAAAAGTATAGAAGTCCTGTTTTCCTTTGCAACTGATTGCCTTTCATAATGGTGCCAGTGTATAAGCTGAAAACCAAATTTCTTCTGATACAAATTATGAGAAAAAAGAAGGCCTCCACAGGTCTACTCAGAATCCCACTCAAGTCTATTCAGTGGAGATTGCTCACAGGAGGGTGCCCTTACAGTTGCACTGTTATGGTGCCATCCTTAGCAGCGTTACACCTTTCTAAGTCCACTGTAACTGTGTGTTAGCCCAACTCCAGTTTCCTGCATTTACTTCGACCAGACCTAGTTTCTCCTCAGATATTATGATCCACTTCCAAAAACAGGTTTATTCAGAATTGGAACTCACTGAGTTCAATATTTAGGACCAATTAAGTAAAACATCTTAATTTAGGACCAATTAATTAAAACTGCCCCCCCCCCAAAAAAAAATCAGTGTTCTAGATCAAATCAAGCCTGAACTGACCCTAGAAGCTAAAATGACTAAACTGAGGCTGTCATATTTTGGTCACATTATGAGAAGACAAGAGTCACTAGAAAAGACAGTCATGCTAGGAAAAGTTGAGGGCAGCAGGAAAAGAGGAAGACCCAACAAGAGATGGATTGACTCAATAAAGGAAGCCACGGCCCTCAATTTGCAAGATCTAAGCAAGGCTGTCAAAGTTAGCAATTTTGGAAGACATTGATTCATATGGTCGCCATGAGTCAGAACCGACTTGACGGCACTTAACACGCACAAGTAAAACATCTAGCACCACAGCCTTAACAATATGTTGTGGCGATTTCAATCTGTGGGTCCTAAAACCAGTTTCCTCTTCATGCCCAAATCTGTAGTCACGTTTACTCAAAAGAAAATCCCACTGAAGACAGGAGAATGTCCTTCTGAGTACAAATGTGCAGGGTTAGGTTGAAACTATCCTGCTTCCATATACTGTCTGATGTGTTCTGCATAGTCCAGTCACAAGGAGTGTAAAGACTTATAGGTTACCTCTAAGTATGCTGATTCAGATGTAAGTCTCATTGAGTTCAATGGGACTTTCTTAGAACTCATTGTACATAGGATTGTGGCCTAATTATCTTTTGAAAGTTGTTGTGTGCCTGCCTGATTCCTGACATTTTTTAGGAGCTCAATCACAAATGTGTATGGCAGCTGAACCTACAGATGAGTGGATATGAATGCTTTAATCAATACACTTTTCAAAATCTCTGGAAAGAATTGCACAATGGAGTTTTTTTATGGGTAGCAATTATGCCTCCTTTTAAAAAATATAATTTCTCCTCATGAAAGCAATTAGGGCCGAATTTATACTATTGAGCAAAAAGTATAATGAAAATAAAAACACACATTCCTTCTCTTTTGATTTCAGGGGAAGGAACAAAGAAGGACGACAGAATGTCAAATTCACAGAATTTCTGTCCACACATATTTCTGAAGAACAGGGATTCATCGTGGCTAAAGTTGCCCCTCTAGAAATATATGACACCTAGAGTATTGTGTTCAGTTTTGGGCACCACAATTTAAGAAGGATGTAGACAAGCTGGAACGTGTCCAGAGGAGGGCAACAAAGATGGTGAGGGGTCTGGAGACCAAGTCCTATGAGGAAACGTTGAAGGAGCTGGGTATGTTTAGCCTGAAGAGGAGAAGACTGAGAGGGGATATGATAACCATCTTCAAGTACTTGAAGGGCTGTCATATAGAGGAGGGTGCCGAGTTGTTTTCCATTGCCACAGAAGGTCGGACCAGAACCAATGGGTTGAAATTAAATCAAAAGAGTTTCTGTCTAGACATTAGGAAGAATTTTCTAGCAGTTAGAGCTGTTCCTCAGTGGAGCAGGCTTCCTCAGGAAATGGTAAGCTCTCCTTCCCTGGAGGTTTTTAAGCAGAGGCTAGATGGCCATATGTCAGCAATGCTGATTCTGTGACCTTAGGCAGATCATGAGAGGGAGGGCATCTTGGCCATGTTCTGGGCATGGAGTAGGGGTCACTGGGGTGTGTGGGGAGGAGGTAATTGTGAATTTCCTGCATTGCACAGGGGGTTGGACTAGATGACCCTGGTGATCCCTTCCAACTCTATGGTTCTATGAGTCTATGACCCAGTTTGCATGGTTAATGCATGAGTAGGGTTACCAAGGTGCAGCCTCGAGAACAAGCCTTCCCCTGACACTCAATGGTTTATGGGTTCATTTAAAATTAAATATGTGTTGTTTTGCTTGCCTCCTGAGACAGCTATGCTCAGGAGAGTACTGAGACAGCATTTCAGACATATGTGCTAGAGGTTGTGTTGTCAACCTCCAAGTGGGACCTGTAGGTATCCCAGAATTATGATGGATATCCATATTACAGAAATCAATTCCCCTCAAATGAATTTCTCAAATTAATATCTGGCAACATGTAGATGAAAATAAGCACTTTTTAAAAGTCCAGTTTATTTCAATGAAAGAGTAAAGGATGTGCTTAAATCTTAGGGGAGGGGCTATTTCTCAGTGGTAGAGCATCTGATTGTCATGCAGAAGGTCCCACGTTCAATCCCCAGCATCTCCAGTTAAAGAAGAAGAGATGATTTTTATATGCTGACTTTCTCTACCACTTAAGGAAGAATTAAACCAGCTTACAATCACCTTCCCCTCCCCACAACAGACACCCAGTGAGGTAGGTGGGGCTGAGAGAACATGACCAGCCCAAGGTAACCCAGCTGGCTTTGTGTGGAGGAGTGGGGGAAACAAATCCAGTTCACCAGAATAGTGTCCGCCGCTCATGTGGAGGAGTGGGGAATCAAAGCCGGTTCTCAAGATCAGAGTCCACCTCTTCAAACCACTGTTCTTAACCACTGCACCACGCTGGAGAGAAATGATGAGTTCTGAAATGGTTAAAAATGCAGAAAAGTGTGGATCTTCCATCCCATCCCATCGGACATTCCACACATGCACGCATACACACGCAGAGAGAGAGAGAGAGAGAGAGAGAGAGAGAGAGAGAGAGAGAGAGAGAGAGAGAGAGAGAGAGAGAGAGAGAGAGAGAGAGAGAGAGAGAGAGAGAGAGAGAGAGAGAGTTACCCAAGTGAATTTAAGCCATTATTTTAAAAGCGTTTTAACATATACAAGGATTTCTAATTTAACTGCATTAGCTGTTCTAAAATCTACTGTATTTTCACAGCCATGTCTATTCAAACGTCATCTGTACTGGCAGCATTCAATTAAATAAAAAGGGGAAAAGTGAAATCATATCCTGGGGAAAGAACAACACATAAGATTGGGGCACATATATAGAGCTTCATAGCCTCAGCACCAAGCAAAGTTTTGGCCGGCATTGTTTACATGCAGGAATTGCTTCCAAGCAAAAGACTCATTCCTTACTTCACAGGTTACTGAAGCTTTACAATTAAGAAGCAATTAAGAAGGATGATTCATTTGCCTCTGTCGAAACATATTTTCTCATCCTGCCAAGCGGAAGTAAAGAAAGTTTTCAGCGAAAGCCAAACAAAGCGAAGCAAGGCGTACGCGTATTACGGAACTCGTGGTGCAGTTTCCCGGGGGCATAGGGTTGCCAGCTCTGGGTTAGAAAATTCCTGGAGATTTGGGGGTGGAGCCTGAGGAGAACAGGGTTTGGGGAAGGGGGAGCCTCAGTGGAGTATTACCATAAAGTCATGCCTCTAAAGCAGCCATTTTCTCCGGGGGAACTGATATAGTCTGGAGATCAGATGCAATTCCAGGAAATCTCCAGGCCCCACCTGGAGGTTGGCAAACCTAGGCAGCATGGGTGTGATAGACAACTAACCAATAGGTCTCTCTGTGCAAGGAACTTATTTCTGTCCAAGGATCTCCAGTCTTCCTGATTTTCCTTTCCATACCAGCAGCCATTTTGATCTTGGGAAATAAGGTTGCCAACCTCCAGGTGGTGGCTGGAGATCTTCCGCTATTACTACTGATCTCCAGGCAAAAGAGGTCATTTCACCTGGAGAAAATGGCCACTTTGGAAGGTGTACTCTATGGCATTGTACCCTGTCCCTGCCCCAAACCCCGCCCTCCTCAGGCTCCACCTCCAAAATCTCCAGGTATTTCCCAACCTGGAGCTGGCAACCCAACTGGGAAAATTTATTCCAAGGTTGCAAGAGATGAGTAAAGTAAGAGCCACATGGGTTGGGAGGTTTCAGTTGGCAAAGGAAAAGGAACAAAATCATTCTGTTCCACTGAATGAAGTAGTTTCACTTCCTCCCCTTCCCAACTCCAACTACGGTAGCCAGGCCAGGCCTGGTCACTGGGAGCTGGGGAGGCGGGGAAATGGGGGAAGCATGGTGTCATTTCTGGGGAAAGACTGGAACTAATGGTGGGTAGCTCTAGGAATCACTGGAAACTCTATGGTAAAACAATACAACAGAAAATAAAAAAATTCTTGGAGCTCTCCACTGTCATGGCACATGCATCTCTGATGTGTTTTTACATTTTTTCTCCTTTTGCCACTGGGAGCAGCAGTGAGTGGAGCCTGAGAAGGGCAGGGTTTGGGGAGGGGAAGACTTCAATGGTGTATAATGCCATAGAGTCCACCTTCCAAAGCAGCCATTTTCTCCAGGGGAACTGATCTCTGTCGCATGGAGATCAGTTGTAATAGCGGGAGATCTCCAGACACCACCTGGAGGCTGGTAACCCTACATGGCCAGCATGGAGGCGAGCCTGGGGAAAGGCGGAAACCTGCCCAAGCTGGATGGATTCAAGGACCCCTTTCCATAACCCCACAGTCCTCCAAGGATCCCCGGCTCACAGGTTGTGAACCACTGGTATATATCATTCTGCCCTCCTCCTTTTTATCCTCGCATCAAACCTGCGAGGCAGGTTAGGCTGAGAGCCTATCAGTGGCCCAAGGTCACCCAACAAGCTTCCATAGCAGAGTGGGGGTTTGAACCTGGGTCTCCTGAACTCAACACTCTAAACACGACACAACAGTGGCTCTCATTTGCATTAACTCACATTTTGTGGTACAGTATTTAGAAAACACGTTTCTCCATTTCACTTTGGTACATTAACATCTCCCTTTGGAGTGAGATTTTAGAGGCAATGTTTTTAAAAGGGATGAGGCTGATTATGCATCTTTAAGAAATCAGAAGGAGATTGAGACTGGGAAGGGCAGCCATGAAAGAGCTAGAAAAGATTCTTAAGTGTAAGGATGTGTCACTGGCCACCAAGATCAAGTTAATTCATGCCATCGTATTCCCTATTACTATGTATGGGTGTGAAAGCTGGACATTGAAGAAAGCTGATAGGAAGAAAGTAGATTCCTTTGAAATGTGGTGTTGGAGGAGAGTGTTACGGATACCATGGACTTCCCCAAAAAACAAATCAGTGGGTTATAGATCAAATCAAGCCTGAACTGACCCTAGAAGCTAAAATGACTAAACTGAGGCTATCATATTTTGGTCACATTATGAGAAGACAAGAGTCACTGGAGAAGACAGTCATGCTAGGAAAAGTTGAGGGCACCAGAAAAAGTGGAAAACCCAACAAGAGATGGATTGACTCAATAAAGGAAGCCACAGCCCTCAATTTGCACTTAACACACACACGCAGTTCTTACCAATGACACCTATGCATATCACTCACAAGTGTTTTATCCCCTCGATGGCGCATAGAGCCTTTCCTTGATCACAACCACCAAATTCACCAGGGAGGAGTGAAACACTCCCTGCAGAGCAGCTCCTGGCTTATCAAAACATTTTCGCAATGAGGATCTATCAAAGGGCGGACTCCGTCTAGCACCAAGCAGCTGCGGCGAATTCTGCTTTACAGGTTGGCCTTGAAAGTGTTTCGCCGAGAATATTACGCAGGGCAGGCGACAGGCAAAGAGAAGAGAAATGATTCTATTGCCAGCATTTAAATACAGAGTTATCTAAGAATAGCTGACTTATTGACTTTTACATTTATTATTACAGGCCCCGAGGAGCTAAGAACTCGGAATGCAGACACAGTTATTCATACTTATCTTTGTGTAGGTGTCTGTGAGTTGAATAACTTAAGAAGCCGACGGTGCCGCTTCAGCTGAAAGTTCGTCTCTCATTTTTTCCCCCGCCCCACCAAGGCCGTTAACAATTTAGATAGGATTATTCCCAAGGAATTTTGATGGTGTTGATTTGACATAATCTTTCTCTACTCCTTATACCTCCCTGTCTCCCTATCAGTGATGAAAGTGTTGAGTTCTCACTAGGGTTGCCAGGTCCCTCCGCCACTCACGTGGAGGAGTGGGGAATCAAACACAGTTCTCCAGATCAGAGTCCACCACTCCAAACCACCACTCTTAACCTCTACACCACAACAGGAAAAGCTTAAAGGGCGAAAACGCACAGTCGGTTTAGCCTCCTTTATTCCCTGTTTCAGCCAGGATTTAGCCAAGATCGAACGCATGCATTTCGCTGAATGCACACATCGTATAAGGAAGACATATGTAAACCAGTTTTACAACTAGAGTCAATCTTACCCTATGTTTGAGTAATTGGTAATATAGTATACTACCTATATGCATGCCTGGTTTGATTTAAACTGTTTGTATATGTATATATTTGTGTAATGTGTGCAGGTGTTACATGGGTTTTAATTGACCACTGATGAAGGCCAAATAGGCCAAAATGCATCTGTCATGTGCTTAGAGACATCAACCTCAGGAAATGCCATTGTGCTATTTTAAAGTTTTTTAATTCTACCCAACCTTGTGTACCCAGCTTCCCCAGATCAGAGTCCACCGCTCTAATAGGCGGAGAAGTAGAAGCTGCTTCTCCCTGTCTGCTTTGGTTGCAATCACAAATAGAGAACCAAAAAAAAAAAAAAAAAGAGGGGGACTCAACAAGAAAAGTGCAGGGAACCTGAGGGTTGAGCTGGAAACTAGAAATTCTTATAAGGTAATATGTTTATTTGGTGTACACAATAAAATGGATTAAAACCCTAGGCCTGGAGTACAGACTACATATAAAACCACCAGAATAAACTTTTTCAAAAATAATCAACGCCATTGATGATATACAAAATATAAATGACCAATAGACCATACACATTTTGACCTCTTGGGCCTTCCTCAGTGGTCAAATTATACAAAACATAGCCCAGTGTTTTAATCAATTTTATTGTGTACACCTAGGGTTGCCAGGTCCCTCTTCGCCACAGGTGGGAGGTTTTTTGGGGCAGAGCCTGAGAAAGGTGGGGTTTGGGAGGGGAGGGACTTCAGTTCCATAGAGTCCAATTGCCAAATTGGCCATTTTCTCCAGGGGAACTGATCTCTATCGGTTGGAGATCAGTTGTAATAACAGGAGATCTCCAGCTAGTACCTGGAGGTTGACAACCCTATGTACACGCAATAAATATATTACTTTATAAGAATTTTTAGTTTCCAGCTCAATCCTTGGGTTCCCCGCAATCATAAATAACCTGGTGAGTGTCCAGAGGCACAAAACTCCCAATGAGAGTGTGATACAAAGTCCTCAGTTCTTCCCCAACAAACACAAGGACTTTGTAATGTGTATGGAGCTGAGCCATATATACTCCCCATTTTTCAAAAGGCATTATCCCAAGGCCCTGGCTAATCTTTCCCCTATCAGCTACACTGGAATCTATTTTGTTTTGGCCTAGTGATCTTTCAAGATTAAAGGGTCCCTACACATTATACAAAGCCTTGTATTTTTATCAAGCCAGATGATTTGTTACAGGAGAGGAATCACAAGTCCCATATGTTTTCCCCTGGGGACAAATCAATTCTGATCTCCCTTTCTTGCAATAAAAGAGATTTCTTGAGGTCCTTTCTTTAAAGCATAGCTCTCTGTCTTGCAACCCGCCAAGATGAATACAAATCACCACATATACACTTCTTTTTTGTAGGACACATTCTGTAATGGTCCAGGGAACAGCCTCTACTAAATTTCTGGCATGGGTGTAAAACAAAGTTATTTCAGAAAGCTTTTAGGACAGTCTTATTTTTTTCTTGGAACATTTTTCCGGTTGTGCAATGTGGGAATGAGACTACCAGCCCACCTTACAGAATTGTTTTAAATATTAAGGCCAATTCATACATTACAGATCACACAGATAGGGGCCAGGGTCCCCGCTTTGTGTCACTGCCAGATGTGATTTTTTCCCTCTGCTGTTAAGTCACATCTGACTTATGGCAACCCCTGGTGGGGTTTTCAAGGCAGGAGACATTCAGAGGTAGTTTGCCATTGCCTGCCTCCACATCAGGTCCCAGATATTTCTTGGAGGTCTCCCATCCAAATACATGCCAGAATCAACCTTGCTTAGCTTCTGAGATCTGACGATATCACACAAGCCTGCGCTATCCAGGTCAGGGCCGGATGTGAGTTGGGGGCTCTCAATTCCTGCACATGCAATATTAAGTGGGGATTGGGACCTCAGCATAAGTAGAAAAGCACTTTCAGCCTTCCCCTCTTCAATACTGTTTATCCAACTGAAACATTTCAGGGGTACCATTTGGCCCAAAGGGGAATCTGTATGCACCGTAACTGGCATGAAGGGAAGGCTGAAGCCCCTTTGCCATGCGTGCCATGGTCCCGATCCAAATGGGACACAGCACACACAGGAGTATATGGGGAGGGGCTCAGTGGTAGAGCATCTGCTTGGCATGCAGGACGTCCCAGGTTCAATCCCTGGCATCTCCAGTTAAAGGAATCAGGCAAGTAGACGATGTGAAAGACCTCTGCCTGAGACCCTGGAGAGCCGCTGCCGGTCTGAGTAGACAATACTGACTTTGATGGGCCAAAGGTCTGATTCAGTATAAGGCGGCTTCATGTGAGTAACAAAGTGGTTACACAGGATGAGGGTACCAGGCCCAACAATCTATGTAATCCATAACTCAAAAATCAGCCCTTACTGATACAACATATGTAATAGCATGTAGAGAGCCTAGCTACTCTTAAGTGCTATATAAATGGTAAGGCTTATTAATTGGATGTCAACCGAGCCGCATTTTAATTAGTTTCATTCTTTATAATTAGCACAACGGTTAATTATTTTTATGCACCCTGTATCATGCTCCTGGGCAGCGTACTCTTTGTACCTCTCTCTTGCTTTAATGTGAATAATGAGCTGTGCAAATGTTTGCACTTTAATATTTAATGCTACAGGTCACATTACGGCTGACCTTTGTGTGGGAGCAGTGGGGTTTCAGTGGTTGGGTCACTCACAATAGTGGTGTCTCTTCCCTTGTGTCCAGGTTCATTAACCATGAGTCCCATTCTGGAGATGGCAAAGGCAATCTGCATACAGTGCTGAATTTCTTCTGTTGCCGTTCACAAACAGCATGCACTTATCTATATCCCACACATTCCCTTCCAGATTGATCACCAGTGGAACACTAATGGCTTTGATCAACTTAGCTTTTCAGATCATTGTTTCAGTTTTAGAAGTAATTGAGGGTGCCGTGCCGTTTGGGCGGGGAGGTTGCTATATAATAATAATTGTGTGTGCCGTCAAGGGGTCCTTCAAGGCAAGGAACGTTCAGTGGTGGTTTGCCATTGCCTTCTTCTGCACAGCAACCCAGGACTTCCTTGGTGGTCTCCAATCCAAGTGCTGACCCTGCTTAGCTTTCTAGCTCTAAAGAAGAAGAGTTGGTTTTTTTATATGCTGACTTTCTCTACCTTTTAAGGAGAATCAAACCCGGTTAACGCACACAAAAATCATTGGGCCTCAAAGTGCTATTATTAGGGTTGCCATCTCCTGGTGGGGAAATACCTGGAGATTTTGTGGGTGGAGCCTGAGGGGTTTGCAGAGGGTAGGGACTTCTATGCCATCAAGTACAACTGCCAAACCTGCCATTTTCTCCAGGGGAATTGATCTCTGTCAGCTGGAGATCAGTTGTAATAGCACCACCTGGAGGTTGGCAACCCTAAGCATTATACCCCATGGAGGACTCTCCCCTCCCTAAACCCTATGGGATACCACTCTTAGGGAAAGCCTTCTAGGGATACCACTCGGAAGGAAAGTGAATTGAATAAGTGCTTCGTTCAGATGTGATGAATAAATCGTAATTGAACCCATATCTTGTGTTTTGCTGTTTTCATTCTGAGGAATGGAGCCAATGTATTTAAAGCACTCTAAAGCATCTTCTAAATGATATTGAGGGGGCTGTTGCCACTTTTAAAGGTTTAGAGGCCCTCTTGAGTACACTTGATAGTCCTAGAAACTTTACTTTTTTCATATTTAAACAGTATTTTCCTGTCTTCACCTGCCTCGTCCAAAAAAGTAGCAAGCCTATGGAGAGACATACACAGCGTCAGTGCTGCGGTTAACGGGAACACCAAACAAACATTATTTTGACCTTGGCCTAGATGAACCACAGTTAATTGAAAATGAGAATAGGTAATTAACAGCTTTCCCTTTCTTAAGGGATTACAGGAGGCTTTTTGTTCCTGGAGTGGTAAATATAAGCTGACTTAGACAAAACAGAGCGTAAAAACCAGAGTAAACTCAGGAGGAGAACAATTGAAAAACGCAGCTCTTTCTGCTTAGGTCAACTCTTTGGGAAATAATGATGTGAGCTCAGGATTCCAGAGCCTGCGGGGGTTCTGTCCTGCAGGGAGGAGGATGCTCGGAGATTATTACTGATCCCGTTGCCAAAAATAATGGTGGCTTTGTTGTAAGAACACAATCGGCGCAGTCAGGAATCTGTGTGAACACACTAGGAATCCCAAAACATTGTCCAAAACAAGTGTGTTGGGGTGATTGTGGAAGCTTCAGAGCTTGGTTGTGCTTGCATTTGAAGAAAAATATGCTGTGGGACATTAAGAACATAAGAAGAGCCCTGCTGGATAGGGTTGCCAACCTCCAGGTAATAGCTGGAGATCTCCTGCTATTACAACAGATCTCCAGACGATAGAGATCAGTTCACCTGGAGAAAATGGCCACTTTGGCCATTGGGCTCTATGGCATTGAAGTTCCTCCCCTTTCCAAACCCCGCCCTCCTCAGGCTCTGCTCCAAAAACCACCCGCCAGTGGCGAAGAGGGACCTGGCAATCCTACTGCTGGATCTGACTGGTGGCCCATCCAGTCCAGCATCCAGTTCCTCTGGAGGTCCAATGACAGGGCATAGAGACTAAAGCTTTCTCTTGATGTTGCCTCCTGGCACTGGGATTCAGAGGTTGACTGCCTCTAAATGTGGAGGTTCACTTTTGGTCACTGCAGCTAGTAGCCACTGATTGGTCTATACTCCATGAATCTGTGTAATCCCTTTTAAAAAAAAACCATCTGAAGAATTCAGTATGAAAGATGCTTTTGATCCGCACCTGCAAGCCAGGCTGCATACAATGAAGAAGAAGAAGAAGAAGAAGAAGAAGAAGAAGAAGAAGAAGAAGAAGAAGAAGAAGAAGAAGAAGAAGAAGAAGAAGGAGGAGGAGAGGAGAAGGAGGAGGAGGAGGAGGAGGAGAAGAGTTGGTTTTTATATTCTGACTTTCTCTAACACTTAAGAGAGACTCAAACCAGTTTACAGTCACCTTCCCCTCCACACAACAGACACCATGTAAGGTAGGTGGGGCTGAGAGAGCTGTGACACGGCCAAGGTCACCCAGCTGGCTTCATGTGGAGGAGTGGGGAAACAAATCCAGTTCACCAGATTAGCATCCACTAATCTGGTGAACAAATCTTATGGATTTGTTCTGCTAATGGGAACGCCTTTGTCTGGGGCAAGGTACCTTCCCTGAGGTAAGAAGCTCTTCCACTCACGTCTGGCATCAGGGAAGCCATCTTGTGCAACAGGAAGGAACTATAGTTAGCAGAACAAATCCATAGGATTCGACCCTCTGTGCACACAGCCAGTGACCAAAAATGAGGAACATATATAGGTGGTGAAGTAGGGTTGACAACTCTGGGTTGGGAAATTCCTAAAGATTTAGGGGTGGAACCTAGGGACAGCAGGGGAAGGGACCTCAACAGGGTATAATGCCATACAGTCGACCCTACAAGGCAGCCATTTCCTCCAGGGGAACTGATCCCTGTTGTCTGTAGATCAGTTGTAATTCTGGGAGATCTACTGGTCCTCGGAGAGGCTGGCAACCCTATATGAAGAACACTGGTTTTTTGGGGATGGGGTTCCTTTGGCATTTCTGTGGAGATCTTTTCCTCCATTCCTTTCCATCAGTTGTATATCCTGGTTGCATTTCTCCATCGCCATCACGTTTCTGGCTGTATTTCTCCATCACCATCACGTTCTGAATCCTGGTCTCAGGATATTTACTGTTGGTCTCAGGATATTTACTGCCTGACCATGCAGACTTCGATATGACAAGCAATTGGGGGAGACGGGACAAGGATTTGGGGGCTGTTTAGTGGACAGTGTTGAAATGAATACTAACTGTTGAGTTCAGGGAATGAGTACAGCTGCAGGTTGGATTGAATCCCTCGATCGGGTCAAAGATTTAGCTTGGTTTTCTACCTCAGATGGTAATGAGCAGTTTTCATTCAAGAGGGTGAGTCATCGTCTTCCTCTTGGAATGGTACATAAATCACATTTTTCTTTACTCATCCGCCACAGCCTCAGGAGCCTCGATGGTGAATTATGGGAATAAGAAAATTATAGGCAATTTGGGCTGTAGTCCTGTTTCTATGGTTGTAGGGGGGAGAAAAGGATGGCTATAATTTGTAGCCTTGGAAACTGAAATTCTGAGGGCCAGCCCCACGAAACGCTCACATTTCAGCAGCAGAACATCACAAAAAACACAGGAAGAACATTATTTTGCCATGTTGCTTGGAGGGGAAGCGAAGCTTTTTCCACAATGCCAGCCTCTTTGGTCACTTTAGCCACTGTTATTGATTGGCAATTGTTTCTGTTGGATTTACTTACGCCCGTTTCTAACAGGAGACCAAAAACAGCCCTCCCTTAAAAAAAAAAAAAAAAAGGTATCTCACAGTTAAAGTTGAAACAGTTCAAGGTTTTTATTCCAAAACAGACACAAGCAGACACTTAGCTGTGGAGTTAGAGGGGGCTTGTGCATTTTGCTCTAATAGCCATAATTTCGTAAAAAGTATGGAAAGAATAGTTGGACGGTAGTTTTTTGGGGTGGCGCTAAAAATGGGATATACAGTCTGCATAAGCCCTTTTTCAGCTGTTCGGTTTTGGTGCCCCAACCCTGCATAATAGGAGCATAGGAAGAAGAAGAAGAGTTGGTTTTTATATGCTGACTTTCTCTACCTTTTAAGGAGAATCCAACCAGCTTACAACCTCCTTCCTTTCCTCTCCCCACCAGATACCTTGTGAGGTAGGTGAGGCTGAGAGAGTTCAGAGGGAACTGTGACTAGCCCAAGGGCACCCAGCTGGCTTCATGTATAGGAGTGGGGAAACAAATCCAGTTCACCAGATTAGAGTCCGCTGCTCATGTGGAAGAGTGGGGAATCGAACCCGGTTCTCCAGATTAGAGTCCACAGCTCCAAACCACAACACCACGCTGGCTTTCTATGCTAAGTGCAACTATCCTGATGTGTGTTTGCCATTTTTGCATGAATGAGGTGAGAGGGTAGCCAACCTCCTGGTGGGGCCTGGATAACTCCCAGCATTAAAACTAACCTCCAGGCCAGAAAGGTCTGTTCCCCTGGACAAAATACCTTTTCTGGAGGGTGGGTTCTATGGCATTAGACCTTACAGAGGTCCTTCACTTTCCCAAACTTCTCCCCCAGTAGGGATGCCAGCCTCCAGGCAGTACCTGGTGATCCCTCTGGAATTACAACTACAGAGATCAGTTCCCCTGGACAAAATGGCTGCTTTGGAGTGTGAGCTCTATAGCATTATATGCCACTGAAGTCGTAAGAACATAATGGAGATGGAGAGGGAGGTCAAAGGCTGGAATGTAACCTCATAAGAACATAAGAAAAGTCATGCTGGATCAGACCAAGGCTTATCAAGTCCAGCAGTCTGTCCACACAGTGGCCAACCAGGTGCCTCTAGGAAGTCCACAAACTAGACGACGGCAGCAGCACTGTCCTGCCTGTGTCCCAAAGCACCTGATATAACAGGCATACTCCTCTAATCCTGGAGATAATCGGTATGCAGCAAGATTAGTATCGATTTTACTAGTAGCCATGGATAGCCCTCTCCTCCATGAACATGGTAGGGTTGCCAGGTCCCTCTTCACCACCCACCCATGGGTTGAGTGAAGACCCCTGTTTTAGAGAACAGATGAGAACACAGAGAACAGATATGAGGTCCTCAGACTGGGTCTTCTGCAAGAGGTTCTCCTCAGTTCCTACGTGTGCAATGTCAGGTTGACATTGTGACAGTAGAAGATGTGGAGAAGGCATTCAGCCTTCCCCTCCATTTTCCCAATCATCTACAATCCTGGGGAGGGGGCTTAATTGGCCCTTTGGGGAAACCTACGCCCGGTGCCATTTCAGGTTAGGAAAATGGTTTGTAAGGGAGGCTGAAAGTCCCTTCTTCATGCATAGGCTTGCTAACTCCCAGATAGGGCCTGGAGATCTCAACGAACTATGACTCACCTCCAGACAATGGAGATCAGTTCCCCTGGAGGAAATGGCTGCTTTGGAGGGTGGACCCTAAAGCGTCACACCCCACAGAACTCCCTCGCCTCCCCAACCTAGGAGCCACCCTGAAACCTCCAGGAATTTCCCAAACCAGAGCTGGCAGCCCTATTCACAGGGTGAATCAGGCACTGCGCATGGGGACATTAAGAAGAATGCACAACGTATGGGTACATGGTCTGTTGAGGAAACCCACAAGCATACACATATGTTGCCCCAAAAGGCCAAACAGCACACCCCAGGACCATTTCAGGTTGAGAAAATGGCACGATGGGAAGGATTAAATGCCTTTTCCACATCTCCTCCAGCTGCAATCTGAACTTGGCACCATTTGTGGGAACCATGGACTCAATTTGTGTCCCCTACCATGTGTGAGTTACTATGGCTGGGAAGTTTGTTCAGAAGTTCTCCTTGGAGGTTTGCACTACCCACTGGGAGTGACATTTCAGCAACCTTCGTTGTGCCGAAAACTGATGAAAAAATTGAACTTTTCTATCTGGGTGAATAATATAGCAATATTGGTTCTTGTAGGTTATCCGGGCTGTGTAACCGTGGTCTTGGAATTTTCTTTCCTGACGTTTCGCCAGCAACTGTGGCCGGCATCTTCAGAGGAGTAACACTGAAGGACAGTGTCTCTCAGTGTCAAGTGTGTAGGAAGAGTAATATATAGTCAGAAAGGGGTTGGGTTTGAGCTGAGTATTGTCCTGCAAAAGTATTGTCCTGTAAGATAATGTGCTAATGAGGGTATGGTATGTTAATATGGAACCATTGTATCCTGAAGTGATCTGTTAATGTGTGTAATCCAAAGATAATCTGTATGGCTATTGTTGAATGCTGTCTTTGTCTGGAGGTTTTTCAGGGCAGGAAGCCAAGCCTTATTCATTCTTAAACTCTCCTCTTTTCTGTTAAAGTTGTGCTGATGTTTATGAATTTCAATGGCTTCTCTGTGCAATCTGACAAAATAGTTGGTAGAATTGTCCAGTCTTTCAGTGTCTTGGAATAAGACCCTGTGTCCTGTTTGTGTCAGTCCATGTTCAGCCACTGCTGATTTCTCAGGTTGGCCAAGTCTGCAGTATCTTTCATGTTCTTTTATCCTTGTTTGTATGCTGCGTTTTGTGGTCCCGATGTAAACTTCTCCACAGCTGCAAGGTATACGATATACTCCTGCAGAGGTGAGGGGGTCTCTTTTGTCTTTTGCTGATCGTAGCATTTGTTGTATTTTCTTGGTGGGTTTAAACACTGTTTGTAGGTTATGTTTTTTCAAAAGTTTCTCCATCCTATCAGTGACTCCTTTAATAAATGGCAATCACTTCAGGATACAATGGTTCCATATTAACATACCATACCCTCATTAGCACATTATCTTACAGGACAATACTTTTGCAGGACAATACTCAGCTCAAACCCAACCCCTTTCTGACTATATATTACTCTTCCTACACCCTTGACACTGAGAGACACTGTCCTTCAGTGTTACTACTCTGAAGATGCCTGCCACAGTTGCTGGCGAAACGTCAGGAAAGAAAATTCCAAGACCACGGTTACACAGCCCGGATAACCTACAAGAACCAATGAACTCTGACCGTGAAAGCCTTCGACAATATAGCAATACTTTCTCAGTGTTTTCGGCCGAGTCCCTTCACACAATGCAACAGCCTAATGAGAGTGTGGGACATGAGTATCTTTAGTAGGGTGGCTTAAATCCTCCGTGTGTCATTTGCTTTGCCAAAAATGGCGTGGAAAAGAATGGTTAGAGAGTGACAAAAAAAGGCCCTTTGTGTTCAAGGTGAAGCGCCTCAGGTGTGGATGTGGGCATGTTCTACGCTCCTACTGTTTATTTCCATGTCTGCTTTAAAAAGAGAGTGGATGTGTAGCAGGGAGACATCATTCTTAGCTGTGTTCAGTTGGCGCAAACCCTAAATTCAGTTGGGACAACTAACCATTGTGCTGGTAATTACAGCTACCACTGATTGCAGGTTATATTTTGTGCTCTGAATTTCCCCCTCTTCCATTTTCAGCTTTTACCTTAGCAGTCAATTGCTTCCTCTTTTAAACGATATGTTCCCTCGATGGGGAGCCGTTCATCCCTTCCCCATCAGGGAGAACTGCCCCTTTTAAGCTAGCCTTTAAGAATGTAGCTGTCCTCTGCAAAGATAGCAGTAAGCCGGAGTTATTAAAAGAAAAAAATTATGACCAGAACATGTGCAGCTTCTTCGTGTTTTCTGGCATCGTTGTACAAAAGGAAGAGGGAGCACTGGGTATAAATGCCAAAATATCCGTTCGCCCAGACATGTGGTCACATTAGGGGTGCCAACCTCCAGGTGGTGGCTAGAGATCCCTGCTATTACAACTGATCTCCAGCTAATAGAGATCAGTTCACCTGGAGAAAATGGCCACTTCGGCCATTGGACTCTATGGCATTGAAGTCCCTCCCCAAATCTGCCCACCTCAGGCTCCGCCCCAAAAACTTTCCACTGGTGGAGAAGACAACCTGACAACACTAGCCATAGAGCACACCCTCCAAAGCTGCCATTTCCTCCAGCAATTGGACTAGGGTTGTCAGGTAGGGTTGTCAGGTTGTCAGGTTTTTGGGGCAGAGCCTGAGAAGGGCGGGTTTGGGGAAGGAAGGGACTGCAATGGCATAGAGTCCAATTGCCTAAGTGGCCATTTTCTCCAGGTAACTGACCTCTATCAGTTGGAGATCAGTTGTAATAGCAGGAGATCTCTAGCTAGTACCTGGAGGTTGGCAACCCTACTGAGTTGCCTTTTCCAACTGCAATCCTAAGAAAATTTATTTAGAAGGAAGTTGCTTTCAAACAGGTGGGTATTACTTTCAAATGCATTTAAGAGTGGGAAGAGGAAGGATTGCCCATCATTTTGCTTACAAAAAGCTGACAAGGATGTCTCACACAGTTACCGTCAACAGCTGGCTATGACTTCATCATTTGTTCTCAGGTTTCTCTTCTTCTTTCAGTACGTTTATTATCAAATGCCCACAGTCAGGCGAGAATGTAGCCTCCAACCAGTACTACATAATCCCTTGAAAATTGCCTCTGAACACCTGTGTATTAATAGCCAGATACATTTTATTTCCTAAAAAAGCTGGTACAAAGGTTATCTGATACCTCTTGGGGGGGGGGGTTCTCTACACTAGCACACACACAAAAATTCAGTGTTGTGACAGTTGCTTAGGTGACTGGACATATTTTACTTAAGGACAATGGTAATAGACGGACAAATTCCCCTTGCCTGTGAGGGCTCTTGAACTATCTGGAACTCGGGCAAGTCCATATATTAAATTAAAGGCCTTGGCTGGGATAGAGGGCAAGATTAGGGTCGCCAACCTCCAGGTAGTAGCTGGAGATCTCCTGCTATTAAAACTGATCTCCAGCTGACAGAGATCAGTTCCCCTGGAGAAAATGGTTGCTTGGGCAATTGGACTCTATGGCATTGAAGTCCCTCCCCTTCTCATACCCTTCCCTCCTCAGGCTCTGCCCCAAAAACTCCTGCCAGCAGTGAAGAGGGAACTGGCAATCCTAAGCCACACAGGATATTAGGTATCTACAACCTCTTATATTCAATTATTTTTTCAAAAAATTCTTGTCATAGTCATTTGGCTTTCTTTTTTGTTTCTCTTCTCTTATGGTTTTCAATTATCAGATAAAAATATCTCATAAGATGCATTTCCAGATGTATTTTTAATTAGTTTCTGAATTTATCACCACCAAGGAAGGTCTATTCAGGCCAAAACACATATGGTCCAGTATTGGTAATTTATATTGAATGTCACCTGCCATACAGGCCCTGTGTTTTTCACAATTGTAGTAAATAGAGTTGCCCCAAAAACCTCCCGCCAGTGGTGAAGGGTAGGGTTGCCAACCTCCAGGTACTAGCTAGAGATCTCTTGCATTGAAGTCTCTCCCCTCCCCAAACCCCGCCCTCCTCAGACTCCACCCCAAAAACCTCCCATTGGTGGTGAAGAGGGACCTGACAACCCTACTGGCAACCCTAGTAATAAATATAATTATTTTGTTGTAGTTTATAGTTCCATCTCTGAAGCTCCCTCTACTTATCTGGTTGAGATCCCCCCCCCCCAACCTTGGGGTGGTAGTGGATCACTCAATGAAGATGTCGACCAAGTTTGCGGCTGCTGTAAAAAAGGCAAATTCCATGCTGGCCATAATTAGACGAGGAATAGAGAATAAAACTGCTGATATCATACTGCCCTTGTACAAATCTATGGTGAGACCACACTTGGAATACTGTGTACAGTTCTGGTCACCACACCTAAAAAAGGATATTACAGAGCTTGAGAAGGTGTAGAAAAGAGCAACCAAAATGATAAGGGGACTAGAGCAACTGCCCGATGGGGCTTTAAGAGCATGGAGAGAGTGGACAGGGAGAAGCTTTTCTCCCTCTCTCATAGTACTAGAACACGGGGTCATCTGCTGAAGCTAGAGGGTGAGAGATTCAAAACAGATAAAAGGAAGTATTTCTTCACACAACACATAGTTAAATTGTGGAACTCCCTGCCCCAGGATGTGGTGATAGCTGCCAACTTGGAAGGCTTGAAGAGGGGAATGGACACGTTCATGGAGGAGAGGGCTATTCATGGCTACTAGTTAAAATGGATACTAGTCATGATGCATACGTATTCTCTCCAGGATCAGAGGAGCATGCAGAATATATTAGGTGCTGTGCAACACAGGCAGGGTGGTGCTGCTGTTGTCTTGTTTGGGGGCTTCCTAGAGGCACCTGGTTGGCCACTGTGTGAACAGACTGCTGGACTATCTCATGGGCCTTGGTCTGATCCAGCATGGCTTTTCTTGTGTTCTTATGTTTTTTGTTGTTATCCTTCATCTCAAAGCTGGGTAGTTCTTGCCAAACTATATTTGGACTTGCACCCAGGTTGCATATCTGAGGCTGGAAATATTTCCGAGCAAAACAGCCTTGAAAGTGAACATCTAACCACGCCCCTCCGCAGTTTGAGGAAAGATTCGTCTGAAAATGGCAAGTTTTGATGCAAAAAAACTGAAACCCACGAAAATTCATCTGAGCCCTAATAATAGTATCAACTTGATTTCTACGGGAGGTCAATAAAGGTATTTCTGGGAAACCTTATAAAGGTTTCATAAGCGTGACATACTTCTATGCCGGGAAACTTTCCCAAGGACTTCTAAAAGGGGTTCGGCTTGCATTAAATGTACAGCCAAGCACTCAGCTGCTGGTCTCAGGTGGCACTCTGCACCCTCTCTTCCTTACCAGGGCAACTGCAGTGGTCATGCAGTGGACGTTATCAGCCATCAGCAGGATAAATCTTCAAGGGAAAAGAACAACAAAACAGCCCCTGAATAATTCGCTGACTCACCAAGGTGGATGCAAGCCCTCAGCAAGAAGAAGAAGAAGAAGAAGAAGAAGAAGAAGAAGAAGAAGAAGAAGAAGAAGAAGAAGAAGAAGAAGAAGAAGAAGAGAGGAGGAGGAGGAGGAGGAGAGTTGGTTTTTATATTCTGACTTTCTCTACCACTTAAGAGAGACTCAAACCAGTTTACAATCACCTTCCCTTCCCCTCCCCACAACAGACACCCTGCGAGGTAGGTGGGGCTGAGGGAGCTCTAACAGAGCTGTAACTTGCCCAAGGTCATCCAGTTGGCTTATGTGGAGGAATGGGGAAACAAATCTAGTTCACCAGATTAGCCTCCGCCGCTCATGTGGAGGAGTGGGGAATCAAACCCGGGTCTCCAGATCAGACTCCACCACTCCAAACCACCTCTCTTAACCACTGCACCACACTCTTAACCACTACACGCTCTTAACTACTACAGCACTACACCACGTTGGCTACATACAACAACCTGGCAAACAGCAAACGCAATACATTTATGGAACGCCTGATGGGCCTCCATAGATGGGTTATAGACTATGTTTGAATTTGGCAGGTTACAATTTGTGTGCAGTTTCAACCAGAAAGCACTACATCAAGAGCACAGAACCTTGCTATGCAGTTCTGCCTTCGGTCCCAATGTCTCTGGATACTAGGGTTGCCAAGTCCCTCTTTGCCACTGGCGAGAGATTTTTGGGGTGGAGCCTGAGGAGGGCGAGGTTTGGGGAGGGGCTTCAATGCCATAGAGTCCAATTGCCAAAGCGGCCATTTTCTCCAAGTGAACTGATCTCTATCCGCTGGGGATCAGTTGTAATAGCAGTAGATATCCGGCTAGTACCTGGAGGTTGGCAACCCTACTGGATACATTGCCCCAAAACAACATGGCAGAATAGAGCCAGAGTGGAATACTGTTGAACTGGGACCTGAGAGATTCAGGTTCTGATGTTCACTCTGTCATGAAGATTTCTGGGTGGTCCTTGGACCAATCACTCTCTCTTTTTAGCCAAACCTTCTTCACAAAATTGTTGTGAGAATAAAATATGGGAAGACCAACTATGTACAGGGTTTCCAACCTCCAGGTAGTAGCTGGAGATCTCCCACAATTACAAAGGATCTCCAGCCGATAGAGATCAGTTCACCTGGAGAAAATGGCCGCTTTGGCAATTGGACTCTATTACTCTATTACCGCTATTACTACTGATCTCCAGATGGCAGAGATCAGATCCCCTGGAGAAAATTTCTGATTTGGCAATTGGACTCTATGGTTTGA
Source organism: Euleptes europaea (assembly GCF_029931775.1). Classification (NCBI taxonomy): domain Eukaryota; kingdom Metazoa; phylum Chordata; class Lepidosauria; order Squamata; family Sphaerodactylidae; genus Euleptes; species Euleptes europaea. The sequence continues at coordinate 7,531,674 of NC_079327.1, read as the reverse complement.
AATCCCTCCCCTCCCCAAACCCAGCCTTCCTCGGGCTCTGACCCCAAAATCTCCAGGTATTTCCCAACCCGGAACTGCCAACCCTAACTATTTACTCTCAGGGCAACCAAGATAATTGAAGAAAGCCTAAAGTATCTGGGCTCTGACCTGGATGGCCCAGGCTAGCCTGATCTTGTCAGATAACGGAAGCTAAGCAGGGTTGGCCCTGTTAGTATTTGGATGGGAGACCACTAAAGAAGTCTAGGGTTGCTACTTAGAGGAAGGCAACTGCAAACCACCTCTGAATGTCTCTTGCCTTGAAAACCCTATGGGGTCACCAAAAGTCAACTGTGACTTGACAGCACTTTTGACCACCAAAGTGGATGGGGCTGTTAAGTTTAGAGAACAGACAACTATGAAGAAGAGGCGAAGAGTAGGTTTTTAAGCTCCTCTTTTCTCTACCTGAAGGAGTCCCAAAGTGGCTTACAATCACATTCCCTTCCACTCTGCACAATAGGCACCTTGTGAGGCAGTTCTGGGAGAACTGTGACTGGCCCAAGGTCACCCATCAGGCTTCATGTGGAGTAATGGGGAATTGAACCCAGTTCTCCAGATTAGAGTCTGCCACTCTCAACCACTAAATAGAGTCGCCAAATTCCAGGTGGTGGCTGGAGATCTCCCACGATTACAACTGATCTCCAGGCGATAGAGATCAGTTCACCTGGAGAAAATGGCCACTTTGGCAATTGGCCTCTATGGCATTGAAGTCCCTCCCCTCACCAAACCCCGCCCTCCTCAGGCTCCGCCCCAAAAATCTCCAGGTATTTCCCAACCCGGAGCTGGCAACCCTACCACTACACCATGCTGGGTAAACCGGGGGGTGGGGGTGGAATTATGCATGGGGTGCAGAAATGAATGAATACAGAGAACTCTTTATCCCTCTCTCAAAATATGAGAATTTGGGGGCACCCATGGATCTTGATGGAAAATTAAATTCAGAACAGACAAGGAGATGCTTTACGATATTGTGGAATTGACTGACAGTGTACTTATAGATAGCCATGAGTGTAGATGGCTTTAAGAGGGAATTAGACATCTTCATAAAGGGTAGGTATGTCAACAGCCACTAGCCATGGCAACTAAAGGGAATCTCCATAATCAGAGGCAACACATTTCTGAGTACCACTACTAAGAAGCAGCATCAGGAGAAGGCCTTGGCTTCTGTGCCCTGGTTGTTGGCCCTCCAGAGCAACTGGTTGGCCACTGTGTGGGACAGGATGCTGGACTAGATGGAGTCCTGGGCCTGATCCAGCAGAGCTCTTCTTATGTTCTGTTTGGAAGAAGGGTGTGATAAAAATATATATGCTAAAATGGACAGATCTGATCTAGCCTTAGGAAATCACTTGGCAAGAGCGTACTCTTTTCACACCAGATCCTCTGCACTGTAGCTGGGTTTCTGGGAAAGCACGGCGTTTTCTCAGCCAGATGGATTGCTAGCAGAATTTCAGGCAGAGGGCCAAGGAGTAAGATTACACGGAGGAGAGGGTAGACACAAATGCAGTGCATAGTGAGGAAGACACACAATATGAGTCTCCAGAAACATGTTAAATCCTGCCCCAGGATGTGGTGATGGCTGCCAACTTGGAAGGCTTGAAGAGGGGAGTGGACATTCTCATGGAGGAGAGGGCTATCCATGGCTACTAGTCAAAATGAATACTAGTCATGATGCATACCTATTCTCTTCAGGATCAGATTAGCATGCCTATTATATTAGGTGCTTTGGAACACAGGCAGGACAATGCTGCGGCAGTTGTCTTGTTTGTAGGCTTTGTGGAGGCACCTGATTGGCAACGGTGTGAACTGTCTGGGAGATCTGCCCTGCTAATACCAGAGTTTGTTATTGATATGGAAGACATGTCATATTCTTTCCCAGTTTTCCCCCACTTGATGTATGCTGTTCTGGGGGAACTTTGAAATGAATTGGCGGAGGCCCAGTGGTAAGCAGGGGATGGATTGGCAGATTGCCACCCCCCTTGCAGTGAATTGATAATTTTATAACATGTGAGAGTTCTCATTAGGTCAAATGTCTTTTCCCTTGGAAGAAAAAAACACAATATTGGAAAGAAAAACCACACCACTGATTGCAGGGAGGAATTAATAAATATCCACATGCATATATATATAAAATCACACAATTAAAATTTGCCCTCATCAATTAAAACTGGCCTCATTTGACAAATAAATATATGCATCAGATAGTTAATCTACTCATTAAAATTTTCAGCCCTGCTTAACATATAGGATAACATATACCTTTGATCCACAATAACATTTTTATGATAGTTAGTTAAAGGTAGAATTTAAATCCTTGTATGGCTTGTGGCCAGCATATGAGACCACCTTCTCACATTTGATATCTATTCTGGTCATCTTTGGAGACACTGCTTTGGGTGCCCCACCATCTGAAGCTAGATGTGTGGCAACCTGAGAAAGGGTCTTCTGGGTCATGGCTCCAGAACTTTGAAACTCCTGGTCGATTTGACACCAAATAGTTTTAAATTCAGCCTATCTCCCTGCAGATTTAAACTGCAGGTTTTTATGCTGGATTTAAAGCAGTTGATGTCGAATCGACCACTAGAGGGAGAGGGTGCAAAACAAGTGCAAAAAGGAACCCCCCTCAAAGAAACAGAAGTTTAGAAGTGAGGAAAATGAGAATGTGGAAAAGCCCTGTGAGAAGTGGGAAGCAGGATCACAGCAAGAAGCCCCACTATGCATAGACTGTGGCTTCTGCATAGAGTCTCTACATGTATGGTGATGACACTCAATGCTTATGAGGAAAGGCTGAGGAAGTTGGGAATGTTTAGTCTGGAGAAGAGGAGGTTGGGGGTGGGAACATGATTGCTGTCTTTAATTATTTGAAGGGCTGTCACTTAAAGGAGGGCAGGGAGCTTTTCCTGTTGGCAGCAGAAGATAGGACTAGCAATAATGGGTTTAAACCCTAGAGATAGCACAGAACACATGCTGCAGTCCTGATCTTAATTTCACCCATGCATACATACGAGGCATGGAACCCAAAAACAAGGTGAGCAGCTTCACATGTACATGTAGGGTGACTCTCTGGAAAAGGCGAACACTACATGTGAAGATTGGGGGCAAGGCCATGTATCTCTTAAGACTGTGAATTAAGGCTCAGTAGGAAGGATCGATGTCCGGATTTGGATGAGCCAAACTAGCCTGATCTCATCAAATTTCTAACCAAGGTTGGCCCTGGTTAGCAAATGGATGTGAGACCACCAAGGAATTCTAAGGTTGCTATGCAGAGGCAGACAATGGCAAACAACCTCTGAACATCACTTTCCTTGAAATCCCTGTGGGGTTTTCAAATTCATATGCCCAAGAAGAGTTGGTTTTTATACCCTGATTTTCTCTACCTTTTTAAGGAGTCTCAAACCAGCTTCCCTTCCTCTCTCCACAACAGACACCTTGTGAAGTAGGTGGGGCTGAGAGAGTACGGAGAGAACTGTGACTAGCCCAAGGTCACCCAGCAGGCTTCATGTGCAGGAGTGGGGAAACGAACCTGGTTCACCATATTAGAGTCTGCCGCTTATGTGGAGGATTGGGGAATCAAACTTCTCCAGAGTCCACCGCTCTCATCCACTACACCACACTGGCGCTCAGGTCAGCTGTGACTTGACAGCACATTCCACCACCAGAACAATGGTGATTGCACAAGAAAAATGGTGAATGCACCAGATTGCATTACCCTGAAATTGTTTAACTATGGAAGTATGTAGCATTCAGCAGAAATCATAGGGAGAGGTGTGCCAGCATGGTTTCGTGTGATCTGGCCTTTTTCATGCCATGGCCATGCAAAGTGAGGATTTTGCATCTGTGACTCAGCGTTTTACTGTCGTTTGCTATTTGACATATCGTCGTGCGCACTCGATCACAAATTCTGTGGCTGGCGCTGCGAAAGCAATGTGAAACGCTGTCATATTAAAAATTAATGCAAGCAAATCAGATCAACAAAATCACTTAAAGTTCTTCTGGGAAATGTGTATTGTTCATAAAACATGACAGCATAAATTACTTTAACTGGGCATATGAATTCGAAATTAAGAAGGAGTCATATTCGTTATTTTAAACCTGCAACACCCTGCTTTCTTAGATCAGCCGCCGCTTTTTTTTTCAATGTCATTGCTAATCCTTTGAGATGCAGCACCAGAAATTGTGAATATAACCTCAAGAGCAATCTGCTCTTAGAGGCAAATGTGTACAGCACTTTGCGACTAATTCTATGACTCCATGGGAGATTCTCAGATCTCAGAAGCTAAGCAGGGTCAGCCCTGCTTAGTATTTGGATGGGAGACCCCCAAGGGAGTCCAAGGTTGCTATACAGAGGAAGGCACTGGCAAACCACCTCTGTTCCTCTCTTGCCTTGAAGACCCTCTGGGGTCACCATAAGTGGTCTGCGACTTGACAGCACTTTCCACCAATGCCACAGGAGATTCATAGAAACTGACTGGAGTTCATGTTGGACTGGTAAGAGTTGGTTCCAAGGAGCTGATGTAGAAGACATAAGAAACCAATGGATTGGCATCATGGCTGAAGAACTGCTATGCAAAGGGTTACCTAGTCGATAATTATCAATTATCAATTGTGGATTAATAGGACAAGGAGAGCCAGCATGGTACAGTGGTTAAAAGTGGTGGACTCTAATCTGTAGAACCGTGTTGGTTTCCCCACTTCTACACATGAAGCCGGCTGGGTGACATTGGGCTAGTCACAGTTCTCTAGAAGCTCCACCTACCTCACATGAAGCTGCCTTATACTGAATCAGAACCCAGGTCCATCTAAGTCAGTATTGTCTACTCAGACTGGCAGCAGCTCTCCAGAGTCTCAGGCTGAGGTCTTTCACATCACCTACTTGCCTAGTTCCTTTAACTGGAAATGCCAGGGATTGAACCTGGGACCTTCTGCATGTCAAGCAGAGGCTCTACCACTGAGGCACAGCCCCTCCCCTCTCACAAGGTATCTGTTGTGGGCAGAGTAAGGGAAGGAGATTGTAAGCCAGTTTGAGACTCCTTAAAAGGCAGAGAAAATCAGGGTATAAAAAATGCTTCTGCTTCTTTTAGCCTGGCTTGGTCCATGGATAGGGTTACCAGCTCTGGGTTGGGGTTTCTAGATGCAACAGCAAATGAGAGACTGAATTAAGAGATGTGCAAGACTATTGAAGCCATATTTCTAGAAAAAAAACCTCCATGATTCATTTGGGCCAATCCCAATTTTAGATGTACTATACCAAGAGCATCCATGATCAATGTGTGGTGTACTGGTTAAGAGCAGTGGACTCTAATCGGGAGAACCGGGTTTGAATCCCACTCTTCCACATGAGTGGCAAACTCTAATCTGGTGAACTGGGTTGATTTCCCCACTCCTATACATGAAACCTGCTGGGTGACCTTGGGCTAGTCACAGCTCTCTCTGAACTCTCTCAGCCCCATTTACCTCACAAGATGTCTGTTGTGGTGAGAGGAAGGAGATGGTAAGCCGATTTGAGACTCCTTAAAAGGTAGAGAAAGTTGGCATATAAAAACCAACTACTACTACTACTACTACTCCCCCTGCTCCTCCTCCTCCTCCTCCTCCTCTTCTTCTTCTTCTTCTTCTTCTTCTTCTTCTTCTTCTTCTTCTTCTTCTTCGTCTTCATTTTCTCAGAAGTCTTGGAGGGAAGAAATCTGGTATCCTTCACAAGAAACCTTTCCATTGCTGACGTACTGATATAGTTAAGAAAATCCCCCATGCGATGTGACAACCTGTCTGTTCTTGCGCCAGGGCACAGGGAAACCATATTGTATAACTAGATCAGGCCTGGAGTGAGTTTACTGTTAAGAATAAAACTTTAGTATTTTTCATTCTCTGGACAGGTCCACAGATCAAACTGTTAGGGACATGAAAAACAACCTACAGTGGCACAAAAGGGAAAAGCAACAACTGCCCACTAAGAATGAAAAATGTATGAAACATCTATTTTGGAAAACATAGACAGTTTTTTTTTTAAAATGCATGGAATTTATGATGTCATTCAATTTTTCCTCATGTAATTTTCTCATTCATGTTTGCTGGAAAGTAGCGGCTGGATTTTTTTTGTTGTTGTTGTTGTTCCTGATGCACCTGTTTCCTTCTACATAATTGTATTTTTTTCCAATTAGACTTTTCATATATTTACAAAAAAATCTCTGTAACTATTTTTTTTTCAAAATAGATTTTCCATACATTTTTCACTGTTAGTGGACAGTTGGTTACCCACCAACACCTTTTGTGCCACTGCATTTGTTTGTAGGATATGAAAAGAAGAAGAAGAAGAAGAAGAAGATTGTGCTGTCTCCCATTCCACCAATGAGTGCATCAAAAATAATAACCAGCACTAGCCTACTCGTGAAGACAAGAGACGGGACCTTTTTATCAGTTATAGTGTTGGAGGCCAGGAGGGAAGGCAGCATGATCTTCTCAGTTTGCAAGGACCAGCTCCAAAGCCTGCTTGGGGGGGGGGGGGAGAGCATCTATTTATTTATTTATTTATTTATTTATTTATTTATTTATTTAATTGCTTAGTTACTTATTTTTGCAATTTATATCCCGCCCTCCCCAGCCAAAGCTGTTTTAAGTTGCCTCAAGTTGTTCTCTGGAGAGGTAGTGTACTGGTTAAGAGCAGCGGTTTGGAGCGGTGGACTCTGATCTGGAGAACTGGGTTTGATTCCCCACTCCTCCACATGAGCGGCGGAGGCTAATCTGGTGAACTAGATTTGTTTCCCCACTCCTACACACGAAGCCAGCTGGGTGACCTTGGGCTAGTCACACTCTCTCAGCCACACCTACCTCACAGGGTGTCTGTTGTGGGGACGGGAAGGGAACGGAAGGTGATTGTAAACTGGTTAGTTCAGAGAAAGTCTGCATATAAAAACCTACTACTTATTCAATTTATAGCCCGCCCTCCTTGGCCAAAGCCAGGCTCAGGGTGGGTAACATCATTTAAAATATGCATCATTGATCATGAAACAGTAACATTTGTCAATAACCCTATAATTTAGACAATAAAATCCCAATTAAAATCAAGTCAAACCCCAGGATGGTGCCCAAATTAAAGTCAGATTGGCCAAAACAGACAAAGCAAGCCACCCCTTCAGTTTAGGGTTGCCAACCTTCAGGTGCTAGCTGTAGGTCTCCTGTTATTACAACTAATCTCCAGTCGATAGAGATCAGTTCGCCTGGAGAAAATGGAAGCTTTGGCAATTGGACTCTATGGCACTGAAGTCCCTCCCTTCCCCAAACGCTGCTCTCCTTAGGCTCCGCCCCCAAAACTTCCTGCCAATAGCGAAGAGGGACCCTGTTTCAGATTGAAACAGGGTAAAACATAAGAAGGGGGTGGGAGGGTAGGGAGGCCAGCAGATATAATACCCCTGGCTGCTCTCAACTATTTAGACAATAAAATGAATTGCATGCAAATAACAGGCAGGCTGCAGGTGGAGGGAAAACCTTCTGCTGCCAGTGACCTGTGATGGTAAATTACGGGCCCAGCTCGTCAGATCTTAGACTTGTAATTTCATCAAGATCAACAAGATGCAATCTTGAAAGCTGTTTGCTTGGTGCGAGGACAAATTGATGCCCTTGTCCTCCCAGACTGCTCCGTTTTGATGCTGGCGAGTCTGTCTCTAAGTAGCAGCGGAGGGCCATTGTAAATAATTAAGCAGAAATTTGTTACCCTTTTGTCAAGTGTCTTTCTGATGCCGCTCTTCCTTCGCCTCCATTAAGAAATCCCTTGATTAAATTTTAAAGGCTCCAACCGTTTGGAAAGGCTCGAGAGGCCGGGACGCCAACTACAATGGGATTTCTCTCCCCCCACCCCACCCCACCCTGGCCCTGACAGAGAAGGAAAGTCATATTCTCTTTGGGAGTAGAGAGAAAATAATGTCAAGTATTTAGTATGTGTTCCCATGATTCCCTTTCAAGACGCGACATGATAGATTTGATTACTGACCCTGGCGCTGGGGCTTGTAGGTCATTTATTTCTTCAGCCCCTCTGCTTTTAAAGGGCTGGATACTCCGCCACGGAACATGCTTACAGATCTTTCTATTGAAAAACAGAATGGGAGACTGCAGTCGTATAAACAGGTTGCAGAGCATGCATTAGTGCTGGGGGGCAGGGAGGACTCCAAACAAATGCACTCATTTATAACTTAAGAATCCACTATTCAGGGTATGCAAAAGAGATGGGCAGATTTCAGGGCAGAAAGGGGTGGGGGAGAAGGGAAGTGACGGAAGGCCTGATCGATGTGTTGCCCTTGTCTTGATTTCTGCATCAAAACAGTATGAATAGTGGCTTTGTTTTTCCGTAATATCCTTCCTAAAAGGCATATAAATTCATACCGCAAATGTATGATTATGCAGAGCTGGAGGCAGTTATATAGTTTATATCCTGGGCGGGGGAAAGCTATATCCTGTAAATTGAACATGGAATGCAGTATTTTTTTTTCAGGGATGGGTGGGGGGAAAGGGGGGGACAGACCACAACAAGCACGTTGCGTTGAAGCCCAGGGCCAAGATTGCGGAGCGGGGGACGCAATGAATAGTGACATCAAGTGGCTGCGCCGGCTCGAATAACTTATTAAATGCTCCCTTTTGACTCTTTGCTCAGCTTTAATCATCGATTGCGCCGTTACCAACAGCGGTGTTTCTCCTCTGCTTCATGAGAGCAGGAGAAAATAAGGAAACCTTGATTCTGTGCAGCGTAGCAAAAGCAGTCATTCACATGACTGACAGCTCCCCCGTCACCAGACTACATTTACACTCCCCGGGAAGAAAGTCACGGAAAAAGAACAACTCCCTGGTTCTGTCCACATTATAGAGAATAAGATCCCAAAAACAAACCAGTGGGTTATAGATCAAATCAAGCCTGAACTGATCCAAGAAGCTAAAATGACTAAACCGAGTCTGTCGTATTTTGGTCACATTATGAGAAGACAAGAGTCACTGGAAAAGACAGTCATGCTAGGAAAAGGTGAGGGCAGCAGGAAAAGAGGAAGACCCAACAAGAGATGGATGGACTCAATAAAGGAAGCCACAGCCCTCAATTTGCAAGATCTGAGCAAGGCTGTCAAAGATAGGACATTTTGGAGGACTTTGATTCATAGGGTCGCCATGAGTCGGAAGCAACTTGATGGCACTTAACACACACACACACATGAAAACTGGGATTTCTATACATGCCATAGGAGTCATTTTTGCTCTTCCCATTTGGCTCTGGTTTTGTGAGCCGATGTGGCACTGAGCATCAAGTGTTGAGGTGGAACCAGAGAGTTCTGGGTCCAAGTCCCAGCTCAGCCATAAAGTTTACTCTGAGCTTCCAAGGGGATGGTGGGCATTAGGAATAGGGGTGCACAATTCCAGGGGTCCAACTCACAATAGGGTAGGGTTGCCAACCTCCAGGTGAAGGTCTCCTGCTATTATAACTGATCTCCAGCTGATAGAGATCAGTTCCCCTGGAGAAAATGGCCCCTTTGGCAATTGGAAATGTTGAATTTCATGGCATTAACATAGCTTGCTTTCCAGACCTCCTTCCCATAAGAGGGGAATTTCCCACCTGTTGTTTCCTGAGGCACCTGCGTTCCATGTCCAGCTTTCAGAGCTCATTATTTTCAGCTCTTGTATAAGTGTAAAATGGAGGGGGTTATCCGGAAGAAGAAGAGTTGTTTTTTATATGTCAACTTTCTCTACCACTTAAGGAAGAATCACACCCGCTTACAACCACCTTCCTCTCCCCACAACAGATACCCTGTGTGGTAGGTGGGGCTGAGAGAGCTCTAAGAGAGCTGTGACTAGCCCATGGTCACCCAGTTGGCTTATGTGGAGGAGTGGGTAAACAAATCCAGTTCACCATGTGACAGACAGTGTTCTGTCTCATAACATTCTGAGAAATGTGAACTGAGAATAAGTCAAGGCTTTGCTCTTGGCTGGTATCCACAGTATCACAATTCTAATTTTATCAAATTAGAGAAGGCTTTCACCTCTTCCAATTTTTTGATAATACAATTTTTTTTCCGGGAGTGTGGGTCCTTTATTTTTCTATTCAGGTAACCAGCAAAATGAATTGACACCTGTATGAATCTTTCTAACTTTTATTGAAAAAGGGAAAGGTTCGTTTTATTAAACAAGACAGTATAAAATAGAGAACTAAAATCATTGAACTTATACAGAATGTAATTAAACAGGCAAGCATGATCAAATCTCCTAACATTATTTTAATGCATATTAAAACTAGTTGTCTGGTAGGACAAATCAGAATTCAGTCTCTTATTCATTGCTCTAAAGGAATATCAAATGCCAAAAGGGTCCCTGTATCTTACCAAGCAGGGATCCTTCAATCTCTGATAGCTGAGCTTCAGTCCAAGGAAAATCTGATTTGTCTTCAGACTCATGCACAGCTATAGAGACAACTTATCTATCTGATTAATCTCTGAAGTCACTTATCACAATCATGTGACTATTTCTAAGTACCTGGTTGGCTATTGTAATAATCAAAATCAGCATAAACACATTTGTTCACTTTAATACATGATGAACACATTTCTGAAATAGCTAGGTAGTAGGCCATAAGCTGCCTCATCAACATTACTTTTCCAGACTTTCCCCAAAAACTTTCCAAGTTTACATCAGCTAAATATGTTCCCAGGCCTAAAAACTGCAAGCAAAGGATGACATAGCTAACAGCTGTCTCCTTATACTGGGGATGAGATCATTTCTCCTGTGACAACCAGATTAGCGTCTACCGTTCATGTGGAGGAGTGGGGAATACTGACAAAATCTTTGTATTCACATTCAGCTGCCCATACACCCACTTCCTTTTGCCCCCACTACAAATTTTACTTCTCCAAAGGACAGCTATCCACTTCAAAAGATGTCTACTTAAATAGAGCATCAATGCTGCTGGGGCCTATCTTTCCGGTAAACGATTCTTTCCAACCTTCCCCAACGTGAAGTATCCCTATTGTGCAGCGAACCCAAAAAAACAGGTTGAGGAATATATCTCCTTGTTAATGAGAGGTGAGCCCATTTCTCTCATTCGCTTCCCTTATTGTTCAGCTGGTTCACTATGCCCCACATTCTGCTTCGACTGTCTTCTGGTTTAGCTGGGAAATTTAATTTTAGACATCAAATGGCTAGCTGCTGTTTTGAGTCCCTGTCTTTTATTTCCTTACAGATGGCCACTGCACACCACTGGGTGATTCAGATGTGCATTGGCAAGCTGCAGACAGGCCTGTACATGTGCTGTCTTGAGCAAGGGGACCTTGCGGGCTCTGCAAGATCTCAGTCCTTCACGGCGTAGTGTGTTACCAACTGTTTTCATGGTGACTATGGTCCCAGCTGCCCTGAGATCATTGACGACAAGTCCCCCCCCCCGCCCCGTGTAGTTCTGGGCTGCTTCATCACCGTTCTCATGATCATTGCAACTCCACGAGATGAGATCTTGCATGGAGCCCCAGACCGAGGGAGGTTGAGGGTTAAGGTTAGGGTTAGGATCTGGCTGGTTGATGGGGGATCAAATACTTATTTCACTCATTATAATGCACATCAATCTCTGATTTTTGTCTTCTGGGTTTCTGGGGGTTATTCTGTCTCTCACAGCTACAAGGAGGTTGAGGGTTAGGGTTAGGGTTAGGATCTGGCTGGTTGATAGGGGATCAAATACTTATTTCCCTCATTATAATGCACATCAATCTCTGACTTTTGTCTTCTGAGTTTCTGGGGGTTTTCCTGTTGTTATTCTGTCTCTCACAGCTACAACAAACCTACCATTAAAATTAAGGACTGGTCATTTCTTCGTCAGAGGGCAAACGGCAAATTTAGCAGGGGACCAAATACTTTTTTCCTTCACTGTATGTAATATAAATACAATCCCATTCCAAAATATAACAGATTACAATAAATCCCGAAGGGTCTGTAAGATGTAAACAGAATATACAATGTAATGCCAAGAGACGCTGAAGAGCATGTAGCTTACAGATCAGAAGCCATCCTCTGATCTGTAAGCTACATGCTCTTCAGCGTCTGGTATGTAATATATTTTCCTTTGTTTTGTTCCTTAAATTAATTCAGGTTAGAAAATTATTGTTTATTTCCAGGTTTGATTGTATTAAGCAGATTATATAATTGATACTCTTTTGTATTTTCTTTTTGTTATTGTATTTGTTTTTTTTATGTGTTATGTTATAAAAATAAAAAAATTATAAAAAAGAAAAGAAAATTATTGTTTATGAAAATCCCATGTATTTTGTTATTCTAGAGATAGATAGTCATCTCTCGCTACTTTTCACTTCCCCGATGGACAAAGCCACAGCGAAATGGGGCTTACCGGTCTCCCATCTCGGGATGAAGTAATTTATCATACAACTGCGGCTCATTTTGATGAACATTGATTCATGTAGCGTTGACACACAGTACGGTGTTTTGCGCTACGGAAATCCATTCCGGGTTTTCCTTCCACTCTTGGAGCTTGCCTTCTCTCCGTCTCTACTGGGGCCGCTTCGCCAATTGGCGCTATATTGTATATTCGGTTTACATCTTACAGACCCTTTGGGACTTATTGTAATCTGTTATGAATGGGATTGTACTTATATTATATAAATTGTGTGCCATCAGTGCTTGCTGTCATTGTTTAAACTCCAGGTAGTAGCTGGAGATCTCCTGCTATTACAACTGATGTCCAGCCGACAGAGATCACTTTGACTGGAGAAAATGTCCGCTTTGGCAATTGGACTCTATGGCATTGAAGTCCCTCCCCTCCCCAAACCCTGCCTTTCTCAGGCTCCTCCCCAAAAACCTCCCACCAATGGCAAAGAGGGACTTGGCAATCCTAAGAAGTAGACAGCTGAGTCGTGTTTTGATAGGATGAAGAATTCAGTGAAGTCTCAGCTTAGCAAACATAAAGTGAAACCTTTCTAGGGGTGTACTTATTTTTAACCCTCTGCCTAGGTCCATTTGATTAATGGAACAGCAGCAGATGTTTTTTGAATGTTTTGCTAAAACCATACATACAAGAGGGGAAAAAACCCAGAGGATGTAAAGATGACAAGGGAACCGGGGTAGAAAATGGAGCCCCGAGAAAGGAAAAATATTCTAGTCTCCCTGGCACTCCACATTTTTTTCCATGGGAAATAAGTAACGATCTAACTAAAACTGCGTTCCTTTTACAATGGGATTTTTTAAAATTCTTAAATGATTTAGCAACAGCCGTGTGGAATGAATAAATTATACATGAGGATTAAGCATTAGAGCATCGATTATGTCTGATTTTTACATTACTGCAACGAATGAGAAACCGTCTTCTGACTCCTGACACAGCAGCGCAAGAAACCTCCGTCTCCGTTGTCAGCACACAGATTTATAAGGGACAGCATGAGTTTCCTCTCCTAGTCAGGATGGATGTTCAATCCCTTTTCAATATGTGCCTGGGTTTCTTCCTTCTTTAAACTCTTAATTTTAAGGGATCAAATGCACGCAGGTTATCTCCCTGCCGGTCTGTTCTCACCAAAGAAAGCATTCAGAAAGTCACTGAAATTAAATCAAAAGAACTTCCTGACAGTTAGAGTGGTTCCTCAGTGGAACAGGCTTCCTCGGGAGGCAGTGGGCTCTCCTTTTTTGGAGGTTTTTAAGCAGAGGCTAGATGGCCCTGTGGCAGCAAGGCTGATTCTGTGAACTTAGGCAGACCTCCAGAGGGAGGGCAGGAAGTAGGGTTGCCAGGTCCCTTTTCGCCACACACACAAATGCCCATCCCTACTCACTAGGGTTGCCATCTCCCAGGTACTTCAATACAATATACAACAATAGGCTCAATTTATATCAAACAATATCAAGTGTATTATATTCAAAACATCTAACAACCAGCCACAGACAAGGACTATGCAAACAAACAAACAACGATGCTGAACAATACTTGTGTACTATGTACAATATTTACAAGGAAAAGTCGCCAGCAGATAGGCGCTGGTAAAGTCCATCAAGCTATCCAGCTTATAGTAACTTGTATTGTCCGTAGACTCAAAGTTGAGCACCAGGGTCTTCCGTTTCTTGAAATTCCCTTAAAAGGGTAATGCCCAATGTCCGGTGGGGACCACAACTGAATCAAAAGTGTTTACAACCAGATCAGGAGGAGGAATGCAGATCCATGGTATTCATTGCGTTTCACCTAAGGTTTCATCAGCCTCAAACAGTTTATCTAGTTGCCCAGTATTCTTCAGCAAGTTTTCTAAGGTGGCGACTTTTCCTTGTAAATATTGTACATAGTGCACAATTATTGTTCAGCACTGTTGTTTGTTTGTTAGTCCTTGTCTGTGGCTGGTTGTTAGATGTTTTGAATATAATACACTTGATATTGTTTGATATAAATTGAGCCTATTGTTGAATATTGCATTGAACTATTTCAGCACAACTAGGAGTGATATTGTTTGGGTAAATCCCAGGTACTAGCTAGAGATCTCCTGCTATTACAACTGCTCTCCAGCTGATAGAGATCAGTTCACCTGGAGAAAATGGCCACTTTGGCAATTGGACTCTATGGCATTGAAGTCTCCCCTCTCAGTGAGAGGTTTTTGGGGCGGAGCCTGAGGAGGGTGGGGTTTGGGGAGGGGCGGGACTTCAATGCCATAGAGTCCAATTGCCAAAGCAGCCATTTTCTCCAGGGGAACTGATCTCTATCGGCTGGAGATCAGTTGTAATAGCAGGAGATCTCCAGCTAGTACGTAGAGGTTGGCAATCCTAATCATAGCAATTGTTTAATTGAATGGTATTATGGAGATATCCATATGATACATAAATGTCCATATTCAAAAATCCAGATTTTCAGCTAAAATGTAGTATTGCATGATATATGAGAGACATTCAGGCAGGTGTGAGTGTGTGAAATACATTACTAAATCAATACCATATCCCTCGTTTAACACTCCTCACTCTTCCTAATTACCCCCTCCCATCAAAACACTGGCAATGAAAAGCCATTTCTGATCAATTTCTTATGACAGATCCCTTTTAGCAATGGCTAATAGTGGAGTGAACATTTTAATTTGTTAAGCTGACACAGAAAATTAGCTTGCATTTTCACAGAGCTCATAGAAGCAGATGGCAGTGAAGAATCAGGTAAGGGGACAATAAAGTTAGAAGGAGACATCGGAACTGCTTAAAATTACATATCATTAGAAAGATATGTAAATATATCAAGAACCTTTCTTTGAGCTGCCTGATAGGGGTCACCTAATACACTTGATTTTACTCTCTCTCTCTCTCTCTCTCTCTCTCTCTCTCTCTCTCTCTCTCTCTCTCTCTCTCTCTCTCTCAGGGTTGCCAACCTCCAGGTAGTGTTGTATATAAGTGCTGGCTAATCTCCTGTTTAGAAATAATATCTCAACACGCAGCCACTTATAAACCTTTTGTTATTTTTTATATTTTTCTCATGCCTTCATTAGTAAATAGTACCAGTCAACAATGCTATTATAACCACGATCACAAATCCTAAACAAAACTTATAACTCACACAAGTCTGTTACAATAATGGAGACTGAGTTGATATACTGTCCACAATTTTCTCACAAGTCTGGTTTA
Source organism: Euleptes europaea (assembly GCF_029931775.1). NCBI lineage: Eukaryota > Metazoa > Chordata > Lepidosauria > Squamata > Sphaerodactylidae > Euleptes > Euleptes europaea. The sequence continues at coordinate 7,516,044 of NC_079327.1, read as the reverse complement.
AATATAAACCCCAATATACAAGGTAACAACTATACTGCTACAATCTCCTCAGAAGTAGAAAAAAACATGTAGAAAAAACACCAACAATAGTGAGAGACTACTATTTCCTACAACAGGTAAGTATTGTGTAACATAACAATATTTCAAGAAAGTATTGATCTTAAATATGTCTTAAATATGTCTTTTGTTTTCTTTCAGATGTCAGGCAGAAGAGGAAGACGATCCTTTCAGTTCTTCTTCAGTTCCTCTTCTGACACCTTCAAAATTCCATTGGTATTATTTCTTAATAGTCTAATTTTCATGAACTCCCTATGGGTAGTAACAGTTACATCTTATCTGCCTTTCACCGGCTAGTCAGATTTCATGAGGATTTAGGGTTCCCCTTCAGGATAACCTAAATCGCCTTCGGGATACCCTAAATCGCCTTCGGGATACCCTAAATCCTCATGAAATCTGACTAGCCGGTGAAAGGAAGATAAGATGTAACCGTTACTAGGTAACAGTTAGGTAGTCAGAAACATTTTGGACTTTGGAGATGACCTGGGCCAGCAGAAGGGTAGTGGCTAAGTGTGTGGAGTATGGTCTTGTCTCAACGAGTGCAATGCTGTACCGAGTTACTCCAGTCTCATGGTCGAAGTCCATTGAAATCAATGTTGAGATTGGCTGGCACTCTTAGAATAGATTGCTGATGACAGTAATTGATTATTACTTCAAGGGGGGCAGCTTTTAACCAAACCCACCCTATAGTTGAGAAGAACAGACATGGACTTTACCTAATAGGAACCACAGGGACACAAGCCTGGGAAATGGACCTGACAGTCTCTCACTCGGGATTTAAAGGTTCAAAATGAATATACGATCCAAGAACACCTTTTGACTTTGATCTTCTTTGGCCGGCCAGTTCTTCTTCGGGATGGAAATTCAATCATGAGTTGTGCTATGGATCTAAGAAAAAGGACCCCAGGAAGAAAGAGACCCTGGTGAAAACAGCTATTAAGGTGCACTTAGGGAAATATAAGCACAATATGTTTTAACAGCCCTTTTGAGAATTTGTCTTTGAGTAGGATTTGCATAATTGTTGCCTTTCTTCTAAGCTAATGTTCCAACCCCTTTTCCCTTGCCTTCTTTTCCACATGAGAATAAAGTCTTTCCTTTGTAACTGAACTAATTCATCATTTTTTAAAAAACTGAAACCTGAACTCTGTATGTGCTCAGGGACTGCTAAAAAGCTACATTTCAGGCTAAGCACAGTTCCCCCCCCCCCGTTTCTGGTTTAAGAAGGGTTGCCAACATCCAGGTGGTTGCTGGAGATCTCCCACTATTTCCACTGATCTCCAGGCCTGGAGAAAATGGTTGCTTTGGCAACTGGACTCTATGGCACTATATTGGACTCTATATGGCATTATATTCCTTTGAGGTCCCTCCCCTCTCCTCCACAAACCCTGCCCTCCTTAGGCTCCACTGCCAAAATCTCCAGATATTTCCCAGCCAGGAGCTGGCAACCCTACCGCTGTCTGGTCTCTGTCTGCCAGGTCCCACTTCGCCAATGGTGGGAGGTTTTTGAGGTGGAGCCTAAAGAGGCAGGGTTTGGGCAGGGGAGGGACTTCAGTGCCATAGAATCCAATTGCCAAAGCAGCCATTTTCTCTGGGTGACCTGTTCTTTATCAGCTGGAGATCAGTTGTAATAGCAGGAGATCTCCAGCTAGTACCTGGAGGTTGGCAACTCTACTGCTGGGTGACCTTGGGCTAGTCACAGTTCTCTCCAAACTCTCTCAGCAGCCACCTACCTCACAAAGTGTCTGTTGTGAGGAGAGGAAGGGAAGGTGATTGTAAGCCGGTTTGAGTCTCCTTAAAGGTAGAGAGATCGGGGTATTAAAACCATTCCATTGATTTACTAGCTCCTTTGACCAAAGGTCTTGAGCTTAACCATGACAATAATACATAATACAACAGCAAATAATCAATTTACAATACCAAACATATACTTAAGGTCAAAACACAGTAAAATATAATTACTAAGCATAGTTACTAAACATCATTAAAACTATAACAATCAATATATTCCCCTGAACAGCTCATTGAACTGAGATCATTCAAATCACAAAGTTTGATCCAACATTCAGCTTGGCCTACACACTTATTTTATTTTGATGTTTAAGCGACATCACCTCCGCCAAAAATCTTGCAACAGAACTAGTAATGTCAGGGTGAATACCTCCCATTTTGTGAGATATCACCCAGGACTCTAAGGGAAGTTTGTATTTAGACAATATTGGAGAGATCCAAGGCAACCTAGGAGCTGACCAGTGCTGACAAAACAATAAGAGACGGTGCAGAGTCCCAATATCTCCAGATTTACATTCACAAACTCGATCTGAGTATGGAGTTTTCGCAAAACGACCTGACATCTCTGCAGTTGGATAAGCATTTAATCTGGCAAGCATAAAGGCACGTCTATGGCCTGGGATTGTCAGCAAGCTCACATAAGAGGGCAAAGATCTCAGGTGGGGGAATCCCCAGTGCAAGGATAGAACATACACGCCTAGCACAGAATGTGGTGCTAACACACTCAAGATTTCTTCTCGCCCTTGACCTTACTAGTTTAAGTGCTTCAGAGACGTTTAAGTTGTTAAGAACTAATGGTGGAAGATCAAGCAGTACCAGTTTACTATCTATATGTCTTCCCCACGTCCCTCTGTAATTATCTTCCTTTAGTCTGTGTAACAGGCCCCCTTGGATGCAGCCTTAATTTGAAGGCTGCAATCCAGGCCCTAGATTCAAAAGAACACTGTGCAAGTTCCATTCTAAGTGCCGTTCCTGCCACACACTTTGGAGAGCCTGTCAAACGCCGCAGAAAATGTATAAGTATATTATCAACAGATTCCGTAACTTCATTAATCCAAATGAGGCTCCATATAGAAACTGAGGGATTATTTTGGCATTGAAAGCTGTAATAGCCATAGGAACGTATTGGCCTCCCCTGAAATAAAAGAACCTTAACAAAGCGTTCGAATTTACTTTGGCAGTTTTATTTGCCAGGCTAAGATGAGGTCTCCAAGACTAAAAGTAACTCCCAAATATTTAAATTGGGACAGTATTAAAACCAACTCTTCTTCTTCCACTCCTTCTTCTTCCTTCGTCAATCGAAACAGACGAGCTGGACAAAACACCGAGCCCAATAATTCAATACATTTGACTATGATGAGTTTGGAGAGTAGAAGATTCTTTGTTGTTTCAGCTGGTCTTTAGCAGTTGTGGCTGAATTCCAGACTCGCAGAATGTACCTCTGCTATAAGAGTGTGGAAAACCTGGGATATGATGACAGCCCCACAGGATTTCAGTTGATTTTGACTAATGGGAGTATCTTTCCATCAAAGCAATTTGGGGATACCAACTGCTTCAACCTTCTCTACATATAGGTACCTTAAAGTGGCTCATTATTTACAGGCTGGGGAAGAAAGGTATTTGCTTCAGAGAGGAATTGAAAGGGAAAAGGACTTCCTCCCTACTGTTTTCACTCATTTTGGACTTTATTTTGTAGCTCCCAGTGGGGACAAATCAACTTTATTTTGTAGCTCCCGGGTGGGGACAAATCAAGAAGTGTATGTGTTTTCTGAACTTGGTGACATAAGATTTATTTAACTGTATTTTGTTTATTTTATATAAAAGTTCTGGTATACTTCTTCAGAAATTGTGTATTAGTAAATGTTCTCTCTTAAGTGAGCCTACGTGCTGTTGTTATTGTAACTACCTGGAGGTTGGCAACCCTGAGAGAGAGAGAGAGAGAGAGAGAGAGAGAGAGAGAGAGAGAGAGAGAGAGAGAGAGAGAGAGAGCATGATGTCAAGTTAGCTGCTCTGAGCCCAGTCTTGGCTGGGAAGAGAGCGGGTTGTAAATCTATATTAACAACAACAATTTAGTAAGGACTATATGGGGTGGTAAAAAGCTCTGCTCACAACCTGAGTTCGATCCCGATGGAAGTTGGTTTCAGGTAGCCGGCTCAAGGTTGACTCAGCTTTCCATCCTTCTGAGGTCAGTAAAACGAGTACCTTGCTTGCTGGGGGTAAAGTATAGACAACCGGGAAAGGCACTGGCAAACCACTCCATAAACATAGTCTGCCTAGTAAACGTAGGGATGTGACATCACCCCATGGGTCAATAATGACCCGGGGCTTACACAGGGTCCTACCTTTACCTTTTATATGGGCTGGACAATATTGCTTTGGAGGTTTGATCTGGTCCACAGATTAACTGATATTTTGGTTTTTTGGCAGTTTAAGGTGGCCAAAGATATCTGTGCTCCTGATGTTTTATGTTGCCTGCTGGCCCACTGAGGACCTAGAGCACTGAAAATGGTGCTACACCAGTGGTGTGATGTCAGTTCCAGCAAATACCTGGAAATGACATCACATCATTGATGCGACAAGGAGGTAAAGCTCTAGGATCTGGGCAAAACTCTATAGTTTTACCATAGAGTTTTTGCCCAAATCCTAGAGCATCGCCTCAATGTCACACCGGCAATGTGCCAGCGCTTCCAGTATTTGCTGGAAGAGGTGTCACAGTACCAGCACACCATTTCCCCTATTCCCACGCCCCTCAGCCTCCCACTGGTTGTCCCATGTGTATTATGAAAGGGGAGGGGAACAGCCTTACTCTTGAAATGGTCTCCTAGTGAGTCTCTCTCAGTGCCAAATCTGTTTTTGAAATGAGCTTTTTGCCTGAAGAGGAGACTTGTAAGTTATGTTCACAGGGAGCAAGGGATAGAGAGACATTAAGCTTGTCTTTCTTACTTTAAAGGTTATTTTTAATTTTCCATTAAATCTCATTAGGAAGAAACCTACTGAAACTCGCCTGGCAAAACTGGAAATGGATTCGCTCCCCAAGGCTTGAGCAAAGAAACCTGTAAAATTCAGTATTACTGGTTTCTAAGGGTAAATCTTTGCACTAAAAACAAAACAAAAACTAATCTGGATTTCGCCCCTTTATTTATGTTCCATGTTATTTTAATTCAGGTCCATATGACTGAAAGCCTCTCTCACTGTGGGTTAATAATTCCAGACAGGTAGTTGTATTTGCCGGTTGCAGCAAAAATAAACAAGAGTCTTGATGCACATTAAAGACTAACTTTACACACACACACACACACACGCACACACCAGGATAAGCTTTTATGGAGCAGAGCTCACTTCTTCAGAAGCAATTAGAGGATTCAACACTTTGAAGTTGATTTATGTATTGATATGAAAATAAACAGAAATGCAAGAACTGAATGAAAGGTAATTATGTTGTATTCGGATCTCTTCAAGAGAGAGTCCCGGTTCACAAGTTATACTAAGCCTGTTTACACCTGTAATGGGTGAGGAACCCCATGTTTTGCTAAGATGGTTAATAGTAGGGTTGTGCATATCGATAAACCCAAATTGAAAATAAACCCAAAATTAGCCATTTTGGCAATATTTGTTTTTTTGGTTTTTCTGGATACCAAAACCTGGGAATAAAGCCAAAGCCGAATAGTTATTCAGCTTTTTTCAGCTTCGGCTTTCCCCAGGCTTTTTCCTATGGGAATTGATTTCATGAGCTCTGGGGGAGGCATTTTTGGAGGTAGAGTTCCCAAATTTTCAGAGTAGCTTCAAGAGACTCTCCTTGCATGAATCCCAAAGTTTGGTGAAGATTGGGTCAGGTTTTGGGGGGGGGGCAGAGCCAGAGGAGGGCAGGGTTTGTGGAGGGGAGGCACATCAATGGCATAGAGTCCAATTGCCAAAGCAGCCATTTTCTCCAGGTGAACTGATTTCTATCAGCTGGAGGTCAGTTGTAATCGCAGGTGATCTCCAGCTAGTACCTGGAGGTTGGCAACCCTAGCTCTATGGCATTGAAGTCCCCTCCCTCCTCAGGCTCTGCCCCAAAACCCTCCTGCCGGTGGCAAAGAGGGACCTGGCAACCCTACCACGAGAGAAAATTGTGGGAGGTTAAAAGTAAGAGAGATCTTTTTTCTTTAAGTGATGTGCCAGTAGTAGCATTGCTCTCTTTCCTTCCCATATTTGCTGTATTTGTAAACATTTCCACAAGAAAGAGCTTGGCTTTGCGCTCGGTGTAGCATGCCCGATCTGTGAAAAACTGTCCATGCCATTTTGAAGGTCAGTCTCACCCTTCGAACAGGCCGAGGCCTTCAAACACTGATAGGGAGGTGTAACTTGGTTTCCCTCTCTCCCTCTCAATTTCAGTTAAAAGAAAGAAAAACCTGCTTCTTGTCAGAGGCCCTAGTAAACTATTTACCAATTGAACAGCAATAATATCGGTGACACTTGAAGGGCGAGAGAGGGTGTCAAGGTCTGTGACAGTTCTTTCCTGCTGCAGATGATTCCTTGGGAAGGGATCCAAGTCAGGATTAACACAATTTAGCAGCTTTTTGTAATGGTAAGGGCTAAGTGAGGTTTATGGCAAAAACATCCTGAGCTGTTTATTTATTTATTTTTAATAGGGTTGCCTTGGTGGGCAAAATCCTGCTTGGGGTTGCCAACCTCCAGGTACTAGCTGGAGATCCCCCTCTATTACAACTGATCTCCAGCCCCTCTCACACAAATCAGGGACTGTGAGTAACAGGTGAATTATGGAGACCTGTGTATTTTCAGCCTCCTCATGCATGTGAATGTCTGCGAAGGGTTTATATTATTTCACTTTGCAATGTCATTTCTTTTCTATACTTTAAAAAAACATAGTTCATAACTTTACTCAGGGCAAACTTTTAATCTTATTATTCAGACACACAGAGAGAAAGGGAGGTCATGATCACATGAAACTGCCTTATACTGTATCAGACCATTGATCTGACCATTGAGGTCAGTATTGTCTACTCAGACTGGCAGTGGGTCTCCAGTAGGGTTGCCAACATTCAGGTTGTAGTTGGAGATCTCCTGCTATTACAACAGATCTCCAGCCAATAGAGATCAGTTCACCTGGAAAAAATGGCCACTTTGGCAATTGGACTCTAACGGCATTGAGGTCCCTCCCCACCCCAAACCCCGTCCTCAGGCTCCACCCCAAAAACCTCCCGTTGGTGGCGAAGAGGGACCCGGCAACCCTAGCCTCCAGGGTCTCAGGTGGGGGTCTTTCACATCACCTACTACTTGATCCTTTTAACTGGAGATGCCTGGGATTGAACCTAGGACCTTCCGCATGCCAAGCAGAAGCTCTACCACTGAGCCATACAGCCTCTAAAACGGTCACATCCAATAAGATTATGCAATAAAGTTAATCTCCAATTTGTCTAGCCTGCTTGACTGTGTTAAAAAAAATCAAGCCAGAGAACACATCAATCTGTCACTTACTTTTGAATTTGTGGCTACGGTGAACTCCAATATTGTTTGGAAATCCGTCCTGTAGGGTGTGCTCTTGAAATCTCTGTGACTTGTCCACCATGCATATACATACATACATACATACATACATACATACATACATACATACATACATACATACGTGTGTGTGTGTGTGTGTGTGTGTGAGAGAGAGAGAGAGAGAGAGAGAGAGAGAGAGAGATTAAAATATTTTTTCTTATGTAATCAGCATGACAGATCCTTTTCAAACCACTTCTATTAATATCAATGTTATCATTATATATTTCAACTCACAGTGAAAAGCAACAGCATCAGAGGTACATGCAGCCTCTAATTTCAGTTTACAGAGGCTGCATATTAAGCAGCACCCACTTTAAGACAGAATCCATGAAAAGATAGATAGATTGTGAGATAAACAAGCAAAAGACGGGGAGGGGGAGTGAACGTTTGAGGAGGCTTTTATTATTTTTTTACTTCTTGTTAACGCAAAGAGGACATCGCGTATCGTCCAGGAAATGGAACGTCGAGGAAACAAGTGTGAAGTTTGGGGGTCAAATAATGACAGCATCGTTTGATGGCTGGTGTTCGAGAAATCAATTTCTCCCCAGGAACACAGGCTGCAAATTGGAAATTACGGTGATCTCCTCCACTTTGTTTCTGTCGTTTTTTCCATGGATGGCTGCTGCCATGCAATCTGTTTCTGGGTGCTGGATAAGAAATATACTCCCGCGCTTTCTTCAACAGCAGAGCTCCCACGGTGGGACCATCTCCTTCCGTATTTCCCTGTTCGCCATGCAGTTGTCAGCGCATGGTCCAATCGGAAGTAAATACAGACAGTAAGGTTGCCAGGTCCCTCTTCGCAGCCGGTGGGAGGTTTTTGGGGCAGAGCCTGAGGAAGGTGGCGTTTGGGGAGGGGAGGGACTTCAATGCCATAGAGTCCAATTGCCAAAGTGGCCATTTTCTTCAGGGGAATTGATCTCTATCAGCTGGAGATCAGTTGTAATAGCAGGAGATATCCAGCTACTACCTGGAGGTACATGCTGCAAAACTTTTCAGATCTTTACTCAAGGCGAACTGAAATCCTTCTAGAGACATGCAATGCTGATAAAGCCTTTTTTGGTGAAACACAAAGAATACCTGGGATCTGCGTTCTGTTATGCAGTTCTAAACAATATTCATATTGTGGTCCCCACCAGACGTTTCACATTACCCTTTTAAGGGATCCATACTGGCTTCAATACTAGGAGTGAAACAAAGGAAGGTGACTCTGCACTTGGTGCAAGTCAAGTCTGTGGACAGACTGTCTAGCCTTGTGCCAAAAAGGCTTTCAATGATATATTTATTGGACTTGCACAGGCATGTTGCGGGACCACCCCTGAAAATTTGTATTTGTATATAGTGTATATAATTGTTTGCGATTGTCTTGTTCAGCACCATTTTGTGTCTTGTATATACTTTTTGCATGCTCTTATATGCTCTTTTTTCATGTGTTAGGTATATCTTATATTCTTGTTACTTCTATGCTAATACACTTCGTGTTTGATAATCAAAATAACTGTGTGCTGTTATTTTGATTATCTCTCAGTGCAGCACTGGGTGATTGTGGTTTTGGTTTACTACCTGGAAGTTGGCAACCCTAGGTGGTAACCAAAGAACATGCATACGAACGTGCTACGTGCATGTGAACATATAGATCCAAGGCAGGTTTATGACACCTGCAAAGCCAACAATAGCTTGGGAGGGAAACTACAGAGGCCTTGCTATAAAACAAGATGGACATACCACCTATGAACCCATCTCTGTAGCTACCTCAAGGCAGTCTACCAGTCCCTCTATCGCATTATATCCTAATCCTTCATAGAGCATCCTTCCATCCTCCATTTTTTTTATCTTCACAATGAACTGTGAGGTAGATTATGCTGAGAGATTGTGACTAAGAGATTTGAGAAGGGGCTGTGGCTCAGTGGTATGCCATCCGCTGGGCATGCAGAAGGTCCCAGGTTCAATCCCGGGCATCTTCAGTGAAAGGGACTAGGCAAGTAGGTGACGTGAATAGACTTCTACCTGAGACCTTGGAGAGCCTCTGCTGGTCTGAGTAGACAATACCTTTCCTTTCCTTTATCCCTTAGAAGCTCCTTGATCCATTGATCTTGAGCAGCATATATCTAATGTTTGAGGGATATACAGTAAGGATCGAAACAAATCTTGCCACTGACAATGTAGCCTTGGGATCCCTGAGTAGACAATACTGACTTTGATGGACCAAACGTCTGATTCAATATAAGGCAGCTTCATGTGTTCATGTAACTAGTCCAAGGTCACTCCACGAGTTTGAGGATTAAGCTGGGATTTGAAGCATGGTCTACCCAAGTCCAGCTTCTGAATCCCAATAGGACAATGACACTGATCTTATGATGAGCAGGCAGTGTCCCACAAGTAATGCCAAACTCTCAGTGCTGTATAAAAGAGGCAACTGAAAGCATAACTAGATGTTAGAAGACTTCCAGGTCTATTTCTCCCTTCAACATCCAGGTACTGCAAGCTGTGTAAGGCAGAATTATTCAAAGGGGCTTTCAATACTGCAACTCCTTATGATGGCCGCATCTGTTTTAGTTTTTATGTATTTTTAGATGTATAATATTTGTATGGTTATAACCCATCTTGAGATCACTTTTGGAGAAATGTGGGCTAAAAATGCTCCAAACAAATAAACATATAAAGATGGACACACAGATCAGTCACAAAGGAAAGGGAGGAGAAAGAGAATGAATACCTTTTCCAACTGTGCTACATCTAGGTTGAGGATTTCTTTCCCCCTGGTTGTCTCAAGTACCTTATAAAGCTTGGGTGTGAGCCAAAGGACAGGATGTAAAGGGCTGTTGGCCCTTTGGCTTTTAGACCTGTGGTTTTCAGCCTGTGATTTCAATAAAGCCAGCCAATGAATCCAGGACTGAAATGTAGTTGTTTTGTTTTGTTTTGCGTTGCTTTGTGTGTTCTTGTTTATATATGTATTTTTTTTGTCAGTTGCTTTGGGTCCTTTCAGAGAATAGATAGAGAGGGTGGGGGGGCAGGCAGGCAGACAGACAGACAGACAGACAGACAGACAGACAGACAGACAGGAGGACTGGGGAAGCAAATCCAGTTCACCTTATTAGCCTCCACCACTCATGTGAAGAAGTGAGGAATCAAACCTGGTTCTCCAGATCAGAAGAAGAAGAGTTGGTTTTTATATGCCGATTTTTTCTAACACTTAAGGAAGAATCAACCTGGCTTAGAATCACCTTCCCTTCCCCTCCGCACAACAGACACGATGTCAGGTAGGTGGGGCTGAGAGAGCTCTAAGAGAGCCGTGACTAGCCCAAGGTCACCCCGCTGCCTTCACATGTAGGAGTGTGGTAAGCAACCAGGTTCACCAGATTAGAGTCGGCCGCTCATGTGGAGGAGTGGGGAATCAAACCCGGTTCTCCAGATTAGAGTCCACCGCTCCAAACCACCACTCTTAACCACAACACCACGCTGCACTGTATTATTTGGCTCCCTTAATTTGTACAAGGTCATAAACATTAGTGGCAATTTCACACCTGATGCAGGACAAACCTAGGTTTGTAGTTGAGTTAGAGCCAGGCTAGACATTACACAGCAGATGCTGGTAACAGACTGCCAGTCCCCACACACACACACACACACACACACACACACACATACACACACACACACAAAGGGACATGTGTTGAGAAAGGCTGTTTATTCTTTTCCATCCAAGCTGCTTTTCTGCTCAGAATTCCTCCTAAACTGCTTTCCCAGCCACATATTTCCCCCTATGGGTAGAAAAACATCCTAAGGTGAAACATTTGGAACCAAAGAAAGGTGGAAGAAAAGGATTGATGGGTCCTTTTCTTCCTCCTCTCCCCTTTTCCCCACTGAAGATCGCATCCTCCCGCAAGTGCTTTTCCTTTTGAGAAAACGAAAAACAAATTAGGAAGGCTGTTATGCACATCTGCTGTGTAGCATCTCATTTGGCCCTTAGACAATCCTTCTGCTCGCTTTTAAACAGAACGTTTTTCGCATTCACGCTTGGCGTTACGTGCATGCCTAAAACACCAAAGATGTGTGCCTTAAAGCGAGACCTTCGAGAAGCACTCTCTTTGATAGTTGATTCACCATCCCTGGTTTTCTTCCTCACCCCACCCCTGGATCAGATGCAAATTGTACATGCCATGACTATTTATGAAAAGTCATCACCCCCACTTCAAAAAGGATCATGCATACCCACATAAATCAGATGTACAATGAATGCACCTCTCTCTCTCTCTCTCTCTCTCTTTCCCTCCACCCCCTCTGTAATTCCAGAACTTGGGATCAACTGTTGTTCCTTTTCCTCCCCAGAAACTTGCTGAAATTCACAGGTACTTTTGCTGTGGTCCATACTTTTAAAACAAGATCAAGATAGGGTTTTGATTTAATTACCCAACCGGTTTGTATTTGATCACTGCACATATGTCAAGGAACTTCCGCATGACATTTTTCATGCCATACTTTATTTTCTTAATGGCAAGCGCATTACATCCAAAGAGAAAGGGAAGGAATACAAAGGAAAGGCAGACCCTAGATTGGTATGCAGGCTGCAGTCCAGGACAGGCGCTGAAGGGTTGTTTTGGGAAGATTGTCCTAACTAACTTTCCCGTGGCTCAGTGGTAGAGCATCTGCTTGGCATGCAGAAGGTCCCAGGTGCAATCCCCAGCATCTCCAGTTAAAAGGACTAGGCAAGTAGGTGATGTGAAAGACCTCTGCCTGAGACCCTGGAGAGCCACTGCCGGTCTGAGTACAGGGGTACAATTCTTGGAAATTTCATCCCAGTTAGTATGGGGTCAAGTTACAGGTGGAAGTTCAGTTGCCAGCCAGCAATTAGCACCCAATGAGAGCCTGGGGACAGGAGCATGGAGGTACCATGGCATCATCAGTGGCATGACATCATTTCCGGGACAAGCCCAGAAGTGATGTCATGCCACTCTAAGATTCAGTGGAAACACTACGGCAGGGCTGACAAACATATGGTTTGTCATAAACCATATTTCGGCCCTTTGAGAGCTCTTATCCGGCCCGTGTGCAAGCCAAGGCAGCCACCCCACCCCCAACTCTTGATTTAGGCTGGTGAGGCATGGCCCAGCCAGACCAAGTGACATTTATGCCATATCCAGCCCTCATAACAATTCAGTTCAACACCCCTGCTGAGTTTCCTCTGAATCTGACTGTGGCATAACATTACTTCCAGATTCACCCAGGAAATGACATCACACCAACCACATGACAGTGATTTTGCCTTATTTCTTCCCCTCAACAGCCTACCAAAGGACATCAGGGATCAGGGGACTACCAGCTGGGCATTACAGGCAACCCTAGCTGGAACTGTATTTTCCATTAAAAATAATAGAATTTTTTTTAAAAAATGGAATAACTAACTGCTTTAATAGTCAATCCATGTTTATCTGGAGCTGATTAAACTGTGCCAAGGTTGGTAGGAACTGTTGGCACACTGTGAAGACAGCATGGTGTAGTGGTTAAGAGCGGTGATTTGGAGCATTGGACTCTGATCTGGAGAACCAGGTTTGATTCCCCCCTCCTCCACATGAGCAGCGGAGGCTAATCTGGTGAACTGGATTTGTTTCCTCACTCCTACACATGAACCCAGCTGGGTGACCAAGGGCAAGTCACAGCTCTGTTAGAGCTCTGTCAGCCTCACCTACCTTACAGGGTGTCTGTTGTGGGGAGGGGAAGGTGATTGTAAGCCGGTTTGAGTCTCCCTTAAGTGGTAGAGAAAGTCGGCATATAAAAACCAACTCTTCTTCTTCTACTACTACTTTGGTCATGTTATGAGAAACCAAGAATCACTGGAAAAGGCAACAATGCTAGCAAAAGTTGAAGGCAGCAGGAAAGAGGGAGACCCAACAGGACATGGATTGACTCTATAAAGGAAGCCACAGCCCTCAATCTGCAAGATTTGACAAGGCTGTTAACAATAGGAGGACATATTGCAAGATATTAACTGTGCAATCCTGAAGAGGGAGCCAAAGCGCCAGAGGAGCTGGCATAACCCCACGCCGGCATCCATGCCACTTTGCGCCACAATGACTATAAGGCAGCTTCATGTGTTCATGCAGTCTGGAAGCGACAATTGAATACACTCAGCAACCAGTTTAGAACTCCTGCTGGAAATCTTGCAGTCTCTTTGCCCCACTTTCCTGACCTCGGAACAGGTGCCCAAGCCTTCCATTTTAAGCTCTGAGACCCACGTGGCTGACATCTCCCGAGGCCCCTTTCGCTGTATCATTTAAGCGCCGCAGCATGAGCATTTCTGTGATTACCACAGTAAAGTCAGGGGCCAGCCTCTCTTTGAAAGGAATCATCTGAACTCTGCTTAGCGGACATTATGCCTTGGCAATCGCGGCCCTCCAGTCACAAGTTCTTGATCCCTCAGCTTGTGCCAGTCACAACTGGCACAACCTCCCCGTCTCAGCCTCGATTATCACAGGTTCCAGACAGGCACAGAAAGGCGGGACGTTCAGAGCAGGAGGTGAGGTCACAGTTCCTTATGCAAGCAGGAAATCATAGGCTTGCGAATACCAATAATAGCGGGAGATAACGGATTTCTCTGACAGCAGTACTCTGAGCCACGTATTATGCACACACAGTGTGCCGATTTCTCCTGTCAACCAGAAGACAAACTTGAGTGCACATCAGAAGAAGCAGTTCCCTCTTTGCCCCTTGCTTTTATTTACCTGTCCTTTTAATTAAAAGCACACCAGTAAATGTATTAAACAAAAAAGTGATAAGAACGTATGTGCATGGTTCAGTCTTCCAAGTGAAAGAAATCTAAGGTGGTTTATGCATGGGAGTTTTACCTGAGGTTTGTTGCTCGCTGGACCCACACTTTCCTGTTGGGAATCTATACACCAGCAGTCTCCAAGCTCGAATCAAGAAGCATTTGAGTCCCTGCCCCTTGTAATTGTAATTGGCTGTTGTGCTTACTGTGAGAGAAAAGTCCCCCCCCAAACCCAATTTCCACATAAAAAAAGCATTTTAAAAAAACGGAGCTCTCTAAGAGGAATGGAAAGGTGAGGAAACCCAAGCCTCATTTCTAAAATCGTTTCTTCTGCTCAGAAAGAAGTCCGAGGAAGCAGGAAGCATTTTAATGACTGCCCCTTGACAGGTTGCTTTGTAATTGGCTGTAGTGCTGTCTGTGAGAGAAACGTCACTCCCCCAAGCTTCCGTGTCCTGCACTTTGCCTTACACATGGAGATTTCACCAGGGCTGAGTTCAGGGGAGATGGAACAATCAGGTTAACAGAAAAATGGGAAGGTCCAGATTTTTGTGATGGCTGGCAGTGAGGTCATCTCTAATGGAGGGGGAAATCATGCATAACTCTAAGGAACAACCGAGACAGACCAAGGGCGAGCATGAGTGAAAGTACCCATGCATAAACGATCTAAGTCTCAATTCACAGCCTAACAGAATTCCAGTCGCAACTTAACTTCCCCCACCCCCCAAAAAAGAAAGGTTTAATGACAAGTTATGTAATATCCACCAAAAGAATTTCTGGACCATTAAATCTGAATTGCATTTCACAGCAATGTAAGAGCTAATTATATTTGGATGCCAAGAATAGGTGGCTGGGCAGGCATTAGCAGAAAATTACTGGTTAAGATG
Source organism: Euleptes europaea (assembly GCF_029931775.1). Classification (NCBI taxonomy): domain Eukaryota; kingdom Metazoa; phylum Chordata; class Lepidosauria; order Squamata; family Sphaerodactylidae; genus Euleptes; species Euleptes europaea. The sequence goes on along the minus strand of NC_079327.1, from coordinate 7,501,008 downwards.
GAAGGATGGTTAAGAAAATGGGGGGGGGTGAACCCTAGGAATTTGACAGATTTAAGTTGTAGATACAATTTTGGGTTGGGGGGTTCACATGTTAGATTCTAGATTCTACAAACTGATGAAATGTTGTCAGGTATTTCGAACCATATTGCATTGAGGAGTGTTTTGAGCTATGGGGCAATTTCCTCACAGGGCAGAATCGCTGCTGTAATGTTCAGCAATCCGTTTTGTGTTTTATATTAGTTACAAGGGGAAAAAAATACAATTTAGCAGAACTCGTTCCAAGATACCTCAATCTGGAGTAGTCCCAGCACCTTTTTTTACTAATGTCTCTGGATAAGCTGGCTCGAGGAACGGCCGTGAAGAACTCTGGTAGGCCTTGTGTTCCTTTATTCAAAAGACTGTCAGCATCTTCCTGGATGATTGCAGCATCTTACAGCTGCACTGAAGGTCTTTGAGATACAAGGTGGTCTTCCTGAAGCCAGAAAACAGCAAGCTGCCTCCTCAACCCCAAATCTCTGAAATTCAGTCCCATCATGACATCTTCACAGATCCTAGTCCAACACTCTAACCGAGGGGCGTCAAACTCCATTGTTACGAGGAACAGATAGGACATAAATGTAATTAGGCCTCTCCAGCCCAGACTGAGAGTGGGTGGTGGGTGGGTGGCTGCCTCGTAGGGTTGCCAACCTCCAGGTACTAGCTGGAGATCTGCTATTACAACTGATCTCCAGCAGAAAGAGATCAGTTCACTTGGAGAAAATGGCCGCTTTGGCAATTGATTGAACAGACGGACCTTGAACAACCATAATATGGCGCCCCTTAGCCCTAGCGCTGAGAGACAGCTCAGCAAGATACTACACTTGATAGTATCAAAAGTGTCTGACAGATCCTGCAGGGTCACACTCCCAGTCTAGTGCTGGATAGGAGTCATAAACTAAGGAAACCAAAGAAGTCCCCCCCTCCCCAAACTCCACCCTTTTCAGGCTCCACCCCAAAAATCTCCCACTGGTGGTGAAGAGGGACCTGGCAACCCTACTGCCTCGGCTGGCTCATGGTCTGGATAAGAGATCTCAAGGGAGCAGATCCAGCCCTTGGGCCTGATGCTTGACATTTAGGGTTGCCAACCTCCAGGTACTAGCTGGAGATCTCCTGCTATTACAACTGATCTACAGCTAATAAAGATGTGTTCACCTGGAGAAAGTGGCCCTTTGGCATTAGGACTCTATGGCACTGAAGTCCCTCCCCTCCCCAAACACCACCCTACTCAGGCTCCGCCCCCAAAACCTCCCACTCGTGGTGAAGAGGGACCTGGCAACCCTCTTGACACCCCTGCTCTAACTGCTACACCATGCTATCATTTGCAGGTTGGGTGATCAAGCTTCCGTGCTCTTTCATACAGAGCAGAACTGGTAGATTTTTAAAATTATATATGAGGGTAACAGCATGGAAGTTACCCTCATATATTTTTTAAAATCTACTTGTTCTGCTCTGTGTTCTCTTGTGCCATTCCATTGGATTGTGTAGGATATTAATTTTCTAAAGAATACGACTAGGTTCTCCTTCTTCCATTTTTTCTTGTATAGCAGTTGCTATCATTCCTATTTTAGCCCTTGATAATCTTGAACCCATGAACACATGAAGCTGCCTTATACTGAACCAGACACTTGGTCCATCAAAGTCAGTCTTGTCTATTCAGACATGTGTTGGCTCTGTCATGAACTTGAGCAAGGCATTTTCTCTCAGCCTGACCTACCTACATAGGGCTACTGTGAGGATAAAATTAAAGAGAGACACACCCATGCTGATTTGAGTATACTGGAGGAAGGGTGGGTAAGAATGTACACATGAAACTGCCTTCTACTGAATAAGACCCTTGGTCCATCAAAGTCAGGTATTGTCTACTCAGAACGGCAGCGGCTCTCCAGAGGGGTCTTTCACATCACCTACCTGACTAGTCCCTTTAACTGGAGATGCCGGGGATTGAACCTGGGACCTTCTGCATGCCAAGCAGAGGCTCTACCGCTGAGCCACAGCCCCTCCCCTTGAGGGAAGGGCATTGGACTCTTCCTTCTGCCCTGGGACCAGAAAAGTCCTCTTGTGGTTATCTTGATCCATTTACAAATCACCAGCATTTAATTACGGCCGGTGAATAGTGCATTCCATCGCTGCTAACTGCAAACGGTAGCAAAGGCAGATTTAACAGCTTGGTGAGCGGCACACAGCTCCCTTGCTGAGATTTTGGGGAGTGATACAGAAGCCTGAATTCCATCTGCATTGTGTTGAGTTTCAGAGTGCCGGCAGAGAAAACCTCTCAGCCAGAAACAGTATCCCGTAGTGCTGGGAATAAAAGGCTGAAATGCACCCTGTACTGGGAAGACAATCCTGTTGAAATAGAATGGGACTTGCTTTGGAGCCAGGATGGTGTAGTGGTTAAGAGCGGCGGTTTGGAGCAGTGGAGTCTGATCTGGAGAACTGGGTTTGATTCCCCACTCCTCCACATGAGACACAGAGGCTAATCTGGTGAACTTGATTTGTTTCCCCACTCCTACATATGAAGCCAGCTGGGTGACCTTGGGCTAGTCACACAATCTCAGCCCCACCTACCTCACAAGATGTCTGTTGTAAGAAGGTGGTTGTAAGCTGGTTTGAGTCTCCCTTAAATGGCAGGAAAGATGGCATATAAAAACCAACTCTTCTTCTTCTTCTTCTTCTTCTTCTTCTTCTTCTTCTTCTTCTTCTTCTTCTTCTTCTTCTTCTTCTTCTTCTTCTTGAAAACCTGGTTAGAATTGTGCTGCAATTCTGTGCTTATCTTCTTGAAAGAAAGTTCCAATGAGATGAATGGAATTTGCTCCATTTTCTGTCTTGTGTGTGTTAAGTGGCGTACATCCCGGCATTTACCAGGCAGACTAGGTTTATGGGGTGGTTCGCCATTGCCTTCCCCAGTTGTCTACACTTTACCCCCAGCAAGCTGGGTACTCATTTTACTGACCCCGGAAGGATGGAAGGCTGAGTTGACCTCGAGCTGGCTTCCTGAAACCAACTTATTTTGCTTTGGGAGTCTGTGTAATTCTAAAATTCTTATTTCAGGAATTGGAATTGAAAAACACACCATATTTTGTTTCTTTTTTAAAAAAAAATAGGCATTAAGGACTGGCTGCATAGTTATTCACTAACTAGCCCTCAGCTGTGGATTAATTGATATGGCACTTCTGAATGCCCACACATATTTTAAACCGCACACACACACAAACACCCCCTTGGTTGGAACATGAGTCAATCACTTCAAGGACTACATAAGGCTGTGTAAAGTGTTCATTAATTCTCAATCAAGGGAAAGACTAGAAATATTCAAGGTCAGCAATTCAGCTGAAAGCAAAGAGATTAAACCAAATCAGCCAAACCTAAGTCTTTTAAAGGATTTAAAAATAGGATGCAGAAGGAAAATGTGCTTTTTGCATTTATCTGAGGATGTGTCAAGAGCATTATGTTTCTTGGGGTGTGGCACTAAAACACACCCAGGTTTCCGGGGACTTCTATCCAGGACTTCGAACAGGGGAGTTGAGCAAAGGAGGTTAACAGGGAGCAGGAAGAGAACCCCTGTAGTCTAAATTTTGTGGGAAAAGGCCTTAGAGCTCCACATAAGCAACCAAGGCAGTTAGGGTTGCCCGCTCAGGGTTGGGCAATACCTGGAGATTTTTGGGGCAAAGCCTGAGGAGGGTGGGGTTTGGGGAGGGTATTGACTTCAATGTGATAGAGTCCAATTGCCAAAGTGGCCATTTCCTCCAGGGGGACTGATCTCTATCAGCTGGAGATCTCCAGCTAGAACCTGGAGGTTGCCAACCATAAGGGCAATGTACCACAGTATCCAGAGTGGTGTAGTGGTTAAGAGCAGTGGACTCTAATCTGGTGAACCAGTTGGTTTCCCCCCTCCTACACATGAAGACTGCTGGGTGACCCTGGGCTAGTCACAGTTCTCTTCGAGCTCTCTCAGCCCCAACTATCTCAGAAGGTGTCTTTTGTGGTGAGAAGAAGGGAAGGCGACTATAAGCTGGTTTGAGACTCCTTTAAAAGGTGGAGAAAATGGGGGTATCAAAACCAACTACTACTACTCTTTCTTCTTCTGCTTCTTCTGCTTCTCTTCCTCCTACACAAATCATCACAGATTCAGGTAAGCAATTTATTTCAACTCTAAAACACCTTTAAACGACTCAACCAATTATGAATCTAGAAAGCCAGCAGGAGAGTGAGGGCTATCCAGTGTTTTGCAGGGAGTGCAACATATGTGGGTATGTGCTCAATGTGCTCAGAGAGCAGGTTCATTCCTTTGAGGTGGGGTTGTTGACCTGGAGCAGCTGAGGGGAAGATAAATATTTGGGAAGCAGACCTTCAGAAACCTGCTAGAACTGTCTTCTTCCTGTGCTGATAGTTCTTCTGCTGTTGTTGAGATTGAAAGTCTTATGGTTGGAGGGCATCCGGCTGAGGAGGAAAGATACAATTCTGGAGAGCCAGAGTAGTGTAGTGGTTAAGAGCGGTGGACTCTAAAATGCGGAACCGGGTTTGATTCCCCACTCCTCCACATGAGCGGCAGACTCTAATCTGGTGAACTGGACTGGTTTCCCCACTCCTCCACATGATGCCTGCTGGATGACGTTGGCCTAGTCACTTCTCTCTGAACTCCTTCAGAGTCTCCGTAAGAGGTAGTGAAAATCGGGGTATAAAAACAACTCTCCTCCTTCTCCTCCTCTTCTTCCTTCTTCTAGATAGGACCACTTCCTCAGATGATATCCTCTCACACCATGGATAATCCTCATGGGAGCCTCAAAGGTAGCTTTCCCAGAATTGCTACCAGTTCCATGTGCAGGGCCAGCTACGGCACAGATCAGGGGTCTCAACACTGCTACTTGAACAGCTTAAATGTGTGGATCCATCAACCATAGAAGCATCCCTCCCTTTGCATGTCAAGCACACATACTGTATGTCTCCTGAGCAATTCTTATTGGGACCCTTTGCGGGTGTATACCAGGGCCCTGGATTTGGGCAACACTTCGTATATGAGTGGGAAGATGAACTTCTATTTTGAAAACTAATGGTATAGGGAATCATCAAGAGGAGTATAAAGTACAAAAGCACACATCCATACATTCAAACAATTGAATGACTGATCTAATAATCCTAACTTCTGCTAGTTTCTAACCAATACAAATCTAATAGTATAAAGAGGCAACCGGGGAGCATAAACATACAAGCCTGTCCAGAAGATGAAGTCCAGGAAGGTTCGCTGGAAGCCATGTAAAAGATGATGGAAGTCGGATGGGAAACAGCTAGAAATCTCCTGCGCTTAGACACAGGGGAACAGCAACTGATGGGGAAGTGTTTGGCTGTTCACCTGTGTTATCCTAAGCGGGCAGTCTCTGTTTAAGTTTAGGGCAGTGGTTCCCAACCTTTTTTTGACCAGGGACCACTAGGACTTTATTGTTCGGTGCAGGGACCCCAAGGTTCAAAATAAAAATTCTGAGAATTTGAAAATAACCTTTAATCATAACTGTTAGTTAAACATTAAACTTAGAATAATATTTGAATATATTTTTTTATAATAGAGAACTTTTAATTGAAAATATTAATTTATTGTGGGTTTATAACTTTGTTTGGCGGACCTTAATTTTGTTCTCGCGGACCCCTGGGGGTCCATGGACCCCTGGTTGGGAACCAGTGGTTTAGGGGAAGAAGAAGAAGAAGAAGAAGAAGAAGAAGAAGAAGAAGAAGAAGAAGAAGAAGAAGAAGAAGAAGAAGAAGAAGAAGAAGAAGAGGAGGAGGAGGAGAAGGAGGAGGAGGAGGAGCTGGTTTTTATATGCCGACTTTCTCTACCTCTTAAGGGAGACTCAAACCGGCTTACAATCACCTTCCCCTCCCCACAACAAACACCCTGTGAAGTAGGTGAGGCTGAGAGAGTTTGGAGAGAACTGTAACTAGCCCAAGGTCACCCAGCTGGCTTCGTGTGTAGGAGTGGGGGAACAAACTAGTTCACCAGATTAGCGCCCACTACTCATGTGGAGGAGTGGGGAATCAAACCTGGTTCTCCAGATCAGAGTCCACCGCCCCAAACCAACACTCTTAACCACTACACCATGCATCCAGCATCATGCAATTTTAGCAGTACCTAATGTCATAACATTTTTAAAGAATGCCACATCAGCTTCCTGCACATCTTCTAAACAGCTCAATAAAAGTATCAAAGGTTCCATAGGCGAATCATCCCTGTTTCTTACAGCCACAAATCCTCTGACAACCTCCCCAACTCAAACCGTTTCCTTGTTCAGATTTCTTGGCACACAGCCTATATCCAGAGTTGGCAAACCAAATTCTCAGCCTTCTCCCACTGCCCTGCAGGTGCCGCTGACCATCCAGATTTCCAAAGAGATCTGCTGCACTATTTTCCAATGAATTGATGTTTCTTCTTAGCCACAGGATCCATGCCAAAGAACATCTTTGAACAATAGAACAGCATGGTCCGTACTGGGGATGTTCTTGTGGGCTTAGAAACAAGTATTTCTAAACGTGAAGACTAATGAACCTTGGTAACGGTTTGCCAGGGAAGGGCTGTGGCTCAGTGGTAAGGCATCTGCTTGACATGAAGGAGGTCCCAGATTCAATTCCCAGCATCTTCAGTTAAAAGGATTAGTGTAGGTAGTGTTACCAGATTTGGGGATGGAGCCTGAGGAGAGCGAGGTTTGAGGAAGGGAGGGACTTCAATAGGGTATAATGCCATAGAGTCCACATTCCAAAGTGACCATCTTCTCCAGGTGAACTGATCTCTGTCACCTGGCAATCAGTTGAAATTCCAGGAGCTCTCCAGCCACTGCCTACAGACTAGCCAACCTAGTTGTAGATAGGGTTCTAAGTCCCTCTTTGCTACCGGTAGGAAGTTTTTGGGGTGGAGTCTGGGGAGGGCAGGGCTTGGGGAGGAGAGGGACTTCAATGCCATAGAGTCCAATTGCCAAAGCAGCCATTTTCTCCAGGTGAACTGACCTTTATCGGCTGGAGATCACTTGTAATAGCAGAAGATCTCCAGCTAGTACCTGGAAGTTGGCAACCCTAGTTGTAGGTGATGTGAAGGACCCTAAGACCCTGGAGAGCCACTGTATGCCTGAGTAGACAATACTGACCTTGATGGACCAGTGGTCTGAGTCAGCACATAGCAGCTTCATGTGTATGAAGTGATCAGAAGCTATGCCCTTGAGCAAGTGATGCCCTTGAAAAATTGCGAAGCCAAATGGAACGGGGGTCTGTCCCTCAAACAAAACAGATACAGCCCTGTGATGTGAAATTACTGGAAAGATGTGATTTGGGGAAATTACAGTCCCTTGCTAAGTATCTGCTGCACATGCCCTCCGGCCCTGCCTAACCAGTATCTCCCCTCATTTCATTTAAACTGTAATGATTTCCTTTAAGGACAATTATGTCACCCAAAAGCCATGCATGTATAATCATACCACTCTGGCATGGCTGAGAGTCGAAGGAGAGTAATAGCTGTTTATTAACGCGATCATTAACTGTTAACATCGAGCCGCCTAATTATATCAGTTTAAAAACGAGTTTCCATGTTTGAGGCAGGTGGTCTGAAGGGGTTCAATTCAAGATAATAAAATGCTATGAATATCGTAGCAAGCTCTCAATTGCATATTAAAACACTGCAGTCCGCCTATTTTTCTACCAAACAAATGCCTGTTTCCTTTGCATATTGCAGCCGCATGGGCTCTAAAGCCTCCTCGGCATAATTGCTCGCAGCTTAAGTTAGAAACCTTTGTATATTTCAAGGAGAGGCTATGAAAGGAAGGGTGGGGCATGGGCACTATAACAGAAACAGTAATCCTTTGGAGCAAATATTTTTTGTTCAGTAATTGCGTTTGCTAATTCTGCAGATGGGGGAAAGGAGGAGGAAGAAGAAGAAGAAGAAGAAGAAGAAGAAGAAGAAGAAGAAGAAGAAGAAGAAGAAGAAGAAGAAGAAGAAGAAGAAGAAGACCGACTCTCTACCACTTAAGGGATAATCAAATCAGCTTACAATCACCTTCCCTTCCCCTCTCCACAACAGACACCCTGCGAGGTAGGTGAGGCTCATGTGGAGGAGTGGGGAATCAAACCCGGTTCTCCATATCAGAGTCCACTGCTCTTAATCACGGCACCACTCTGGCAGCATGGTACAGCCTGATCTCCTCAGATCTCGAAAGCTATGCAGGGTCAGTACTTATATGGGAGATCACCAAGGAAGGCTCTGCAGAGGAAGGCAATGGCACACCTCTGCTTCTCACTGGCCTTGAAAGCCCCTTGTCTGAATGCACATGAAGCTCCCTTCTACTGAATCAGACCCTTGGTCCATCAAAGTCAGTATTGTCTACCCATACGGGCAGCAGCTGTCCAGTGTCTCCAGCAGAGGTTACATCACCTACTTGCCTAGTCCCTTTCAACTGGAGATGCCGGGGGCTGAACCTTGGACCTTCTGCTTGCCAAGCAGATGTTCTACCACTGAGCCACAGTCCCTCCCCAAGGGAGGTGATAAGTCAGTGGAAACATACATAATTCTGCAGACATTCTGGGTCAAACTGGGGTCCATGTAAGTGCAGAATTAGATAGCAGGATTAAGCTATGCTTTGAACATAAGAAACTGGGGTGGATTCTACCCTGTTATACCACTCCCCTGAACAAAGTTTATTTCTTTATTTATTAGTTCTTGTAGGTTATTCGGGCTGTGTGACCATGGGCTTGGTATTTTCTTTCCTGACATTTCACCTGATGTTTCTTTATTCATTAAAATATTGATACCCCACCTTTCCTTTTGACTCAGGGTTGAATCCCTCCTCCATTCTAAGGAGACTTCCTCCAAATTAAGTGGGTCTTCTATTGCAAGAAGAGACCCTTAAGATAAAGTCTCCCTGGGCTGGAGGAAGGCTCCTTGGAGAATGGTTGGCCTTTACCCACCATCTTCTACTGAGCCATCCCATTGTCTACTCTGATGGACAAATTCCCCTCAGCTCGATTTGGAATCATCTCTACTAAAACTAGTTTGGACCCCTTTGTGTTCTGTTATCACCCAGAAAGCGATGAGGCCCATAAATTTCTCCAATCTCATAGGAGCCCTCCCCTCCACCTCGGCGAGGTCATTGTCATTCCATATGACTTCTAACATTAGAGTTACCATGTGTGATATAGGGTCACATGCACACCAGAGTTGTCCATGTGAATCTGATCCACTTTCCAATATGATCCTAATCTCATGGTCCTCGAAAAAAGAGTTCCACCCATTTCTGCAACCAATGGAGAAGAAGAAGCAATCTTGGGGGGGGGGGGATTCAATTGCATAAAAAGAAGGCAGGAAGAAAATCCAGGTAGGGGTGGGATGTATTTGGTGGTAGACTTGGCTTGGTTACTAAGTGGGATTTTGGTCTATATTAGATTTTTGGGCCAGATAGTAAAAAACAGGAAACACTTCCTTTGGGAAATGATAACACACTGGTTTTGTTTATTGCTTTGGCCGGGATAGAGCGGGATATAAATCCATAAACAAACAAACAAATAATAAATAAATAAATACCCAATTATCATAGAATCATAGAGTTGGAAAGGGCCATACAGGCCATCTAATCCAACCCCCTGGTCAATGCAGGATCAGACTAGAGCATCCCTGACAAGTGCTTGTCCAGCCTCTGCTTAAAGATTGCCAGCGAGGGGGAGCTCACCACTTCCCTAGGTAACTGATTCCTGCTGTCTAACAACTCTTACTGTAAAAAAAATTGTTTCCTAATATCCAGCTGGTAATATCCTTTCTTTTTTTATTATTTAACATTTTATTTATTTTCATAATAAAGGTGGTACTAAAAAAAAAAGTAGGGAAAGAAAAAATAAATAGGGAATTTTAACATATCATGTGTTGTAGCCTCGAACGAAACTTTGGTCTTACCCCATTTTTGATCTTAATTTGGTACATGGATTTCTATCATTGCATTCTTCGCTATATTTGCTGTACTTAACTTTATAATAAAAATAATTGGTCCTTAATTAACAAACTTGTGTTCTCCTTTCTTACTAGTATTTAAATCGTACATATCATATTAGTCAAACATTTAATATAAAACCACTCTAGCCTGAAAACTGAATGCACTTACAGAGAATCAGTAATATCCTTTCCACCTGTGATTTAAATCCATTGTTGCGAGTCCTACCCTGTGCTGCCAACAGGAACAGCTCCCTGCCCTCCTCTAAGTTACAGTCCTTCAAATACTTAAAAAGAGCAGTCATGTCCTCCCCCCTCAACCTCCTCTTCTCCAGACTGAACATGCCCAACAATGTTGAGCTAGCCTGGCCTCTCTCAGTCAGGCCAGGCAACACCATATCAGGGTTAAAATGAAGGACTGGATGTTAGAATATATTTTTTTCCTTCCATGTATGTTTCCCCCCACATACATACAAAGCTAATTTGTCAGCAAAGATTCTTGGTTAGCGTTCTTTCTGATGCGCTATTTTTGTACCTGCTGGGAAGTCCTTTGATTAACGGAAATTTCTGACATCCAATCCCCCACCTGCACTTTGATGTAATGTGATGGAGCAACAGGTGCATCATATAACTGACGCTCCTGCCACTCAGTTCTGTTTCCACTCCGATGTCACAATTGTACAATTAGCCACTGCTTTTATCTGACCTGCATCACTTCTAACATCATTATTCTCCAGGTGGAATTTATATTGGGAAAAGCTCTGTTTTACTCTATCCTGTGTAGCCTTCCGCCTTAACTTGGATAGCCCAGGCTAGCCTGATTTCATCAGATCTCATGAATACATGAAGCTGCCTTATACTGAATCAGACCCTTGGTCCATCAGAGTCAGTATTGTCCACTCAGACCCACAGTGGCTCTCCAGGGTCTCAGGCTGAGGTCTTTCACATCACCTTCTTGCCTAGTCCCTTTAACTGGAGATGCCAGGGATTGAACCTGGGACCTTCTGCATGCCAAGCAGATGCTCTACCACTGAGCCACGGCCCCTCCCCTAAGTACTGTCTGTGAATTGAACACATGAACACGTGAAACTGTCTTCTATTGAATGAGACACTTGGTCCATCAGAGTCAGTATCGTCTACTCAGACCAGCAGCGGCTCTCCAGGGTCTCAGGCTGAGGTCTTTCACATCACCTACTTGCCTAGTCCCTTTAACTGGAGATGCCGGGGATTGAACCTGGGACCTTCTGCTTGGCAAACAGATGCTCTACCACTGAGCCACAGCCCCTCCTCCCAGAAGCTAAGCAAGGTCGAACCTAGCAAGTATTTGGATGGGAGACTTCCAAGGAATACCAGGGGTGTGACTTTGAGGCAGGCAATGGCAAACCACTTCGGAGCATCTTTTGTCTTGAAAACCCCACTGGGGGTTGCCATAAGTCTTGATGGCAAAAAAATAAAATGAAAATGTGGCCTTCCGGGAATAGGAGTGTAGAGGTTGATGCATTTGATGAGAATGTCTGAAGCAAAAATCTCTTCTCTAAAGGGCTGAGGTTGCAGTTGTGACGTCAAGAGATGTCTGTATTGCGGAGTCATAGAATCAACATTGCTGACAGATGGCCATCTAGCACCTTCTTTAAAATCTCCAGTGAAGGAGATTTGGTCTTCAGACCCCACACCATCTTTGTTGCCCTCCTCTAGGCATGTTCCAGCACTCCTAGAAGTAGCAAGAAAATGGAAAATAAACCATCCTAGTGTTTGCATTCCATTAGCAATTAAATCAAATGGAAAACAAATAGAAGCTTAAAACAGCACTTGGGGCCACCTTGAAGGAAACTCATCTGCCTCCTAGGAAAAATGTGGCCTGGAATGGCTAAAAAATCTTCTCCTATATCTTAGCGGAGGCATGATTCATTTTTTTTTATCAAGACTTATTAGCTCAAAATTTCAGACCTCTGACTTCCCACTCATTCTTTATTTTGGAATAAGAATATATATATATATATTTTGCAGCAGAGAGGTCAATTAAAACTTACATTCTTGCAGTGCTGAAAGAGAACGATTCATTTTATTTTCCCATAACTCCTTTGTGGGCCTGGTAGGAAGATTTTATACCTCTTTGGGGAGTTAGGCTTTGAGCTGAAAGTGGAGGCCTTCTATCACAAAACCTGTGGCAGAGGACAGAGCATGTGAGGCAGCTCATCATGCTACAAGGAATTTAAAGCTTGGGTGTGCTCCCTTGGTAACTGTATCTCTACCAAATAAATGTGGAGAAGCCCAATGTAAAACTTAAAAAAAAAAAAAAACCTTCTGGTCTAATTTGCTTTCACTCTGACCTGGATAGCCCCAGCCCAGCCTGATCTCATCAGATCTCAGAAACGAAGTGGGGTCGGCCCTGCGATTTGGATGGGCAACCTCTAAAGAACCCCCTCCGAACGTCTGTTGCCTTGAAAACCCTATGGGGGGTCACCATGAGTCAGCTGGAACATACACATATACAAACAGAGTGGTGTAGTGGTTATGAGTGGTGGACTCTAGTCTGGAGAACTGGGTTTGATTCCCCACTCCTCCATATGAAGCATGCTGGGGGATCTTGGGCTAGTCATAGTTCTTTCTGAATTCTTTCAGCCCCGCCTATCTCACAAGGTGCCTGTTGTGGGGAGGGAAAGGAAAGGTGACGGTAAGCCGGTTTTAGACTCCCTAAGGTAGAGAAAATTGGGGTATAAAATAATAAGAAGAGTTAAATTGTGGAACTCCCTGCTCCAGGATGTGGTGATGGTTGCCAAAGCTTTAAGAGGGGAGTGAACATGTTCATGGAGGAGAAGGTTACTCGTGGCTACAAGCCAAAAGGAATACTATTCATGATGCATACCTAGTCTCTCCAGAATCAGAGGAGCATTATATTAGGTGCTGCGAAACAGAGGCAGGATGCTGTTGCAGTCGTTTTGTTTGTGAGCTTCCTAGAGGCACCTGGTTGGCCACTGTGTGGACAAACTGCTGGACTTGATGGATCTTGGTCTGATCTAGCAGGGCCTTTCTTATGTTCTTATGTCAACCTGGTTCTCCAGATTAGAGTCCACCCTGATGTGGAAAAGTGGGGAATCAAACCTAGTTCTCCAAATTAGAGCCTGCCACTCTTAACCACACCACCCTGGCTTTCAACCCTGTACTGGCTCTATTATGTTCTTATTGAAAATGCATATTTTGTGGTAATTTAGGGTGAGTGTGGGAGAGAGAACGATCCAGCCATTGGTTAGCAACAGGGCTTGAAAAAGCCTTTCCTTGCACACCAGGGACCTCAATTCAAAGAGAGACCCTTCGATAGGAATGGGGCATTCATTCACACAATGGAAATGTGCCATTAACGCTGAGAATGCCGCTCTTGAGTACAGCCAGATTGTAAAGTGGGGGTGCAGCTAAGCATCATTGGATATTACACAGTAGCAATAATTCACAACCGGGTTTCCATGGAGGTCAAGATGATCCCGTTGCAAATTATTGCCAAAGCACAGCAAAAGCACTATATCCAACAATGTGAGAACATACAAAGGCCCATGCTGGATCAGACCAAATTCCATCTAGTCCAGCAGTCGGTTCACACAGAGGCCAACCAGGTGCCTCTAGGAAGCCCACAAAAAGGTGACTGCAGCAGCATTATCCTGCCTGTGTTCCAGGGCAGCTAATATAATAGGCCTGCTCCTCTGTTCCTGGAGAGAACAGGGATGCATCATGACTAGTATCCATTTTTACTAGTAGCCATGGATAGCCCTCCCCTCCATGAACATGTTCCCTCTTAAAGCCTTCCAAGTTGGCAGCCATCACCACATCCAGAATGCGGGGTCATCTGCTGAAGCTGGAGGGTGAGAGATTCAAAACTGATAAAATGAAGTATTTCGTCACACAACACATCGTTAAATTGTGGAACTCCCTGCCCCAGGATCTGGTGATGGCTGCCAACTTGGGAGGCTTGAAGAGGGGAGGGGACATGTTCCCAGGGGAGATGGCTATCCATGGCTACCAGTCAAAATGCATACTAGTCATGATACATACTTATTCTTTCCAGTATCCGAGGAGCATGCCTACCATATTAGGTGCTGTGGAAAACAAGCAGGATGCTGCTGCAGTTGTCTTGCTTGTGGGCTTCCTGGAGGCACCTGGTTGGCCACTGTGTGAACAGACCGCTGGACTTGATGGACCTTGGTCTGATCCAGCATGGCTTTTCTTATGTTCGAATAAGAATCCCTCAAGCAAAGACAGATTAGTTGCATCTCTGTAACATAAATTTATATTTTGAATTTGTCTATACACTTGCCTGTTTCCTACCATGAATTTCTATGTGGCTTTGAGCATCCCAGAAGATAATTCCCCTCCCCACTCCCAACAAAAGCATATATTTTGTCGTTGGCAGGAACATGTCCTAAGAGTCTCTTTTGTTCTCGGACTAAGCGCTTTTATTTAGTGGAGCAAATCTGTGGTTGTTTATGCTGCATGAATACATGGAGGTCACAGATTTTGAACTCCACACCTGGCTGAGCTCTTTGCAGGACTGCAGCTGGGCTGAGGAAACAAATGTTGTCCAAAAGGTGCCGAAGGTCTCTCCTGCAGGGACCAGCAGTTTGCTGTGAACCTGCTTCTTTGATTCCAGTCTTTTGATTCATCCGGATTCAGGTGGCCAAAGAAAGAGCCGTAACAACAGTGAAATGATTGCGCCGCCTGGATGGGACGTCCTTCAGATTCAACTACTCATTTGATACCCGGAGCGGCTATCGAGTTTATCCAAACACAATCTGGCCGAATCATGAAAGGTTCTTAGTGAGGACATTGTGACCGCTATCACCATTTTATTAATCAGGCATTCATCTGTCTCAAAGCGCATGGTTGCACATGGAACGATGACTAGAAGCTTACCTGGTTCCAAAAGTTGTTGTTGTTGTTGTTGTTGTTGTTGTTGTTGTTGTTGTTGTTGTTGTTGTTCTTCTTCTTCTTCTTCTTCTTCTTCTTCTTCTTCTTCTTCTTCTTCTTCTTACACGGTGTAGTGGTTAAGAGCGGCAAACTCTAATCTGGTGAACTGGGTTGGTTTCCCCACTCCTACACATGAAGCCTGCTGGGTGACCTTGGGCTAGTCACAGTTCTCTCTGAACTTTCTCAGCTCCACCTACCTCACATGGTGTCTGCTGTCGGGAGAGGAAGGGAAGGCGATTGTAAGCCATTTTGAGGCTCCTTAAAAATGTAGAGAATATTGGGGTATAAAAACCAACTTTTCTTCTCATTTAGTAAAGGGCCACTCTCCAGAGATTAGATATGTACTGCCCCAATCTTGTTTTATTTTTTATTTACTTCATTTGCATCCCGCCTTTCTCCTCAGCAGAGACCCAAAGTGGCTTACATCGTTCTGTTCTCCTCCATTTGATCCTCACAGGACCCCTGTGACGTAGGTTAGACTGAAATTGTGTGACTGGCCCAAGGTCACCCAGCAGGCGGGGATTCGAACTCGGGTCTCCCAGGTCCTAGCCCAACACTCTAATCACTACACCACACTGGGTCTCTAAGTGCCATAATTACAGCCTTCAGATGCTTAAACATGATTATTTCATGAGCAGCTTCTGAAGCCCTAAAGAAAAATTGCACGTGGGAGTGCGATCCAGCAACATTTAAGCACTTTGACTTAAAGGGATTTAGAAATGTATAATTCCACTAGCCAGTGTGGTGGAGTGGTTAAAAAGGGGTGGATTCTAATCGAGAGCACCAGGTTCAATTTCCCACTCCTCCACATGAATCCTGCTGGGCGACCCTGGGTTAGTCACAGTCCTCTCAGAACTCTGTCAGCCCACGCAGAGGCAGGCGATGGCAAACCACCTCCGAACATCTCAAGAACATAAGAACATAAGAAATGCCATGCTGGATCAGACTAAGGTCCATCAAGTCCAGCAGTCTGTTCACACAGTGGCCAACCACATAATAGGTGTGCTCCTCTGATCCTGGAGAGAACAGGTATGCATCAGGACTAGTATCCATAAGAACATAAGAAAAGCCCTGCTGGATCAGACCAAGGTCCAAGTCCAGCAGTCTGTTCACACAGTGGCCAACCAGGTACCTCTAGGAAGCCCACAAACCAGACGACTGCAGCAGCATTATCATGCCCGTGTTCCACAGCACCTAATATAATAGACATGCTCCTCTGATGCTGGAGAGAATAGGTATGCATCATGACTAGTTTTTGTTTTTACTAGTAACCTTGCATTGAAAACCCTACAGTGTCACCGTAAGTCAGCTGTGACTTGACAGCTAACACACAACTCTACTTGAGATTGTGTTGCAAGTATCTTTGCTTTCAGGGACAGAGAGTTCAGCAATTGTTAAAGTTTCCCAAATAAATAAATGAGACTTAAAACTCTCTTTTTAAACTTCGGCTGGTCACGCCTTGGGTGTTTCAGCTTCCACACTGTGACGTTATCTGTGAAGGTTTTTTTTTTTTTTTAAGCCTCCATGCTCCAAAGAGCTTATTAAAAGATAGTTGGAAATAACTTTTCTTCTCTCTCCACTTATCTCGAACTAATTGTTATGGGCATTGGGACAATTATTTATGTGTTTGTTTGTTTATTCCATTTATGGGCTGTTTAATTGCCACTCGGGCACTAATACGTGAGACACACACACAACAAGTTCGGTGTACATTTAAAGCATTCCAAAATCGACAAATAGCCACACATTGTGCACAGTATCTGACCTGGGGGGTGCATGCGACACACCATACACATACACCATACACATGCACATAGCAACCTTAATACTGAATTGACTATTGATCCATCAAGGTCAGTATGGCCTACTCAGACAGGCAGCAGCTCTTTAGGGTCTCAGGCTGAAATCTTTCACACCACCAACTACCTGATCTACCTGCAGCCCCTCCCCCCAACACACACACGCACAGAGAAGGGGTTTGGAGAGGGGAGGGACCTCAATGCCTTAGAGTCCAATTGCCAAAGTGGCTATTATTGGATGGAGATCAGTTGTAATAGCAGCTCTCCTGCTAGTACCTGGCAGTTGGCAACCCTAGCCCTTGGTCCAATCCAGCAGAGATCTTCTCACATTCTTGGAAATGCCTCAAGCACAGAGAAGGGCAGGATACGAGTATTTTATAAAAAGGAACAGAAACATGAGTTGACTCCTTCACGACCAACTCATTTCATCAGAAGAGAATTTAAATACCAGCACTTCTTAAAATGGAGACTTGAATACTATCTCGTTTCCAAAGCAAATTTCTAGCTGACATTTTCTTCTGGCGTTTGGACGTTATGTTGCAACTTATAGCTACCATAATTCTCGGTTTCATAAAATATAGAGCTTTACAGGCCGTCCAATGCTTCCCTAAATAAATTGAAATACTTGCCTCTGTGGAGATATTACAGTCTTGTTTTGTTCATATTTTGTGATGGATTTGAAACAGGCCTTTTACATTCTTGCTGAGCCTCACCGTTTTGAGCAAAGCTTAAACAACTTTATTATTCGTAGGATATAAGGTCATAGGATATAAGTTTGCTCAGTCACTCACAGTTGTTCAGTGTTTCATTTCTGAAATGAGAGGGTTCTTGACCCACGTGAGCATTGAAAAAAATGCAATCTAGGCTAGAAGAAAGTTTCTGCTTCCCAAATGAGTAGGGATGACCAGTTTGAGTAATGGATCACAGTTAGCTTTACCAGGCTTCCCACTATAGCTGCCTGCTACTGTTGCCTTGGAGGAATTTTTTTGAAAACCTGCTGGGGTCTTCTGTGCCTGTAAGTTACTTCCGGGTCCAACCCAGAAGGCACAGTTGGTAGCTCAAAGAATCACCAGAAACCATAGAGTTTCCATCAATTCCTAGAGCTACCCATTGTCGCTTCTGGTTTGGGCTTGAAAGTGACATAATGACATTAGTGCTGTCACATAGCCCCCCCCCCATGTCCCCGCCCCCAAACCCTCCCATTGGTCGCCAGGCTCAGACTGGCAACCCTATTCACAGGATCAATTCCTATGTTACTGCTGAGGCATGGTTACCATTTCAAAAAAATGTTCTGGTCATGCAGGGCAGCCGAGCCCTGATCACGCCATTATTGCCCTCACACCATTATTGTCCAAAGTGATACATAGCACTTTTAAGAAGGATGTAGACAAGCTGGAACGTGTCCAGAGGAGGGCAACAAAGATGGTGAGGGGTCTGGAGACCAAGTCCTATGAGGAAAGGTTGAAGGAGCTGGGTATGTTTAGCCTGAAGAGGAGAAGACTGAGAGGGGATATGATAACCATCTTCAAATTCCTGAGGGATTGTCATACAGAGGAAGGTGCCAAGTTGTTTTCTGTTGCCCCAGAAGGTGGGAACAGAACCAACAGGTTGAAATTAAATCAAAAGAGTTTCTGTCTAGACATTAGGAAGAACTTTCTAACAGTTAGAGTGGTTCCTCAGTGGAACAGGCTTCCTCGGGAGGTGGTAAGCTCTCCTTCCCTGGAGGTTTTTAAGCAGAGGCTAGATGGCCATTTGTCAGCAATGCTGATTCAATGACCTTAGGCAGATCATGAGAGGAAGGGCACCATGGCCATCTTCTGGGCATGGAGTAGGGGTCACTGGGGGTGTGTGGGGGAGGTGTTTGTGAAATTCCTGCATTGTGCAGGGGGTTGGACTAGATGACTCTGGTGGTCCCTTTCCAACTCTATGATTCTATGATTCACTATCCTATGTAGAAATTACACAATTTGGGCCATGATCCATTCCATTCAGTATGAATCAAAAAACACATATGACATGCAATCTGAACTCCAGCACTTTTTGGATCTCTATTTAAATTGTGAATCAGTGGTTTTCAACTTCTCTAGACATAGGGCCCACCTTTGACACCCAGGCAACAGCATGAGACTCACTCAGTTGCAAGTACTGTACATGACAGGACCCTACAAGTACTTCCCTAAACTGTGCTAATTTGGGGGAGATAAGGTTATAGCCCCATGGTGCAGAGTGGTAAGCTGCAATACTGCAGTCAATGCTCTGCTCGCAACCGGAGTTCAATCCCGATGGAAGTTTCAGGTAGCCAGCTCAAGGTTGACTCAGCCTTCCAACCTTATGAGGTCAGTATAATGAGTAACCAGCTTGCAGGGGGTAAACTGGAGAAGGCAACAGCAAACTACCCCATAAACATAGTCTGCCTAGTAAACGTTGTGGTGTGACATCACCCGATGGGTCAGTAATGACACAGTGATTGCTACTTTTACCTTTTTTAAGGTTGAGGAGCTATAGATTATGACCCTTTTGAGAAAATTCATCCATAGCTACTATGTGTGTGTAAGTGCCATCAAGTCGCTTCCGACTCATGGAGACCCTATGAACAATGTCCTCCCAAACGTCCTATCCTTAACAGCCTTGTTCAGGTCTTGCAAATTGAGGGCCATGACTTCCTTTATAGAGTCAACCCAGCTCTTGATCGGTCTTCCTCTTTTCCTGCTGCCTTCAACTTTTCCTAACACTATTGTCTTTTCCAGTGACTCTTGTCTTCTCATAATGTGACCAAAGTACGATAGACTCAGTTTAGTCATTTTAGCTTCTAGGGTCAGTTCAGGCTTAATTTGATCTATAACCCACTGGTTTGTTTGTTTTTTGGCGGTCCAGGATATCCGTAACACTCTTCTCCAACACCACATTTCAAAAGAATCTACTTTCTTCCTATCAGCTTTCTTCACTGTCCAGCTTTCACACCCATACATAGTAATAGGGAATACGATGGCATGAATTAACCTAATCTTGGTGGCCAGTGACACCTCCTTACGCTTGAAAATCTTTTCTAGATCCTTCATGGCTGCCCTTCCCAGTCTCAATCACCTGCTGATTTCTTGGCCGTAGTCTCCCTTTCGGTTGATGATGGAGCCAAGGAATAGAAAGTCTCGAACAATTTCAGTTTCCTCATTGTCAACCTTAAAGGAGAGTAATTCTCCATTGCTAACTAAGCTCCCAGAAAAAGAGACATCACCTTTCAATGTCAGCCTCACACGTTCTCAATGAGTTGTTTAATCTTTGCAACTCTTGTGTGTTGGGACTATTTTGGGATACCTAGAAGACATGTGTTCAATGTAACTTCGCCGTTAATTTCGTCAGCCCTCCTCGCATTATTAGCACTGCCCTGGAAATTTGCACTCATAACCGTGCTTTCTGTGTGAAAGTAGCTAATGTCAGACTTCATAATGGATGGTCACTGTAATTATTTAAAAAAAATGGAAAGAAAATGGCTTTTTAGCTAGTATTATCTTGTCAGAGATTTCATCTTGAACTAGTTTACTTGACAGATTTACTGAAACTTTGGATAATTAAATTCCTGTAGTATGTAGCTGTCTTGTTTGATATTATTTTGTTCCATTTTTATTAAAGGGAAGAATCGCTTAATTGGGGTGATGGATACATTAACCGCTGGAATGGCTGGGGGACAGGTCATGCCGAAACAAAATAATAGCACAGTTTAATCAAGCCATTTGAGTAAGGTTGTTTCTGAGGCCATCTCCGATATTCGGGTGAAATCGAACACAGAGCATTATTTACTTGTTCCTCTTCAACTATTTCTATACTACATTTCCGTTTTGAGTTGTTCATGGTAGAGTCCAATAGTTAGAACAAGTGAAAAAAAAATCAAAAACAGTATAAAACAATGCACACAGCCACTAGTTATAAAAACAAATCCAAAATGCCCTGACCTGACTGAATCTGTGTCTGGGTGTCTGATAGAATAGAAGGAATGAAATAAGTTTCCTTCTCTGATGCCCCCGAGACCCTCACCTCACCAGGACTCCTATTTTTGGTATGTTTGGTTCCTAGTTTGTACATGTGTGCAAGGAGCCAGCGTGGTGTAGTGGTTAAGAGCGGTGGTGGACTCTAATCTGGAGGACTGGGTTCGATTCCCCATTCCTCCACATGAAGCCTGCTGGGTGACCTTGGGCTAGAGTTGCCAGATCCCTCTTCACCACCGGTGGGAGGTTTTGGGGGCAGAACCTGAGGAGGGCGGGGTTTGGGGAGGGTAAACTGATCTCCAGGTAAACTGATCTCTATCAGTTGTAATAGCAGGAGATCTCCTGCGAGTACCTGGAAGTTGGCAACAATACCTTGGGCCAGTCATAGTTCTCTCAGGACTCTCTCAGCCCATGCAGAGGCAGGCAATGGCAAACCACCTCTGAATGTCTCTTGCCTTGAAAACCCTGTGGGGTCACCATATGTCAACTATGATTTGATGGCCCACACACACATACGTGTACACCTCAGTGTGAGCCTAGAAATGACAGATGGAGCCTGACATCAAATGGCCTAATATCAAATGATAATGAGTAGGGTTACAAGGTCCCTCTTTGCCACCGGTGGGAGGTTTTTGGGGTGGAGCCGGAGGAGGGTGGGGTTTGGGGAGAGGAGGGACTTCAATGTCATAGAGTTCAATTGCCAAAGCGGCCATTTTCTCCAGGGGAACTGATCTCTATTGGCTGGAGATCAGTTGTAATAGAGGGAGATCTCCAGCTAGTGCCTGGCAGTTGGCAACCCTAGCAATGAGTCATGCTAAGGCATAAAGAAATGCAGGGCAGCTCCTCTGTTAATCTTGCACAAACCCACCCTAAGAGGGATTAAATTGAGGGCCATTTCCTCCAAGGACCTCGGAGCCTCCTCCCAGATAGTTTGATCTTAAACAACAACCCAGATCTCCAAAACAATAAGCAATAGGCAGGTTCCAGCAATTTCCACCATATCTAAATGATGGCAAACCACATCTGTACATCTCTTGCCTTGAAACCCCTACGGAGTCACCACAAGTCCGCTGTGACTCGATGACACACACACCACGGTGTAGTGGTTAAGAGTGGCAGTCTCTAATCTGGTGAACCAGGTTTATTTCCCCACTCCTTGATATGAAGCCTGCTGGGTGACCTTGGGCCAGACACAGTTCTCTCAGAACTCTGTCAGCCTCACCTACCTCAAAAGGTGTCTGTTGTGGAGAGGGGAAGTGATTGTAAGCTGCTTTGAGATTCTTGAAAGGTAGAGAAAAGCGTGGTGTAAAAACCAATCTTCCTCTTCAGCATGGTGTAGTAGTTAAGAGCCAGTGTGCTGTAGTGGTTACGAGCGGTGGTTTGGAGCAGTGGACTCGGATCTAGAGAACCAGGTTTGACTCCCCACTCCTCCGCATGAGCGGCGGAGGCTAATCTGGTGAACTGGATTGGTTTCCTACACACAAAGCCAGCTGGGTGACCTTGGGCAAGTCACGCTCTCTCAGCCCCACCTACCTCAGTCTGTTGTGGGAAGGGGAAGGGAAGGGGATTGTAAGCCGGTTTGAGTCTCCCTTAAGTGGAAGAGAAAGTCAGCATATAAAAACCAACTTCTTCTTCTTCTTCTGCTACTACTACTACTACTACTACTACTACTACTAAGAGCGGTGGTTTGGAGAGGTGGACTCTGACCTGGAGATCTGGGTTGGATTCCCCACTCCTTCACATGAGTGGCGGACGCTAATCTGGTGAACCGGGTTGGATTATGTAATTTAAAAACAACAAAATGAAAGCAGTATAGCACATACAAATGTGTGACATGCATGAGCGGTCTAAGAAGAAAGGACCATCTAAGCCTGCACTCTTTCAATGGCAGCCCGACACATCTGCTAGGAAAGTGATGGGCAAATCGAGACCTACGCTCCTCTGGCTTGCCTGCACTATCGCATAATCAGAAGGATGCCAAATCTGAATGTGGAGGTTCCACTTCACGGTCATGTCCATGGACTATTGTGAGGCACGTTCTTTGTGCATTCATCTCATCTTTTTGTGAGAGGCATTTCAGCGAAAAGCCGTCAGTGTCACTCGTGGTAATGAGTTCCGCATTTTAAGTGTGTGAAGTGGTACTTTTCCATCCTGAACCTGCCGCCACCGAACCCCTCTGACTGACCCCGAGTTCTCCTATTATCACCGAAGGAAGCGCCGTCTCCCGCTTTGCCGGCTCCCCACCATCGTTCATGGATTCCCCTTTGACTCGCCTCGTAGTCATTTCCCCTTTTTTTCCTATAAAGAAAAGAAAAGGGCCCATCTTGTTGAGGTTGATAGTTTTAGTCGCCCTTTCCTGTTCCTTCTAAACGCTGTGTTGTGGGTTTTTTTCTGGTGAAGCTGTGAAAAAATAAACAGCTTAGAAAAATCATCAGAAGTATATTAGGCACTTGTAGGGTAAAAAAAAAGGCTTCTAGGTGGATACACTATTGGAAAAGGGGGAGCGAGGTGGCATAAAGGGAGATGTTTCACTCTGAGGTCATTTTATTTCATTGCTGACTAAGAATCAGGCTATAATTTCCTTTTAGCCCTGACCTGGATGGCTAGGGTTGCCAGGTCCCTCTTTGCCACTGGTGGGAGGGTTTTTTGGGTAGAACCGGAGGAGGGTGGGGTTTGGGGAGGGGAGGGATTTCAATTAGGGTTGCCAGGTGCCCGCTGGTGGCGGGCAAACCCCTGGCGATTTACCCCTCTGCCCACCGACCACCTAAGGGTCGGCGGGGAAATGTGCACATGTGCATACATACCGCGCGCACGTCGCTTCCGGTTTACAACCGTAAGTGTCACCTCGCGAGGGGCCTTATATCACTCAAACTCTTAGTTTGAGTGGTAAAGGGCCACTTTACCACTCAAACTAAGAGGTATAAGGCCCCTTGAGAGGCGGCACACTTCCAATTCTAAACCAGAAGTGACGCACGTGCTTCGAGACGCGTGTGCGTTGAGACACACACACATTCCCGATAGCAGCCGGATAGCCTACCGCTGGAGGAGAGGGGGGACCTGGCAACCCTAACTTCAATGCCATAGATTCCAATTGCCCAAGTGGGCATTTTCTCCAGGTGAACTGATCTCTATCGATAGGGTTGATTCCCTCAGACACATTGCAGAGCAGCATGTTGATAGTATTAAGTTAAACACAGGGGCAGTTTTTAACTGTCACCCTTAACCAGTTAAGAACATAAGACTCAGAAGACTGAGAGGTGATATGATAACCATCTTTAAGTACCTGAAGGGCTGACATATAGAGAGGGTGCCGAGTTGTTTTATGTTGCCCCAGAAGGTCGGACCAGAGCCAATAAGTTGAAATTAAATCAAAAGAATTTCCGTAAAGACATTAGGAAAAATTTTCTAACAGTTACAGCGATTCCTCAGAGGAACAGGCTTCCTCAGGAGGTGGTGGGTGCTCCTTCCCTGGAGGTTTTTAAGCAGGGGCTAGATGGCCATCTGTCAGTAGTGCTGATTCTATGACCTTAAGCAGATGATGATGATCTTGGCCATCTTCTGGGCATGGAGTAGGGTAACTGGGGGTGTGTGGGGGGGAGAAGTGTGAATTTCCTGCATTGTGCAGGGGGTTGGACTAGATGACCCTGGTGGTCCCTTCCAACTCTATGATTCTATGATAAGAAAGCATAAGAAAAGCCATGCTGGATCAGACCAAGGACCAAGGCCCACCAAGTCCAGCAGTCTTTTCACAGTGGCCAACCAGGTGCCTCTAGGAAGCCCCCAAACAAGTCGACTGCAGCATTATCTTGCCTGTGTTCTGCAACACCTAATACAATAGTCATGCTCATAAGAACATAAGAAAAGCCATGCCTGGGTTCCTCAGAACCTAATATAATGGGCATGCTCCTCTGAGACTAGAGAGAGTAGGTATGCATCATGACTAGTATTCATTTTGACTAGTAGCCATGGATAGCCCTCTCCTCCATAAACACATCCACTCCCCTCTTAAAACCTTCCAAGTTGGCAGCCATCACCACATCCTGGGGCAGGGAGTTCCACAATGTAACAATACGTGGTGTGACTGTGAAGAAATACTTCCTTTTATCTGAAGGATAGGTTTTCTCGCATAATTGTAACATGGGAACGGGGATTGGAGATGAGCAATTTGGGGGCATCTGTGTCTGGAGGACTTTGTGCATGGGTATTTGATTTCACTGGGATTCCTGTGCCATCTAGTGGAAGCCAGCTTACTTGCATGGGTCTCCTCCCAGGGATTGGGACCGCTATTTCTCAAACATTCCATGTTTCAAATCTAGACATTTTCCCATTCCGGCATGACTTTAAGCGACCTATTCAAGTTTCTTAGAAACCCTAGTTTTTGGTTCTGGTTCCAAAACACACCGTTGTTTTTTCCCCATCTACGTTTTCCTGGTTAGGTGTGACTGTTTGGCATTCATAAAATTGTCACTTTAGGTTTGCCAATGGTAATATAGAGATTTGCGGGGGCGAGGAGGATTTGCCTACGACTTTCGGCAAGCCGTGTTGAAATCGTCTCCGCTTCCCTTCATATTTCACCAGGGGACTCCACATCTCCACCCTTGCAATTTGCTTCGATCGTCTCCGTCGGTGTGATTTTGGTGGGGACTTTAAGTCATGGTTGTTGTACCCTGCTGGGGGAATGATTTTCATATCAGTTGTCGAATCCAGCGCAGATTTGTGATTTTGTCAATGGCCTGCTGTATTCCATAATGGCCTCTAGATGGCACTGTTTACTGTGCTTCGAAGGCTTGATAAAGGAGGCCCTTTATAAGAAGGCTGAGGCTGTTGCCAAGACCCGTCGCAGCCTAATCCTGTCTTAAAATGATGTCGCCAAAGAAATTCTCTGAGTCTTCTGCAGAAACAGGATGCTGCATTTGCCATTTGCTTCTTCGAATGTTTTTTTTTTCTTTCAATCTGCAGTGTAAAAATAAAGCTGCACGCCTTACATCTCGAAGCAGGCGATCCTCTGTACCCTGCAGCATGAAGGTTCAGTTCCTTGTTGGTTGAACACACATAAATGAACGCATGAAGCTGACTTCTACTGAATCAGACCCTTGGCCCATCCAAGTCAGGTATTGTCTTATCAGACCAGTAGCGGCTCTCCAGGGTCTCAGGCAGGGGTCTTTCACATCACCTTCTTGCCTAGTCCCTTTAACCCAGGGGTGGGAAACCTTTTTCCTGCCAAGGGCCATTTGCTCATTTATAACATCATTCGGGGGCCATAGCCAGGTGTAGATCTCCTGGCGTGGGAGGGGAGGCTAGGGTTGCCAGGTCTCCAGCCACCACCTGGAGGTTGGGGGAGAAATAGGCACCTCTATACTAATACCAAAGGTTAGGAAAACAGTATAGGAGCGAAAAACATTTACAAACAAGGTGCAATTTTTATATAAGCTACTGAGATTCCTATAAACATACAATGTACAAATACAAGTAACCACACTATAACCAACACATAGTATGTACAAAATATACATATCCTATTGAAGATTGTGGCTTCTTATTCATCTGAAAATTGAACTTGAACTTATACATACTTGGTACTCTGCTGAGACCTTTGAAAGATTTTTTGCTCCTTCATTGTATATTTTGTACATACTATGTGTTGGTTATAGTGTGGTTACTTGTATTTGTACATTGTATGTTTATAGGAATCTCAGTAGCTTATATAAAAATTGCACCTTGTTTGTAAATGTTTTTCGCACCACCTGGAGGTTGGCAACCCCAGGGGAGGCCACACAGAGAAAACCTGGAGGGCACCCCCGCTCCCCCCCTCCCAGGCTGGAGGGCAGCCAGCGGTGGGCCCCGAGCAAACGAGGTGCCTGGGGGGCGCAGCCCGCAGCCAATCCTCAGGGAAGGAAGGGAGGAAGGAAGGAAAACAGAAATGGAGGGGGAGAAAAGGACGGAAGGAGACAGACAAGGAAAGAGACGAGGGAGAGAAGGGGAGAAAGGAGAAAGAGTGACAGAAAAAGAGAGAAAAGCATTCCCACACACACACACACACACGCTGGCCCCACACAACCGGGCCTCAGGCTCCCCGCCTCCCCCAACACACACACGGCAGCACACGCAGCCCCGCGTGACCAGACCTCAGCCTCCACGCCCTCCAAGGCTCCCGCACACATGTTCCCCTGCCGGGAGCCTCCGGCCTCTCCCCCCCGCGCCACTTGACAGGTGGCGAAAGGGGCTTACAGTGTGCCACGGCGTTCCTGAATGCCACGACTGTAGGGGACAGCCTTGGTGGAAGCGTCCCTCCCCCCTCCTCTCGCTGATGAGATAAGGTCCAAAGGGCGCCACAGCCCCAGGAACACCCTCGGGGAGGGCCGTGCTGTGCTGCGCCTCCGCGGCTGGGCCCTGGAGCTCACGAGGGCCACTGAAAATGTCTTCGGGGGCCGCATATGGCCCCAGGGCCGAACACACATACATGAACACACATACATGAACACATGAAGCTGCCTTCTACTGAATCAGACCCTTGGTCCATCAAAGTCAGCCTTGTCTACTCAGACCAGCAGCGGCTCTCCAGGGTCTCAGCCAGAGGTCTTTCACATCACCTACATACCTGTCTAGTCCCTTTTGCTGGAGATGCCGGGGATCGAACCTGGGACCTTCTGCATGCCAAGCAGAGGCTCTACCACTGAGGTACGGCCCTTCCCCATGCATGGCTTAATTCCTCCGCTCAATATCATTTTGTGTTCAGCAGGTTCCGCGCTGCACCGTGGCGTTTCACAAGAGAGATTTCACAAAGGAGGCCAAGAGCCGATTCACACAGGGCTTCTAATTGCTTCACCCACTTTGCACTGCGAATGCGAAACCTACTTAGGCCAGAACACTCCTTCCCATTAAAGATCCCACCGTAGGTAAACATAAATAGCAGGAGAAAGGCAGAAAGACAATTTAGGCCTCGTACATAAAAAAAAAAACACTCGACGTGTTTTCATTAGATCTGTTACTGCTATTTTGTGTTCATTAGATCAATTACTGCAATTTAGATGTAAATGCTTTAAATGAGGATTAACAACTCTGACATTCTCTTTCACTCCTCTCCCCCCTTCAAAAGGGAAGGGTAGTGGAGAGAAAACGATAAAGGAATAGGGCCTGATTCTGAAAGGGATGCTGAAAGAGAGCCAGAGTGGTGTAGTGGTTAAGAGCGGCAGTTTGGAGCGGTGGAGTCTGATCTGGAGAACCAGGTTTGATTCCCCACACCTCCACATGAGCGGCGGAGGCTAATCTGGTGAACCGGGTTGGTTTCCCCACTCCTCCACATGAAGCCAGCTGGGAGACCTTGGGCCAGTCACAGCTCTCTCAGCCCCACATACCTCACAGAGTGTTTGTTGTGCGGAGGGGAAAGGAAGGTGATTGTAAGCCGGTTTGATTCTTAGTTAAGTGGTGGAGAAAGTTGGCATATAAAAACCGACTTACTCTTCTTCTTTTTGTCAAGATTTCAGAGTCTTGACAGGGCTTGTTTCTGGCAACCTAGTAATATTAGGGTAGCCAGTAGGGTTGCCAACTTTGGTTTGGGAAATACCTGGAGATTTGGGGGGCGGATCCTGAGGAGGGTGGGGTTTGGGGAGGGGAGGCCAATGTATTCAATGGCCAAATCATAAATTTTCTCCAGTGGATCTGATCTCTGTCATCTGGAGATCAGTAGTAACAGCGGGAGATCTCCAGGCACCACCTGGAGGTTGGCAATGCTAGTAGCCAGACCCTAATAAATCAATACAATTATATGGATAAAATCAAATTTTAAAATGAACAAAAAAAGGCTGTTGGGCCAACGTCGTGATATCACCTTCGGGGGCGTGGGGAGAACAGAAGTAATGTCAGTCATCTCTAGGAACTGCTGCACCCAGCAATTCCTAGAAAGGTATGATGTCAGTTCCAGATATTCCAGGGACATGATGTCACACCCTTGCTACCAGCCACCTCCTCCATTCCCCACCTCCCCATGTCTCTTGATTATCATTTATTATGGCTGCTTTCTGGTTACACAACAGTGGGAAACAGTGTGGTATGTAGGGCTGCCAACCTCCCAGTGGTAACTGGAGATCTCCTGCTATTACAACTGGAGTGTGTCCAGAGGAGCGTGTCCAGAGGAGAGCAACCAGAATGGTCAAAGGTCTGGAATCCATGCCCTATGAGGAGAGACTTAAGGAGCTGGGTTTGTTTAGTCTGGAGAAGAGAAGGTTAAGGAGTGACGTGATAGCCATGTTTAAATATTTGAAGGGATGCCATGTTAATGAAGGAACTAGCTGGTTCTCTGTTGCTTCAGAGACTAGGACATGGAGTAATGGATTTAAACTAAGAGAAAAACGATTCCACCTAAACATTAGGAAGAACTTTCGGACGGTGAGGGCGGTTCGATGGTGGAATGTGCTGCCTGGGGAGGGGGTGGAGTCCCCGTCTTTGGAGATCTTTAAGCAGAGGTTGGATGGCCATCTGTTGGGAGTGCTTTGATTGCGGGATCCTGCATGGCAGGGGGTTGGACTGGATGGCCCTTGTGGTCTCTTCCAACCTTGTGTGATTTTGTGATTTGTGATCTCCAACCGATAGAGATCAGTTCACCTGGAGAAAATGGCCGCTTTGGCAATTGGACTCTATGGCATTGAAGTCCTTCCCTTCCCCAAACCCCGCCCTCCCCAGGCTCCACCCCAAAAAACTACCGCCGATGGCGAAGAGGGACCTGGCAACCCTCGTTGTATGCTATGGCTAAAGCCTTGAGTGTGGCTATATGTAATCCACGCTCAAGTTCTCATGTGGCTGTGGAGCATACCAGACCACAAGACTCGCTCTCTCAGCCTAACCTACCTTGCAAGGTGGCTGTGAGGTTAAAATGTGCTGCTGAATGGCTTGGAAGCAGGGCAGGAGACCAACGGAGAGTCAATGTGGTGTCATGGCCATGTTTCCCAAGTGAAGCAAGGGTTCAAATCCCAGCGTGGTTTAGTGGTTAAAAGTGGTGGTTTGGAGTATTGGAGTATGATCTGGAGACCAGGTTCGATTCCCCACTCCTCCACATGAGTGGAGGAGGCTAATCTGGTGAACTGGATTTTTTTCCCCCACTCCTACACATGAAGCCAGCTGGGTGACCTTGGGCAAGTCACAGCTCTCTTAGAGCTCTCTCAGCCCCACCTACCTCAAAGAGTGTCTGTTGTGGGGAAGGAGGGGAAGGGAAGGTGATTGTAAGCCCGTTTGAATCTCCCTTAAGTGGTAGAGAAAGTGGGCATATAAAAACCAGCTCTTCTTCTTCTTCTTCTTCTTCTTCTGCTGCTGCTGCTGCTGCTGCTGCTACCATGAGGCTTACAGTGTTACTTTTGATTCATTACCCACTTTCAGCTTAACCAATATCACAGGGTTGTTGTGAAGGTAAAAATTAGCATATCGATTCAGTAAAACGTTTCATTCCATCATTTACAGGACTGATGGGAAGTAAAAACAATGCCGAATTGTTACTTAGACAGACGAACCTTGTGTATACAACGCCTTGAGAAGCTGCGTTGGAAGCTAGTGATGTCTCTTTGTACAAAGTCCTTCACTTCCAACGTGAATAATCACCTGTAAAAAAACTAGCTAAACTCACTGGATATGTCTTCTTGCTCATGTACTGAAGAAATGATTATTGTCTCCTCTGCATTGTGAAAAGGAGGTCATGGAAACACATTCATTTTCCAGAGCTTTATGCCACAGTTCAGATGGCTTCATACAGTGCAAAAGAAACTGCCTTATACTGAATAAGACCCTTGGTCCATCAAGGTCAGTATTGTCTACTCAGACTGGCAGTGGCTCTCCAGGGTCTCAGGCAGAGGTCTTTCACATCAGAGGTCTTTCACTTCTAGCCTAGTCCTTTTAACTGGAGATGCAAGGGATTGAACCAGGGACCTTCTGCATGCAAAGCAGATGCTCTACTACTGAGCCATAGCCCCTCCCCTCAAATGAAAATTGTTACCTACAGTGTCTCTGCATAGAATGGCACTGTATGAGAAGGATTGGCCTTTCCAGGTTGGGAAATACCTAGAGATTTGGGGGGCGGAGCTTGAGGAGGGCAGGGCTTGGAGAGGGGAGGGACTTCACTGAGGTATAACGCTACCTTCCAATGGCCACCTTTCGAAGCAGCCGCTTTCTCCAGGTGAATGGATCTTTGTCGCCTGGAGATTGGTAGTAATAACGGGAGATCTCCAGCCACCACCTGGAGATTGCATAGAAAAACTCACAGTACTGATAATAAAAGTTGCTAGAAAAAAGAACCAGTACCACTCAATGTTATACAAATTCTATTAAATACTAAGTGCAAACATGAAACAACTTATCAAAAAACAACAAAGTTACAACTATAAACACATTATATACAAAGTGAATCAATAAGCAGTAAACTGCAACCAATATAATACAAGCATAATAGCTGTCTCCAAAGAACCAAACGGCAGTCCAATGTACAAAAGAAAGAAGAACATGATCTTCTCATCCAAAAGTAGACGATTGCTCCAAAGTAGGTAGCAAGAAAGTCCAAAGTGAACAGCAAAAAGGAAACGCTATTCCAGATATTCTGTAGCGCTTTCACCAAAGCATAGCTTTATCAGCCTAAACAATGCATATGAATATTTTTAAGACTTTTTCAAGAATAATTTTATGACTGTTTTAAAAGCTGTTTTTAAAGATATCATGACTGTTTTTAAAGATATCATGAGTTGCCTCTATTAGAGTTATCTGAAAATAAAGTTATAATAATAGCTTACCTCAGTTCCAAAGGAACTCACATATTTGGGAGGTTTACAATCTTATAAGTTGTCTTTGTCCCAACCAAGTAGGAAAATGATTCTTAAAAATGTAGAAGTTTAATATTTTTAGAAGTAAATTTTTGCAATTTTTAATATTTTTAATCTTAATTGTTTTAAACTCCCACAAAAGAATTGGGCTGCTAATATTTCAAAGTCATCTTTAAACTGCAAAAAACAGCGTCGGATATATATAGTGCAAGTTGGGTCATATGATGTTAAGTGAGGACTAATCCAAGAAAAATTAAAGGTACAGTAACTATATGGCCACCTTGAAAGGAAACTTCTAAAAAACAGGACGAATCAAATTCATTATTCAAACCATTCGGAGCTAGGGTATTAAAAAGATGGATGAAACACTTTTCATTCTGAAGGAGTACTTTGTGTACATTTTTAGTCATGTGGGTGACCTCTATAAACCCATAACACGAAAAATCTCATATCGTTTTCAGAATGTTTCTGCTCAACAAAATGGCTTGTTAAGGGGGCGTCAAAATTACGAGCCCGTAACCTCGACCTATGCTCCCCTATACGAAGTCTAATCTGGCGTACTGTGCTTCCAATGTAGAGTTTCGCACATTTACAAGCGATCGCGTAAATAACGCGGCTCG
Source organism: Euleptes europaea (assembly GCF_029931775.1). Lineage (NCBI taxonomy): Eukaryota > Metazoa > Chordata > Lepidosauria > Squamata > Sphaerodactylidae > Euleptes > Euleptes europaea. Next base: position 7,468,872 of record NC_079327.1, on the reverse strand, counting down.
TGGCACAGTTCGAAAAGTGCCGCAGTTGAACCTTAAAATTGGATGTAGCAGAGCGAAACTCTTTTATGGGTAAGCTTAACGGACAAACCGAACACTTCCCACATTTAAAATGGCCGACAGCCGAAGAGTGTTGTGTAGGTTTTAATATATCTGAGTGGAGATTGGCAACCCTATGTCTGAGTTGTTTTGTACATGAGAATGGACTGTCGCAGATCATATACTGCCTCACTGTCCGGTGCTCTATGTGATGTGTCCATTTTGGTGTATCCCATTTTGGTGTGTGACTCTCAACTGATCTTCAGCCAAAAGAGATCAGTTAAGCTGGAGAAAATGGCCACTTGGGCAATCGGACTCTATGGCATTGAAGTCCCTCCCCTCCCCAAACCCCGCCCTCCTCAGGCTCCGCCGCAAGAACCTCCCACCGGTTGCGAAGAGGGACCTGGCAACCCTTTCTATACAACACACACACATACAGAGAGAGGGAAAAAGTTAACATTTTGTATGATTTTGCAGGATTTCAGTCTCACGGCCGCAGAAGGGGAGAAAAAAAAGCTTTCCCTGTAACTACAGCAGCTTCGAGTACCTCCAAGTGCACTCTGAAATATACTAACAGGAAAACCAAAATGGATTTTCTCTGAAATGCATGCCTTTGTACCAGAATCCAGGTCTCTTGAGCTCAGAGCTCGATTTGTGCATAAACTAAGCAAAGTACAGTTTACTGCCTCAGATTATGAGAAGCATCAGATTAAAAAAAAAAAATACTAGAAATTACTCAATTACCATTTTTGATACTGTTTGGTACTCTTTAACCTTGACATAGTTTAGGACCTCAACGGTCTTTAATGCACGGCTGTTTCACTCGCCGTCACCCCTCCAACGACTTTGGGTCTTTGTGTCGATTATGCATGCCTTTTCTGACCATCAGAGGTTGCCTCGCTCTCCCACTGCATTTCCCTGTGTTTTGCCTGCATTTTCAAATTTGAGATAAATTCGGTCTCTGAAAATGCAGGGGAAATGTGGGAAAATGCAGGAGGAGAGCGAGGCGACCTCTTACAATCGGAATCGGCATGCATAATCAACACAAAGACCCGAAGTCATTGGAGGGGTGACGGCGAGTGAAAAAGCCACGCATAAAAGACCAACATGTCTTAATCCGGTGCTGGCTGAGTTTATATCTACGGTTGAGGTTCCCTACGTCTTGTGCTTTGTACAGTATGATGCCAGAGAATTTCGTGGCATAAATGCAAATTGCCCCGTGCATGTAAAGTGCTGTCAAGTCACAGTTGACTTAGGGAGACCCCAGCAAGGGACTTTCAAGGCAACTGAGAAGCAGAGGTGGTTTGCCATTTCCTTCTTCTGCAGAATCTTCCTTGGTGGTCTCCCTTCCAAGTGCCCACCCTGCTTAGCTTCCAAGATCTGCCGAGATGGGGCATTGACCTCAGTAAGGATGTTCAAAATTTTGCACAAGTCTTGGGATGAAAGCTGAAATGACTGGATTCGTTGAGTTACCTTGGTGAGAAAGGGTTTTTCGTGCTCACGTGCTTAGTAAAATCTGCTATGCTTTCAGTGTATCTGTGGCACATTTATGAGGAACAGGAAAACCTACAAACAGCAGATGAGGCAGTAAAAGTGTCTCTTGACCAAATCACTTCATGCTGCAAGGGAGAGCCTGCTGAGGTGCTAGAAGGGACTGTACCGCTTCAGATGAAGCTCATTTTTTAAAGTCTCTATAGACTAATAGTTTGTCTGTCAATGGAACACTAGCATAGCATATGATGGGCTATGCCAGAAACTTTCTCCTTTGTGGGCTGGTTTTTTTTAAAAAATAAAAAACCTCTCACCGGTGGCAAAGAGGGACCTGGCTACCCTATTTATGGCCCTCAAAGGAATCCCCCCCCCCAATTGTTACATGGGCTTACAGGCTCCTTTGCAGTGGCTTCGAAATCTTGTGAGCAGTCTTCTGCAAACACTCCTCCCTGGCCAAGTTTGCTATTATAACTGTATGTGGGGAAACCAAACTTTTCTCTGCGTCGTTGGACCCGGGGATGTAAATTGGAGAAAAATGGCACTCATTAGCGGAGGGCAAGGGGTTAGATTCCTCGCAGCTCTTTATTTCAGGGGAGTTGATCCTCTCTTCAGAGCGCAGCTCGGGGTAGAGGCATTATGGAAGTCACAGAGCAGCAGAAAAACAAGCCTTTGGGGAACATGTTTATTACGTTATATCTCAATTGTTGAGCTTTACATCAAATCAAGCTATTAGCATTAACTGATTTTTCCCCTCTACAGCACTTTTCAATGCACGCAGTGCTTTGCAATTCTTATACATTCCCAGAAGTACCTGAAAAACTTGTAAGTTTCCCTCATGAGTGCCTTGGCTGAGAAACTCAGGTCGTTTATGCATGGGTACTTTCATTCACATTCACCCTCGGTCTGTCTCAGTTGTTCATTGGAGTTATGCATGAGTTTTCCTTCCATTAGACATGACCTCGCTGCCAGCCCTCACAATGTCTGGGTCTTCCCATTCCTCTGTTAACCCGACTCTTCCATCTTCCCCGAGCAAAGGCCGGGTGAAATCCCCATGCATAAGGCAAAGTGTGGGGCAAGCAAGCTTGGTTTCGCTCACAGCCAATTACAAAGCAATATGTCCAGAGGCGGGGATTGAAATAGTTCCTGCTTCCTCAGAGCTCTTTCTGAGCAGAAGAAAGTCTTTTTAAAAGTGAGGGTTGGATTTCTTCCCCCCCCCCTTTCAGATTGCTCCGTTGTTGTTTTTTTTATTATTTTCTTAAAATACTTTTTTATGCTGCAATTGGGTTTTGGGGGAGGGAACTTTTCTCTCACTACAGCCAACTACAAAGCAGGATTTTAAGGGGTGGGGATTCAAATACTTCCTGATTTGAGCTTGGAGACTGCTGGTGCATAGACTCCCAACAGGAAAGTGTGGGTCCAGCAAGCAATGGACCTCAGATGAAACTCCCATGCATAGACAACCTCAGTGTAACTTTTCATAAGCTTTAGTAATAGGGTTGCCAGGTCCTCCTTAGCCACCAGCAGGAGTTTCGTGGAGGCAGAGCTGGGAGGTAGTGATCCATGCGGGTAGGACAATAATGTCACTTCCGGGTTTATCCCAGAAGCTCTGGCATGCACGGGACACTCTAGAACTGTCCTCCAAAAACTCTGTGGAAATCATAGAGTTTGTGGGGAGCATGCTAGAGCATTCCCATCATGATGCCGGTGCTTCCAAGGTAAACCCGGAGGTGACATCATTGTGCCGTGTACACAAATCACTCCCCCCCCTTCAGCAGACTTGCTTCTGCCCGCTGACAAGCTAAGGAGCAGCGGGCAGCCCAGTTAATTGGTGGGCAAATGGGAACCCTACTTAGTAAGCTCACGTGGACCCTGACTTGGATGGCCCAGCCAAGCCTCATCAGATCTTAGTAGCTAAGCAGGGTCAGCCCTGGTTAGTACTAGGATGGGAGACCTCCAAGGTCTGTTTCTTGTCAGCACTTTCCATCGCTAAGCTTATGTGGACTAAGAAAAAAATTCTGAAACAGGAGTTCAGATAAATTGATATGAGTGGCAAGCAAAAAGAGGCAGAGACACCAAAAGGAGGCTGGGGGACAAAATTTCAAGGACCTTGGTCACCCCAGTGGTCCATATGTCTCACAAGTCAGGCCAACCTCCAGGTAGTGGCTGGAGATCTCCTGCTGTTACAACTGATCTCCAGCCAATAGAAATCAGTTCCCCTGTAGAAAATGGCCGCTTTGGCAATTGGACTCTATGGCATTGAAGTCCCTCCATTCTCCAAACCCTGCCCTCCTCAGGCCCCACCCCCCAAAATCTCCAGGTATTTCCCAACCCAGAGCTGGCAACTCTATCAGGCTTATGAACACTATGTTATAAGCATTTGTGTTGGAGTAAACAAATGGCTGAACTATTTGGTCTTTATTCAGCTCAGCTTTCTTTCAAATCTATATATTTGCTTAGGAAATGTATATGCCACCTTTCCAGAGACCTCCGTGTGGCAGCTCACAAAAACAAAACTAGATAAAATCCTAAAGATCAGACCAACAAACCATTTATGACCAATCCATTAAAATGCCAATAATTTATGTAACCATAAAAAAGTTTGTCCTAGCATGATATGTAGATTAATTCTAAGCTTTGACCAAGTTAGTTCCCCTCAGGGAGTATCAAATCAAATAAAACCATACAAAACCAAATCATTTACAACTACCATTTAATACAACCACTTTAAAAATGCCCTGTGCACCTATTTACAGCAACCCAGACTCATCTGACTCCAGTTAAAGGATCTTGAGAACGACGTCTCAACAATCTGACTGCCACATCCAAAATTGGCTGGATTCGACATTGTAAGTCAACAGTTCTTGTCACCAGAATAAATAACACCAGGACGGTAAAATGTTAAATATATATTTCCCTCCCTCGCCGTGTAATTGCATTGTTTCTGAATGACCAAGCAATTGCATTTAAAAATCCATTACACGGTGTGTGTGGGTGTCCTACACTTTTGGAACTAATTTCCATTGCTTTTGCTGAATGTCTGCCATATTTTAAGAGAAAGGAAGCAAACAATTTTACTCTATACATCAAAGAGCACTGTTGAATAATGAAATAGGAAAGAACCTCAGCTTGGCATCTTGTTGCGCTCTTCTCCAAGAGCAAGAAAGGTGATGAAGAGTGACGATTTGGAATACATTGGTCTGAAATGTATCTCCGCCAAGAACTTACTAAGTGGGCAGAGTGGAAATTTGCTGCATTGTTTTAATGACAGTTAGGCCTTTTATGCGTGGCTGTTCCTCGCATGGTCCCCCCTCCGACAACTTCAGTTTTTTTCCGTGTTTTCAAATTCGAAATAAAGCAGGTCCCTGAAAATGCGGGCAAAACACGAGGAAATGCAGGGAGTGAGCAAGCAGGGAGAGAGCGAGGCGATCTCTGATGGTCAGAAATTGCATGCAGAATCAAAACAAAGACGCGAAGTCATCAGAGACATGACCGCGAGGGAAACAGCCATGCATAAAAGACCCAAGTTGCACAAACCCTTGGTAGCCTATTTACAAAGAAAATGCAGATTCCTCAAAATATTAATGTGTGTGTGTGTGTGTGCGCGCGCGCACGTGTGTGTGTTAAGTGCCATCAAGTCGCTTCCAACTCATGGCGACCCTATGAATCAAAGTCCTCCAAAACGTCCTGTCTTTGACAGCCTTGCTCAGCTTTTGCAAATTGAGGGCTGTGACTTCCTTTATAGAGTCCATCCATCTCTTGTTGGATAACTTCTGAGCTGTTCCTAAGAAAGGCATGATCAGCCAACAGCTCACAATGAGACACCTGAGCAACATATTTTAGTGTGTTGTTTTTAAGACGATGGCAAAGATAGATATCTAAAAATGAAATGAAATGAGCAAATGTCATTCTAGCTCGAAGAAATAACGGGGAGGAATAAAGCCAAGCCCCTTAACTATGAAAAAGCCCTCAGAGAACCACACAGGTACAAACTTTACGTGCTGACAGAAATCATAAGATCACCCCACCACCACCGTTGGATAAAAAGAGCAGAAGCAATTGAAGAGAAGGAAGGCATGGCAGTCCTGAACTGCTTTTGAATGAAATAATGTTTGAGGTAGAGCAATTTCTAATGTATCTGTTGGCAAACTGATCAGATGCATATGATTAAGAGGAACCTTTTGCCACGCTCGCTTTTAAATTTCCACTCAGAAAGTTCCTTGATGCCTAAAATCTCTCAGGCACAGACAGTCCTGCCTGGTGAGTTATCACTAGTAGGTAGGGTTGCCAACTTCCAGGTACCAGCTGGAGATCTCCTGCTATTACAACTGATCTCCAGCCGATAGAGATCAGTCCACCTGGAAAAAATGCCGCTTTGGCAATTGGACTCTATGGTATTGAAGTCCCTCCCCTCCCCAAACCCCGCCTCCTCAGGCTCTGTCCCAAAAACCTCACGCCAGTGGTAAAGAGGCACCTGGCAAGGCTACTAGTAGGAAGGGGAACCATAGAGTGAAGGCAGGGGCACCCTGAGAAAGCACCAGTGACAGCTGTTATGCAGAGGCAAGCAATGGCAAACCACCTATGTTAGTCTGTTGCCTTGAAAACCCTATGGTATCGTCATAAGTTGACTGCAACTTGACAGCACTTTACACGCACACTGGTGGTATCCTTCAAGTGTCGTGTAGTGATTAGGAGTGGTGGACTCTAATCTGCAGAACAGGGATTGATTCTCCACTCCTACACATGAGCGGTGGAGTCTGATTTGGTTGGTGAACTAGGTTGGTTTCCCTACTCCTACACATGAAGCCAGCTGGGTGACCTTGGGCTAGTCACAGTTCTCTCCGAACTCTCTCAGCCCCACCTTCCTCACAAGGTTTCTGTTGTGTGGAGAGGAAGGGAAGACAATTGTAAGCAGGGTTTAGTCTCCTCAAAAAGGTAGAGAAAGTCAAGGTATAAAAACCAACTCTTCTTCTTCCTTAGGTTGGCAGAAGATCTTCCAACCTAAGGAGACTTCCAACAGTTTAAGGAGTCTTCTGTTGGAAGAAAAGCCACAGAAGTTGAAAGAATGCTCCTTCGGCTGGAAGAAGGAGTCAGATTTTGCTGAACTGAGTGTGTAGAACACAGGCCTGTGCCCAAACAGTAATATCCCAGATCTTGCAGAACAATTCCACCAACAATGCAGCAATTTTGAATTTTTTTTTTTGTTCTAGAAGGCCATGAAGCTTAGCCATATAAATGAGAAAGGGTTGTCACCCCTTTCTGTCTTCTGGTGTGGCTAATCAGAAGTGAATTGATTTTTCTACAGGGAGATCCTATGGCTGTTTAAAATCCTGTGCCCATTATTCAACTGGCCAGTCCCATAGATCTCAATTATTCATCACTCATTGACTTCATTAGTGCTGCTTATTTAGAAGTACAGATTAATAACAGAGACTTGAAGATAGTTTGTTTAACTGTGTGTATGCCCTTCCCCCCGGTCCCTATGCCTGCCGCCAATGCATGCCGGCCATTTAGTAAAACACAGAAAATCGATGTAGAAATGGAAGAAAGAAAAGATGCTAATAAGCAAGTTGTATATTTATAACACAATTATCTGACCTACTAGAAGTCATGTAATTTAATGCGGTAATAGTGACAATATATCATGCAATGGACTAGAATGGATGCCATCCTTTGGCGGATAAGTGCTTGTTGGCCCGAGACACATGGGCAAAAGGGCAGATTTGTAGAAAGGGATCTCTGACGTGCCATTGGAGAGGAAGCAGTAGAAGCCAAAACTTAAGGAAAAGAGTTGCTTGGACAAAGAAATCCTTTGGACAAATAAATCCTTCTAATAGGTTCATACAATCATTAAGTGTCGTCAAGTTGCAAGAGACTTCTGGAGATCCCATGAAGTTCCACCTGATGAGGCTTTCAAGGCAAGAGATGGGCAGAGGTGGGTTTGCCTTCTTTAAGTATATTTCACATCTGTGTTTCATTGAACATGTCAGACATGATTCTTCTTCCAATAACCATATGAGCTATCAGCTCAGTATTACATAGGAGTTTATAGTCCCAACAGTTCATATGTAATATTCCTTTTTTTCCTACAACAAAAATAAGGGTAAAAAAGGAATATTACATATGAACTGTTGGGACTGTAAACTCCTATGTAATACTGAGCTGATACTTCATATAGTTATTGTTTGCATTTGTATAACAACCTTTGTTGATATTCTCTGATGTGTTATTAATTTGCTTCTTGTCATTAGGTATCTTTGCTTCTTGTCATTAGGTATCTTTGCCTATCTGGGTTGGTTTCAGGTTTAACCATCTGAAGGTTGGAAGCCTTAGCTGTTATTGAGTGCTGGGTTGGTCCTTCAGAATTTGGAAATCAGTTATGACCCCCCCCCCTTCTTTACACACATACACACATACTTGTTCTCAAGCTCCATGTGCCCCAGGTTGTTTACTGTTTTCAAAAATACAGAAGTAAACATCCTGGATTCCACATTAACGGTTTTCTCCACTTCAGAAAAGAAACCCATCTCTCCTTCACAATTCCCCTTCTGCTAAAATGGGAATAAAAATCTAGCAGGGCAGTTAAGGGCTACTAAAAAAAAAAGTGTGTTTCCTGCTTAGAAAAAGGGTAGGGACAACTTTGCCAGGAATCCCCGAAAGGCTACAAGCACTGAGTTGCCAACTCTGGGCTGGGCAATTCCTAGAGATTTTGGAGTGGAGCCTGAGAAGGGCAGGGCTCGGGAAGGGCAGAAAGCTCAGAGAGTTATAAGCCATGGAGACTACCCTCCAAAGCAGACATTTCATCCACGGTAAGTTTTCATGAACCTATTACATGTTCAAGACTACCATTTGGCATAGGAAATCTGTTGCTCTTTCTTCAGGAGCAGGAAGGCATGGGTATGATCAGAATCCTGAATTGGAGCGGACCTGACTCACGTTGCAATCTTATGCAGAGTTCTTCCAGTCTACGCTCATTGAAGCGAATGGGCTTAGACTGGAGTCACTCCCCTTAGGATTGTAATGTCAGGTTCATTGTGTGCTGGCAAGGAGCCAATACAATCCTGTCCTCAATGCTCACTCCACTTCCCTAACTGTATGAAAGCAATTTGGGCTGAATAACAGCATTTAGAACAAAGATACAAATTTGTTGCCTTTCCTTCTTCTTTTGCTGTCAAGTCACAACTGACTTAGGGTGACCATGTAGGGTTTTCAAGGCAGGAGACATCCAGAGGTGATTTGCCATTGCCTGCCTCTGCATCATGGCCCTGGTATTCCTTGGAGCTCTCCCATTCAAGAGACAGTGTGGTGTAGTGGTTAGGAGTAGCAAACTCTAATCTGGAGAACCGGGTCTGATTCCCCACTCCTCCACATGAGCAGCGGACTCTAATCTGGTGAACCGGGTTGGTTTCCCCACTCCTCCACATGAAGCCTGCTGGATGACCTTGGGCTAGTCACAGCTCTCTTAGAGCTCTCTCAGCTCCACCTTCTTCACAAGATGTCTGTTGTGGGGAGAGGAAGGGCAGGCAATTGTAAGCCACTGAGACTCCTTAAATGTAGAGAAAAGGGGGGTTATAAAAAACAACTCTTCTTCTTCAAATACTTACCAGGGTAGAGGCTGAGAGTGTGTGACTGGCCCAGGGTAGGGTTGCCAGGTCCCTCTTCACCACTGGCAGGAAGGTTTGGGGGAGGAACCTGAGGAGGGCAGGGTTTGGGGAAGGGAGGGACTTCAATGTCATAGAGTCCAATTGTCAAAGCGGCCATTTTCTCCAGGTGTACTGATCTCTATTGGCTGGAGATCAGTTGTAATAGTGGAAGATCTCCAGCAGGTACTTGGAGGTTGGCAACCTTAGCCCAAGGTCACCCAGCAAGATTCCACGGCAGAGTGGGGATTCAAACCCGGGTTTCCCAGATCCTAGTCCAACACTTTTATCACTACACCGAATTTGGTCTCATTTGATTTCTTCAGTGGTTAATAGGGTTGCCAGGTCCTTCTTCCCCACCGGCGGGAGGTTTTTGGGGCATAGCCTGAGGAGGGTGGGGTTTGGGGAGGCGAGGGACTTCATTGCCATAGAGTCCAATTGCCAAAGCGGCCATTTTCTCCAGGTGAACTGATCCCTATCGGCTGGAGATGAGTTGTCATAGCAGGAGATCTCCAGCTGGTACCTGGAGGTTGGCAACCCTAATGGTTAAATCTGAAAACAAGTTTAGGGGGAAACTTGTAATACTGCCTCTTCCCCTTTCTTTTCCCCTAAACTGAAAGCAAAGTCTTTCTAACACTCAGGTTACAGATGAGATTCTAACTGCTAAGATTAGCACACCATTTCGGAAATAATGTCTACACCGATGTGAGGAGAAATGTCAACTGCTCGGAGGCACAGCACAAAGGGCCCTACAGGAAGAGAAGCTGCGACTCCGCAGTGTAAGGACATGCGTTAGAAAAGTTCACTCATCAATATATGATCACTACCCAGTTAAATGCATTAATATCCTGTAGGGCCATTAAATACTAGACTCGGAAACAAGCGAATGGACAGGTTTAGATCTGGGGCAGAGATGGCCTTCCGGCTAAAGGTACTGCGCAAAACAATTTTGCCAGATCCCGACCCCGTCAAGGTGGGGTGGAACATGAAACTTGTTTTCTCGAGTCGTAAAGAGAGCCGATACTTTTTGTTGTTGCTCTTGGATTTTGTATACATCAGGGCCGGCGTCAGCATATCCTGAGTCAAGGCAGAATGTATTTATTTACATCCCTAATACATAACACCATAGGCAGAACTCTCCGAGCCACTTATACCCCCTTAATAGGGTTGCCAACCTTCATGTGGTGGCTGGAGATCTCCTGCTATTACAACTGGTCTCCAGGAGATAGAAATCAGTACCACTTTGGTAGGGTTGCCCTAGGTCCCTCTTCGCCACTGGTGGGAGGTTTTTGGGGTGGAGCCTGAGGAAGGTGGGGTTTGGGGAGGGGAGGGACTTCAATGCCATAGAGTCCAATGGCCAAAGCAGCCATTTTCTCCAGGTGAACTGATCCCTATCGGCTGGAGATCAGTTCCAATAGCGGAAGATCTCCAGCCACCACCTAGAGGTTGTGGACTGTGGAAAGAGGCAGCACGAGGCTCAAAGACTTAACCAAATAATAGAAGACAAAGCTATAATAAATAATAATCGTTTACTAGTTCAAAAGGGAGCAACAAGAATTACAACATTCATTCAGGTGCCTCACAGGGCTTAATGCAAAAAAAATTGAATACCACGTTAAAATGCCTCGCAGGGCTTAAACAGAAACTTATCAAAGAAAACCTATAAGAAAACCTATAGTAGCCTACTAAGGCTTATATGTACCTAGAGGTTGGCAACCCTAGATCGAGGAATTCCAAGGTGAAAAATATGTGAGTGACCGTAGGCAGTTCGATGGCACATTTATAATGTGTTATGCTCAGAAAGCCCACGATTAAAGCACAACACGACTCATTTTCATGTATCATGTATTTATACTATTTGAGCCTATATAATAAGTACTAAGTGGTTCCCCTTTGTGTGGTTTGACATGTGCGAGGACAGCCTAATTAGACAGTGGGACTTATTTAGAATTCCGAGGTCCGTTAAATATTATCACATCCAACATAATATGGGGAAAGAGCCCGATGCATAATAATATGGAGAGGATGATCGCGTGTGGCGATATGGGTGAGTAGATAATAGTCTATCACCTAGTAAGCGGAATAATGGAATCTAATGTGATTAATCTCCCAATAATGTAGAATACAGGAAAAATGCATTAGCATAAAAATAGAAGTCTATTAGAGAGATCACCTGCTAACAAAACCCCAAATTCTAAAGCTTTACATCTAGTTTTTCTATGGGTCTAAATTGCATTCAGTCAGTATCTGTCGTCTTTAATATGTGGATACTGGGTTAGAGGAGTTATCTGTGTGTTTAAAATGCTGTCAAATCACAGTTGACTTATGGCGACCTGTAGGGCTTTCAAAGCAAGAATGGAACAGAGATGAGGAGGGGCTGTGGCTCAGTGGTAGAGTATCTGCTTGGCATGAAGAAGGTCCCAGGTTCAATCCCTGGCTTCTCTATTCAAGGGACTCGGCAGATAGGTGAGGTGAAAGACCCCTGCCTGAGACCTTGGAGAGCCGCTGCTGGTTTGAGTAGACAATACTGACTTTGATGGACCAAGGGTCTGATTCAGTATAAGGCAGCTTCATGTGTTCATGGTTTGCTATTGCCTGCCTCTGGGTAGCGACCCTGGACTTCCTTGGTGGCCTCCCATCCAAGTACTAACCTGCTTAGCTTCTGAGATCTGACCAGATCAGGCTAGCCTGAGCCATCCAGGTCAGGGCACATGAGCTATCTAGGGAGGGTATAAATCTGCTTTCTTCTGAAGTCTTCATCAAAATTCAGGAATGCTTTAGAGAGAGGACATATTTGCCTTGAGGCAGAGGGTTAGACATCCTTTCCAGGTTTGGGGATGCTTGTCAGGGTAACCAGGGGGATTTTGAAACATGGAATGGCCAAGAGCTTGTCTACTCTTGAGTCACTGAAGCTACTATAGCTCTCAGCAGCATCGTGGTCTTCCGTTAGCGACTCATTTCCATTATGGATGGTACCTGTTCTGTCCCGACAGCCTTTGGGTTAACTTTGTTCCTTCCTGGACAATATATAGCCTCCATGCTCTGCCCCTGATTGCTAATAGGGCTTAGAGTTGCCAACCTCCAGGTGCTCGCCTCAGGCTCCACCCCCAAAACCTCCTGCCGGTGGCGAAGAGAGACCTGGCAACCCTACTGTGGCATGACAAACGAATGGATCCAAAAGCCCGACCCAAGTGTTGGTCCAGTATTAATTTTCCTTCCAGAAGACAAATAAAGCCAGCATGACACATCTCACCCCTTTGGTGCCACAAAGCACAAATCCGCAATTTATTGCTTTAGAGTCGTGCAAAGAGCTTCGTCCTCAGCCCTGACTTCTCGCAGAGGTTAGCAAAAAAAATGCAGTGAGCATGCAAGCATTAACATGATCGATTGGGTTTTGAGCAAACACCGCTTCCCCTCTTGGACGTCTCCAGCCCCTATGAAGAGCGGGCATACACTTAATGGTCATCCCCCCCTTACTGGGAGTGTGTTGGATTTACAGTAAGTCCGGCAGCTGTTGGCTTAATCCAATTTGATTATTATTTCTCTCCTCAAACTGTGGCGAGGCTAACCTTGTGTACCTGGAAGGAGCTCATTTGTGAGCCGAGGGTAATCAGTTCTGACTACAAGTTAAAGTTATCCTTAAGCAAACACAAAGAAAACTATTCAGCATGGCAATAAAAGTTAAATAACTATTACCAGAGCTATGTGATGTGACTACAATGTGACTTTGAAACGACTGGGATGTGATTAGAATCGAAATGTTATCTATCTGTGATGACTCCTGGAAGGAACAACAGTAAACCCTCCTGACATTACCTGCGCTGGGGGAAATGACATTATTAGAAAGACATAATTTCTCACTGACGGCATGTATCTGAAAACGGTTGTAGCCCTGATGGTGTAATCGCTGATAAGAAATATAATTACCGTGTCATATAATGTGAGGGGGGAAAATAGGTCAGGCAATTTGGGTGAGCCCCCTCTCACACCTTTACCCTTGATTTTGGAAGCTAATGCAGAAATCTGCCCCGACCCTCTTCTGAGTAGACTCTTATCATGTATCTTGGCATTGGAGGAAGCAATCTTGGATCTAAGCTGATGATACTCTGGGAATTCCAAGTTAGGTGCTCCCAGCATTTTTAAAAGTCATTTGCTAGGTGTACAGGGACCTGTACGGGGAGGAGGAGGAAGAGGAAGAAGAAGAGTTGGTTTTTATATGCCGACTTTCTCTACCACTTAAGAGAGACTCAAACCAGCTTACAATCACCTTCCCTTCCCCTCCCCACAACAGACACCCTGTGAGGTAGGTGGGGCTGAGAGAATGTGACTTGGCCAAGGTCACCACCTGGCTTCATGTGGAGGAGTGGGGAAACCAACCCTTTTCACCAGATTAGCGTCCACCGTTCATGTGGAGGAGCAGGGAATCAAACCTGGCTCTCCAGATCAGAGTCCACTGCTCCAAACCACCGCTCTTAACCACCACACCATGTTGGCTCTCTCCTAGGAGCTCTGATATGGAATTCCAAGCATATCACTGTGTTAGACCTTCAAGTTTACACAAAACCGGCTTTGCTTGGAGCCAAAGCTTGGGAAGTTCACAACTCTCAACTGAGGTGGGTGGGGTTTGGGGAGGGGAGGGCCTTCAATGCCATAGAGTCCAATTGCCAAAGTGGCAAAGATCTTCAGATAGTACCTGGAGGTATGGTATCCCAAGAAGGAAGCAGTTGGAAGACTGTTAAGAAATAAAATTGTTGGTATCCTGGGAAGGACCCATATGAAGGATTCTTGGTTATGGATTCTTTAATATGAAATAAGAGACGGGATATATAAAGTTGGTGAAGTAGAACTGATGAGGAACTGAAATGGATGTCTTCCTCTTCACTTTTGATCCCCTGCTTTGGGACTGAGTGATACTTACCTGGAATCCACACCTGAAAGAAGAAGAAAACCTAGAATTGGTATCTGTTGGACTTTTTGTCTGTCTTTAGGATAGTGAGTTTTGGAAACCTTGGAATATTGTGACTTTGTGTCTTTATGCTTAAGAAATAGGACTTTTGTATCTGTCAATGTTATTATACAATGCAGTTTGTTGTTTAGCTATACTTTGTATGGTTGATCTGTGTTAGATTTGGAGTACCTGGAGGTTGGCAATCTTAGCTGGAGATCTCCTGGTATTACAACTTGTCTCCAGCCAATAGAAATCAATTCACCTGGAGAAAATGGCTGCTTTAGGCAACCCTAGTGAACCAGCAGGAGCCCCGTGGCGCAGAGTGTTAAGCTGCAGTACTGCAGTCAAAAGCTCTGATCACGACCTGAGTTCGATCCCGACGGAAGTCGGTTTCAGGTAGCCGGCTCAAGGTTGACTCAGCCTTCCATCCTTCCGAGGTCGGTCAAATGAGTACCCAGCTTGCTGGGGGTAAAGGGAAGATGACTGGGGAAGGCAACGGCAAACCACCCCACAAACAAAGTCTGCCTAGAAAACGTCGGGATGTGACGTCTCCCCATGGGTCAGGAATGACCCGGTGCTTGCACAGGGGACCTTTACCTTTACCTTTAGTGAACCAGCACCCACTGTTGAGTGCCATAGAAGGAGAAGAGGATGCAGTGCATTTACTGAAGGGGGTCAGATAGTGATGACGGAAATTCTGGGACCATGACTGCAGTGTACAGCCGCTGAATATCTGCAGAACCTGGGACTGGTGCATAGGATCACAATCCCTGCAACTCACCACATGAGTCGCTGTTGCTGAGCATTCAGCACACTTTTTTTTTTTTTTTTAGTGCTTAATGCCAAGTTTTATTTAATGCCAGTTACGGACTCTGCCCTGAGATGTGCAGGGTACAGAGGCATGCCTCATTTATTGAGCAGCCAGCTTTGGGTGTTTTTTAAAAAAAAACACAGACGCACAACAAATCAGAGCAACACAGCTGGGCAAGTTGGCCGGAGGACTCTGGAGGGAGCCAGCACTCCGCTGCTCAGTCGCTGGACTCGCCCAAGGTGAGGCGATCGAAGAGGTACTCGCCCAGGCCGTCCTTGCTGGCTCACACCCGCTTCAGGTTGGTCATGTGATAGCCCACCTTCTTGATCAGCTTCACCTCCGCGTCGAGGTAGGGAGTCTCCAGGAAGTCACATGTGTGAGGATCCACATGGCGAGAAGCAAGCTTGTGCAAATCCAGCAGGGCCTGGTTCACGCTCTTCTCCACCTGAAGGGCAAAGGCCACAGCAGAGGCTCTGTTCCCCCATTCGTCCTGTTCTGGATTTTTGACATCCAGCAGAACGGCTCTCTCCCCATGATGGTTTTGAAAGGTCAGGAGTTTCTCAGCTTGTTCATGTTTCTCCTCAGACACGTGCTGGGAAAAGGACGCAAACTTGGACAGCGCCACATTGTCCCGGGTGAAATAATAACCCAAGGACAAATAGGTGTAGCTGGTGTGGAGGAGCTGGTTGACCAGGCGGTTCATGCCGGCTTCGCTCTTGGCATGGTAGTTCTGGCGGACCTGGGAGCTCATGGCATAGATGGAAGCTGGGCTGGTTAAGCTGGACTGGTGGAGAAGTGGAGGGTGGGGGACAGCCACGACCCTGCTCCTTTCAAGCACTGTTGAAGCAAGAGCAGAAGGAAGACGGGCCAAAGGCGGAGTCTATCTCAGCATTCAGGACACATTTATCCATTTAAAAATATTTATGCCCTGCCTCCTCACATAGATACCTATGAGAAAGTTTACAAAAATAAGAATTCTAAACATGGCCAAGCAATAGCTCAACCAGATAAAAGGATAAAAGGAGCTGCGAAAACTGAGGAAGCACTTGGAAACAGCATCAGATATAACATTTTAAAACTGTATTAAAAGAAGCATGGAATAAAAACAAGACTCTCTTATAAAGCAAAGAATAAAACTCCACAGGGGAGTTTGAATATGTTGAGCCTACATAATGAATATCTTTGCTCTGAATGTGATACCAAAGATAAAAAAATGAGCTAAATATGGATGCTGTACCCAATTTAGATACTTGAATGTATCCTTAGCTTCATTTGCAGCAGAAGAAATTATTGAACAGCAACACTTAGTTCTTCATCTGAACCATGTAATGCCAGTGATTCTTTTGTACTAGTTCATCGGCAGAAAGGAAAGCTGGACTCGACCCGACAGGTTTATCGTGGAATGTGACAAGTTCCCTCTGGTGAGCTGATGTTTCTCGCATGCCAAAATATCAAGAGCCCCAGGACCGCATTCCGTAATCACGACATTGACTTTGAAATCATCGCATGCTCTGAATAATGCCATACCTTCCTCGTTCCTTTTCTTTGCCTCCTGGTTTCTGAGTTTTCAAAACATGCTGTGATGTTGTTTGAGGTCTTGTGTGTCAAGCGCCATTGAGTCAAGGTTGATTTATGACGATGCAGTAGGGTTTTCAAGGCAAGGGACAAACAGAGGTGGTTTGCCATTGCCTGCCTCTGTGGCCCACCCCTGGTATTCCTTGGCGATCTCGCATCCAGGTACTAACCAGTCCTGACCCTGCAGAACATCTTAGATCTGATGAGATCAGGCTAGCCTGGGTCATCCAGATTAGGGCCTCAGGTCTTAAGCCAACTACAATTAGCATTCATTACTTCTGCTGTTTTCAGTTGGAGACCATGACTTGGATCCTATTTGGCTGTCCCAACAATGCCACCGCAGTTCTGTTGATGGACCACCATTTCCATAGGCAGACAACACAACTCATGTGATACTAGAGCTACTAGACCCTAATATCTCTGCTGTATTAAACTTTAAGAGCTGAAAGTTCTCTCAGCCCCACCTACCTCACAGGGTGTCTGTTGTGGGGAGGGGAAGGGAAGGTGATTGTAAGCCAGTTTGATTCTCCCTTAAGTGGCAGAGAAAGTCAGAATATAAAAATCAACTCTTCTTCTTCTTCTTCTCCTTCTCCTTCTCCTTCTCCTTCTCCTTCTCCTTCTCCTTCTCCTTCTTTCTCCTCACAACAATTCTGAGAGGAAGGTTTAGCTAAAATAGAGTCACTAGCTCTGGGTCAATCAGTGAACTTCACGATTGATGGGGGATTCCAAACCAGGTCCCTTACCCCATCTAGGCGACCACCACATCGCTGTTAATAATATATGGGGGGAAATTAAATGACTCACACTAACATATTCTATTGATTTTGTTCTGTTTTCTTTCCAACCACTGTGGATTCTTTTTCTGTACAAATGCTAGGTTTCGGAATGAATTTGATGGGTTCGCAAAAATCCATGTATTATTCAAACTGGGTCAAGGGGGAGGCCTTTTTAAATGTGCAGTAACTGCGTACTGATAAAAAGCAAGAGCTAGAAGGGGTAAAAACAACAAATATTTCATCCCCTTTTCCACGGGATATGCTGAGTAGTCTAGATACTAGATACTGGAGAAAATGGCCACTTTGGCAATTGGACTCTATGGCACTGAAGTCCCTCCCCTCCCCAAACCCTGCCCTCCTCAGGCTCCGCCCCAAAAATCTCCTGCTGGAGATGAAGAGGGAGGTGGCAACCCAAATAGTAGGAGATCTCCAGCTAGTGCCTGGAGGTTGGCAACCCTATGGAACAGCCACCCTGAGGAGGTCAGGAAGGCCCTGTGCTTCTTTTATTCTGCAGAAGGTGCAAAACAAAACTGCTTCTGAGGCCATTTTATAAAGGGATCGAAACTGAAGTGGAACGGAACCATCCAGGAGGATGCTGTTATAATGGAACAAGATTATAGTCCACTGCAATAATTATTTTGGGTACTCTCTCTGGCTTTGGCCTTCTACCTTTGTAATTTGAACTCTACCTTGCCTACGGAGTTGTAGTTCACTTTGCCTACTAATTCTGTAATCCTAGTCCTAGTTCATTGGATGTCTTATGCCACTCAATAGCACTGGTTTTTATTCTGTAATCCACCTTGAGTCTCAGCGAGAAAGATAGGCTATAAATAAAGTCAATCTAGCTATCCATCACATGCCCTGCTGCATTTAACTGAGTTGGCACAAACCTTGATACGGATTTGTGGAGGATAGGTCCATCGATGGCTATTAGACACAATGACAAAAGGGAACCTCCGACTGCCAGAGCTAGCAGGCAACACCAGAGGGAGGCTACGGCCTCTACGGCCTGTTGGTTGGTCATTCCGGACAACTGGTTGGCCTCTGCATGAGGCAGGATGCTGGACTAGATAGACCTTTTGGTTTGATTTTAGAGGGCGACCTTCTTATATTCTTATATCGTTCTCTCTCTCTGTGTAGGGTTTTCAAGGAAAGAGGCATTCGGAGGTGGTTTGCCATTGCCTGCCTCCTTGTGGGCTGAGAGAGTTCTGAGGAGGAGGAGGAGGAGGAGGAGGAGGAGTTGGTTTTTATACCCCGATTTTCTCTACCTTTAAGGAGTCTCAAAGCTGCTTACAACTGTCTTCCCTTCCTCTCCCCACAACAGACGCCTTGGCCATTTTTGCATGGTAATTAGCAGCGCGTTCCAGGCTTAAGTGCCCTGCATATTGTTTTGAATTTTGCACGCTGAACCGTCATTCCAGAAGTGACTGCGAAGCCAGTGCATACCTGCTTACATTACAAAAGAGCCCATTTGACGCGACCTTTGGTGTTTGCCTCAAAGAATCCCACTCAAGGAACAATGCAAAACAACAGAAGCACGTTAGCTATGCATATGCTAATGGCTATGAAACAAGAACAAAGGAGTAGGCGAGTGGGGGGAGTGGAATTTCTCCTTTTGCACCGGGACTGTGAAAAGGCATTTTTAAAGTTGAATTTTAATAAAGAGCTTTGAGCGAGCATCAAAACCAGCCCTTGTGAGGTAGGTGGGGCTGAGAGAGTCCGGAGAGAACTGTGACTAGCCCAAGGTCACCCAGCAGGCTTCATGTGGAGGAGTGGGGAAACCAACCCGGTTCACCAGATTAGAGTCCATCAATCATGTGGAGGAGTTGAGAATCAAACCTGGTTCTCCAGATTAGAGTCTGCCGCTCTTAACCACTACACCACACTGGCTCTCTCTTATATCACTAGAATGCCACAAACCACTATACAAATAGCATTAATGGGAAAACCTGTAAGACCAAGTTGGATTTCCAGCTAACTCATTTGAGAAATTAACCATTGTTATGCTAACAAGTAACACTTGACATGCAAGCAAAACTCATCTATGAAATCCCTGCTCCAGAATTTAGTAGTGATAGTAATCATCATCTTCATCGTGTAGAATATACTGAGAAATGCCTGATATTCTGTTTTCCTTCTTGAGTCACACTTTAGAGCCAACCAGATGTCATTTTATTCTGAGTGCGTCTTTCTGGGAGGCAAATGTGTAACGTTTTGTGTTGGTAAATGCATAATTTACCTGATCCCTTTTAGAGGATAAAAAGTTATATATACAAAAAATATATATCCAGATTGTAGTCAACAATGATGAGCAATGTTTTATTCAAGCCCCTTTCGGAGGGGGATAAAATAAACAAATAAGTCTCCCCATACCATTTTCTTAGCGCGTTCGCACCTGGCCCCTAAGAAAGGAAAATGTGGGAATCGATGGGAACCAAGGCTGAAGCTGGAAACAGAGAAATATGAATTATAGATGAAAGCACATGTATTAAATATAAAGTTGAAACAACTTGAGGAGGGTGCAAGAACAATATTTTCTACAAAGCTGGCCATAAGAGAGACCCTCCAGCTATTCTTTGGAGGCTACCTGATGCAGCTGATGCAGTTTGCATTTTTCCCTGGAGCTATAAAGGTATCTGCCTCATTTCTTAGGGATGAATCCCTGCTGCGCTGATACAGAGATTCTCTTCCAAACAGACAGCAACCATCCAAAACTACACAGGAGTAGATGAATGTGCTCAATTTGAGCAAGAAGCTTATTTACAAATGAAATGTGGCTTTCGCCTCCTGTTCCCATCACACACCGAAACTGTACCTGTGGGACCGAGATCATGTTTTTCCTGCCTTCTTTGGCATGTATTCAAACCATGCAGTTCGAAAGGGGGGAAATGACCCATAAGGCTTTGGAAGAGGAGATGACCTCTTGGGCCAATTCTTTGTCCACAATGCTGTCCCACAATCCCCAGGAACAAAATTTCAGGGGGCTTCATAGGCTACATTGGGAAGGGGGTTTGGGAAAATCTTGTTCTACAAAGTCTGTGGATCGATGGATATGTGTCATTCATTTGCGGAGTCTTCCTTCTGGATTAATTAAAATGGGGGAAAAAAATTACAGTCCCATGGTCCTGATCTGCCAACCACTAGAATGGTTCTCATCTTTCAAACCACTTTTTTTTCTTTTTTGCTGTCAAGTCACAGCTAAGTTATGGTGACCCCACAGGGTTTTCAAGGCAAGAGACGTTCAGAGATGGTTTGCCATTGCCTGCCTCTTTGCCACGCCCCTGGTATTCCTTGGAGGTCTCCCTTCCAAATGCTAGTCAGGGTCAGGGCTCAGAGTGTGTGATTGGCCCAAGGTCACCCAGCAAGTCTCCATGACACAAGTGGGGATTGGAACCTGGGTTTCCCAAGTCCTAGTCCGATACCTTAACCACTACTCCATGCCTAACATACACCATAAAGCTGATGAACTCACACATTTATATTGTTGTTATTACTGTAATGGTTGACAACTTTTATTCCTAATTACCTAGAAGCAGGAAAAAAAAACCCCAATAAGATAAGCAGCATTTTAAAAGAACTTAAATAAAAAAAAACCCAATATAATTAGCATAAAATTTAAAAAACAAACACACATAAAAGTAACTGAGTCAACAATTAAGCAATGGCTTTGTTAGGGATTCCTTCCCAAATCAGCAGCTGATTTCCCAAATCAACTCTGATTGAGTTTGAGAAGAGCAAGAGTGAGTCTCTCGGGGGAGAGATTTGTCCAAGGGGGGCCACCACTGAAAAAGCCCTGATCCATGTTCCAACCAATCATATTACAGCAAAAGAAGGGACTGTAAGCAATGGGAAAGAATGCTGAATGTTGAACACCCTGGATTCTATTGGGGAAGGGGTAAAAAGAATAACCATTCCTCAGCTTTGAAATGAAGTTATGTTCACATAAAGTTATTTCACTTTAACAAGTACCCCTTAAATACTTATTACTCTTCATCTCTTGGACTCTGCCTAATGAAAAATCTTTCACATGCTAGCCCAGCAGCCCAGAGCAGGCTTCTTATAAATAAATTCTATTTGCGGCTAGTATGCCAGATAAAGCAGGCTTCTTGATATGGTGCCTTCCTAAAGGTATACGACCATAGAGTGAAAACCAGAGAGCCAGAGTGGTATAGTGGTTCGAGTATCGGACTAGTATCTGAGAGACCAAGGTTCGAATCCCCACTCTGCCATGAACGTTGCTGGGTAATCTTGAGCTAGTCAGCCTGTCCGACTTCATAGGGTAGTTGTGAATAAGCCTTCCACATGGGAGCATTTTACTTGCCATTTTAGTGAAATATGAATCAATATACCTATTATATTAGGTGCTGTGAAACACAGGCAGGATAGTGCTGCTGCAGCCGTCTTGTTTGTGGGCTTCCTAGAGGCACCTGGTTGGCCACTGTGTGAACAGACTGCTGGACTTGATGGGCCTTTGTCTGATCCAGCAGGGCCTTTCTTATGTTCTTAACCCTAAGAAAGGTTTACATTCGCAAAAGAGAATGCAGACCTTTGTAATAGGATGCATCGCCCCAACTACTTCGCTGCTTATTCCTATGAACATCAGTGCTTTGCTCCAAATGGCCTGGTCAAAAAGCTGAAAATGGGGGGAAGAGAAAGAAAAATGGAAATAAGTGGAGACAAGGTTTTCCAGTCGCAAATCCATGGCTGGTGAGGAGCAATCATGGCTCTTCTTATTTGAGGGAGCATTTGCTTCCACAGGTAACCATCCCCTCTTCCCAAGATCCCTGGAGAGACTCCTTGTCATTTCGCTCAGAGAGAATATTGGCAATTTCCCAAAGCAGGGTCCTTCTAACAGCAATGCACTCCTTTACTTGAGAGTAGGCTAACCAGGTCTCCACCTTTGGCAGGAGAACTCCCATCAGGCCCTGCTGCTTCAGCTGTGGTTCAGTGGAGCAGTGGGACTAGGGTTGCCAGGTCCCTCCTTGCCACTGGTGGGAGGTTTTTGGGGTGGAGCCTGAGGAAGGCGGGGTTTGGGGAGGGGACGGGCATCAATGCCATAGAGTCCAATTAACAAAGCGGCCATTTTCTCCAGGTGAACACATATAGCAGAAGATCTCCAGCTGGTACCTGGAGGTTGGCAACCCTAGCATTGCACCAATATTTCTGGTGCAAGCCTGGCCTGGAAGTGAAGTCACTTTGGGTATGAAACCAAAAGTTGCATCGGTGTAACGCTCTAGGATTCACCCAAGACTTGATGGTTTTTCCATAGAGTTTTGGCTGGATCCCAGAGCACAGTGAGGTCACTTCTAGGTTCACACAGGAAGTGATGTAATAGCATTGGTGTGACACCATTTATGCAACTCCACACACACAGCCATCTCCTGGGGGTTGCCAGCTAGCCCACCATGATTTGTTATGAAAAGCTATGAAAAGCTGCAGAAGAGTATTCTAGGGTACGCTTCTAGTAAACTTCATTTATAGGAAAACATATATTCTTTCATATGTATAAACATTCATAGGTTCATGAGGTGCTATGCTCAAGAATAGAGCATAGCATCAGGCAGATATATTCTACCCACACATGGAAACTTTGGGAACGTTGGCATCCATAACTATAAGAGGCCAACAGAATACATTGCCTGGTACAGGCTTTCCCCTGTAGAGAAAAACAGTGTCTTACCTTCACTGTTAGGAATGTGAATCACAAGACCAAGTGCTTGCTTAGAGACAGCTTCTACCAATCTCTATATACTATGTTAATTAAAGAAAGGCAGACAAACAATGTTTAGTAAGTCGACGTAATTGGAACATCTCTAACCAGAAGTTATAACTGGGGTAGCAATATTTTGTTCTGTATGAAGACTGTCCTGCGCATTAGGGCAGTTTTATCCGGTATGTATATTGAGCTCAATAAACTGCTGCTTTGAACTATCAACCTCCCACTGTGTTATATTGATTCGAAATTAACATTATAACACAGGCATTACACTAGTACACAGAGGGTCCGGCATAGTGTCATGGCTAAGAGAGGTGGACTCTAAACTGGTGAACCAGGTTCGATTCCCCATTCCTCCACATGAAGCCTGCTGGGTGACCTTGGGCCTGTCACAGTTCTCTCAGATCTCTCTCAGCTCATATGGAGGCAGGCAATGGCAAACCACCTCTGTTAGTCTCTCGCCTTGAAAACCATACTGGGATGCCATAAGTTGGCTGCAACTTGATGGCACTTTACACCCACATTCAGGTTGCGCAAATTTTCCACTGGACGTTTTGATGCTGAATATTGGGGAGGGGGCTGTTTTTTGTCTCTATATCCATGCATGTGAACCCTTAAATGAGCATGAAGCACGCCGTCTGCCATTATACAGCTCACAACTATTGAGGTTTTCAGGGGCTGGTAGTTTAGAATAATTAGATTTTTCTATTATATATTATAACCAATTTTCTAAAAAGCTTCCATTTAAAATGTGTGCACGACAGTTTATTTTAGAGTCAATGAATATGCTTTCAGGTTGAGGAAAACTCTTTCAAACTTCCTACCCAGAAAGTGGAGTAATTTCCCCTAACGTTTTATAATCAGACCTGGTAAACCATTTCCAAATGAAACCTGGCAAACACCCCAGGTGTACAATCGCTTTAAAAGAGGTGGGTGAGTGGGAGCTTTGATGGGGAAGCCATGAAAGCAACTCTTCTCAGGTATTCCCACAGGGCACTGAAAGTATTCCCAATGTGCCATTCCAGCGCATGCTCAATCTAAATTTGGTAAAAGAAAAATACAGTTGCTGCAACTGCCGAATTTTAACAAACAGGTGAGCAACGCCACACAATGCAATGCGCTGCCACTGTCCCTTGGTCCAAGCAGACTTCCAACCTCCCACGTCAGTTTATCCCCCAGACAATTTTATCTGTTTGTTGGGCAGTAAATTCAACAAGTTGTGAGTTCTTTGAGTCGGGAACCAGAATTAAAGGAATACAGGACGGGGGGTCGGTGTGGATGGGGGGTGGGAACAGCTTCTTTTCCAGATCCACTGAAACACCAGATTAGAGGGTAGATCGCAGCACAAGGATCTATGCTGTGTTACTGAAGTTTATTTATTTAGTAGAAGAAGAAGAAGAAGAAGAAGAAGAAGAAGAAGAAGAAGAAGAAGAAGAAGAAGAGGAGGAGGAGGAGGAGGAGGAGGAGGAGGAGGAGGAGCAGGAGCAGGAGGAGGAGCAGGAGGAGGGCAGTGAACATGTTCATGGAGGAGAGGGGTATTCATGGCTACTAGTAAAAATGGATACTAGTCATGATGCATACCTATTCTCTCCAGGATCAGAGGAACATGCCTATTATATTAGGTGCTGTGAAACACAGGCAAGATGCTGTTGCAGTCATCTTGTTTGTGGGCTTCCTAGAGGCACCTGGTTGGCCTCTGTGTGAACAGACTGCTGGACTTGATGGGCCTTGGTCTGATCCAGCAGGGCTTTTCTTATGTTCTAATGTTTTTATATGCCGACTTTCTCTACCACTTAAGGAAGAATCAAACCGGGTTGGTTTCCCCACTCCTACACATGAAGCCAACTGGGTGACCTTGGGCTAGTCACAGCTCTCTCAGCCCCACCTACCTCACAGGGTGTCTGTTGTGGAGAGAGGAAGGGGATTGTAAGCTGGTTTGATTCTTCCTTAAGTGGTGGAGAAAGTCAGCATATAAAAACCAACTCCTACTCCTCCTCCTCCTCCACTTCTTCTTCTTCTTCTTCTTCTTCTTCTTCTTCTTCTTCTTCTTCTTCTTCTTCTTCTTCTTCTTCTTCTTCTTCTGCGGCTTTGTTATTCCTTAGAATCCTTTGACGATTCTCTCTCTCTCTTTTGCAACCAGTTCTATTTCATGTCAGCTGCAAATTGGTGCGTACGTTCTCTGCACTTTGATCGTAGCCATTAACAAGCAAAGGCCTACTGAACCATACTGGCCCCCCGACTAAAGGCCTTTGGAATTTCCCTCTGGATTTCCCCCCCACCTTAAGAGCTACCCATTAAGACTTGTTCCTTGAACACTCCTTTTCCAACCATTTGCGCACCTCCCTCTCTTCCCACCACCTTTTAACCTGCATCTCTCCAGCTGACACATGGGGGATGTTATGCTCTGGGTATAGCTGTCAAAAGATGACCGCTCACTCGTTTTTGCATTTCCATTAACCGGTGGGCCCTATAAATAGCCTTCTCTTGACCCGCTCTGGGCAGACGGAGAGCCAGAGTGATGGAGTGGGCAGAGGGTGGGAATTGGGCAGGGGGGATGTGGGAAGGGGCTGTATTTGGCTCAACCAGTCACAAGTCATTAGGGTCAAATTGAAAGAGACAACAGAATATGACTTTCCGCATATCAGAGAATCCCCAAACTCCAATGTCAGTGACACGTGGTCAGATTCTGGCCAACAATTTACAGCCTGATCCAAACATCCAGCTATGAGCCTCTTAAAGTTTCTGCTTACAAGGCTGCTGATTTTTTGGGGGGTGGGTGGGTGGGTGGGAGCGTGGGTACCAAATTCTAGAGGCTTACGTTGCTGAAGGGACCCTGAAATCCAGGCAAAGCACCTATGGGAGATCTCAGCTGCACGCCTGCTTCATTCCAGCCACTGGTGTGAGTTCTGCTGGTTCGAAGGGGATTCTGGTTAGAATCCAAAACTGGGGGACTGTTGACATCTCTCTGCAGCCCTGCCTACTTATTTTATTTTGTTTTTATTTCCCTTCAAATCTACCTCGCCCTGGTCCCCATTTGCAGCTCTAAGATTGTCACCGGGAAAAACATAAGTGTCCCCTGTCTGGATCAGGCCAACAGTTCATGCAGATTAGTATCCTGTTAGGAGCCGTGGCAGGACCACACACACCCTTGCTGTTTTCTAGCGTGGTGTAGTGGTTAAAAGCGGTGGTTTGGAGTGGTAGACTCTGATCTGGAGAACCGGGTTTGAGTCCCCGCTCCTCCACATGAGCAGCAGACGCTAATCTGGTGAACCAGGTTGGTTTCCCCACTCCTACACATGAAGCCAGCTGGGTGACCTTGGGCTAGTCACAGCTCTCTCAGCCCCATCTACCTCACAGGGTGTCTGTTGTGGGGAGGAGCAGGGAAGGTGATTGTAAGCCGGTTTGATTCTTCCTTAAGTGGTCTTCCTTAACCCCTTTGAAAGAGTGACAATGCAGTGCCGAAACAAAGAATTATTTATTTAATTTATTTTAAACTTTTATTAGCCTCTTTCCTACCTTACTGAACTCAAGACACCTGACAACGGAAACAAAACAATAATTGTAACAAAACACGTAAAAGACCACAATGTAAAATCTCAATTAGGGGTGCCGATAAATAAGAATTAAAATAGTCAAATGAAGTCCTAAATAAAACTGTCTTAAAAGGGGAGTGGGAAAGAGTTGGATTTAACGATTTTGAACAGACCCTGCCTAAATCATATGATTTTTACGCAGCGACAGATTTTTGTACTGTAGCTTCTATCTTTGCCCATAGGCAGCACCGCAAAAAACACGGATCGACCATTTTGTAGGGTTTCCAACTCTGGCCTGGAAAGTTCCAGGAGACCCAGGCAATGCCGGGAAAGGGAGGACCTTAGAGAGGGAGGGATCTCAGCAGGATGTGATGCCCTGGAGTCTGTTCTCTGAAGCTGTTATTTTCTCCAGGGTATGCAGGTGAAAAAAGGTTGGCAACCATCGGACTAGGGGATGTTCTTTGCCTCCATGTCATGAAAAGTTTCAGCTGCCCAGAAGGGGACAGGCCGTGGCTCAGTTGCAGAGCATCTGCTTGGCACGCAGAAGGTCCCAGGTTCAATCCCCAACATCTCCAGTTAAAAGGAGCAGGCAGTAAGTGGTGTGAAAGACCTCAGCCTGTGACCCTGGAGAGCTGCTGCCGGTCTGAGTAGACAATACTGACTTTGATGGACTGAAGGTCTGATTCAGTATAAGGCAGGTTCATATGTTCATGAAGTCTCTATTAAAAAGACAAGATTCCCCCCACCCCACCCCAGGCTGTTGACAACCCTGCCTGGAGAAAACAGCTGCTTTGGAGGGTGGACATTATGGCATTAGATCTTGCTGAGGTCCCTCCCAACCTTAAAACAGTTGCCAACCTCCAGGTGGTGCCTGGAGATCTCCC
Organism: Euleptes europaea; assembly: GCF_029931775.1. Taxonomy (NCBI): domain Eukaryota; kingdom Metazoa; phylum Chordata; class Lepidosauria; order Squamata; family Sphaerodactylidae; genus Euleptes; species Euleptes europaea. The sequence continues at coordinate 7,441,465 of NC_079327.1, read as the reverse complement.
ACTATTACTACAGATCTCCAGGCAACAGAGATCAGTTCTGTTGTGTATGTAAATAGTTAGTGCTGGTAAGCAGGGGAAACCTGGGGAACTTGAGTCCCAACGAAGGCTCCTAAAACCTGCACATGCCATTGGCTACTTGGGGAACTGTTTCCCCCCCCCCAATCACGGATCAGGGGGGGCATATAAGCAGGGCTGGTTCACTGAGTTCTCCAGTTCTGTACTCGTTCTGAATAAAGCGGTTGTTGTTGGAACTCCGTCTCCGACCTCGTGTGTCCTCCCCACGCGGACTTAACAAGTTCCCCTAGAAAAAATGGCCATCTGTTTCTCCAACAAATTTTGCCAGTCAACTCACTGACATGGATAGGGTTGCCAGCCTCCAGGTGGCAGCTGGAGATCTCCTGACACTGCAACTGATCTCCAGGCGACAGAGATCAGTTCCCCTGGAGAAAATGGCTGCTATGAGCAAGTGGAAGCTATGGCATGGAAGCCCCTCCCCTCCCCAAACCCCACCCTCCTCAGGCTCCACCCCCCAAAATTTCCAAAAATTCCCCAACCCACAGTTAGTAATTGCACTAATGAAGCTCAAGACTATGCATTCTTTGGGACTTAATAGAGAACTGGGATTCCTGTCGCATTACCCATGCTAATTTCTCCACCCTGCTACCCCTCTGCATATCACACCTAATCCAATCACGCCTGCTAATGTCATTTAGTTGCTTTTGACATTTACATTGCCGTTGTGGGTCTAATTCACTCGTCTCTACTTAAGGGTAGATGGACTCACATCCTAGCTGTATCTGAAGAAGTGAGCCATGGCTCCTGAAAGCTCCTACCCTGCCAGAAATTATGTTAGTCTCTAAGGTGCTACTGGACTTGAGGGGAGGGCAACCAAGATGGCGAGGGGTCTGGAGACCAAGTTCTATGAGGAAAGGTTGAAGGAGCTGGGTATGTTTAGCCTGAAGAGGAGAAGACTGAGAGGGGATACAATAACCATCTTCAAGTACCTGAAGGGCTGTCATATAGAGGAGGGTGCCAGGTTGTTTTCTGTTGATCCAGAAGGTCAGACCAGAACCAACGGGTTGAAATTAAATCAAAAGAGTTTCCATCTAGGCATTAGGAAGAATTTTCTGACAGTTAGAGCGGTTCCTCAGTGGAACAGGCTTCCTCGCGAGGTGGTTAGCGCTCCTTCCCTGGAGGTTTTTAAGAAGCGGATAGATGGCCATCTGTCAGTAGTGCTGATTCTATGACCTTAAGCAGATGATGAGAGGGAGGGCATCTTGGCCATCTTCTGGGCATGGAGTAGGGGTCACTGGGGGGGTAGTTGTGTGTGTGTGGGTAGTTGTGAATGTCCTGCCTTGTGCAGGGGGTTGGACTAGATGACCCTGCTGGTCCCTTCCAACTCTATGATTCTATGATTGATGATGAGAGGGAGGGCACCTTGGCCATCTTCTGGGCATGGAGTATGGGTTGCTGGGGGTGGGAGGTAGTCGTGAACGCCCTGCCTTGGGCAGGGGGTTGGACTAGATGACCCTGGTGGTCCCTTCCGACTCTACGATTCTATCTTTGATTCCATGATCGATGACGACAGGGAGGGCACCTTGGCCATCTTCTGGGCATGGAGTAGGGGTCGCCGGGGGCGGGAGGCAGTCGTGCACGCCCTGCCTTGGGCAGGGGGTTGGACTAGATGACCCCGGCGGTCCCCTCCCACGGTGGTCCCTCGATGCTCTTTCCTTCTCCTCACTGCCCTGACAGGCTTGTCCTTCTCGGCCCGCCCTCTGCGCGCGCTCAGAGGCTCGGCCGCCTTCCCCGGGCGCTTCCGAACCCCACGCACCCCATCCGAGGGGGGGGGGACCCCCGAAGGCGCCGGGACAGGGTCCGCCCGAGCGCCCCCGCTCCTCCCGCCCCCCGGGCCTTGAGCGACGGCCCGTCAGGAGGCTGGCCGGGCTGGGGGGGGGGGGGGCGGCGCCGGCGGCGGGCGGCCAATGGGGGCGCGGGGAGGGGGCGCGGCCGCGGCGGCCCCTCCTCCCGGGCTGGTGGGGAGGGTCGGAGCGGGCGGCCGGGGGCAGAGCGCGAGAGGGGCGCGAGCGGAGCGGAGCCGGGCTGCGCGCTGCAAAGGCGGCCGGGGCGCGGAGGATGCGCGCGGGGAGGTGGATGCGCAGGAGGAGGACCAGGAGGAGGAGGAGGACCCGCGCCGCCCCCCACCCACCCACCCCCCGACCCCCGGCTGGGCGTCGCTCCGCCGGCCAGGATGACCCACCCGCGGCGGAGCGGGGCTCCCTCCATCCTTTCCATCCCTCCATCCCTCCATCCCTGAACCTTTGATGGCATCGCAATTGTGACAACTGGTGCGGACGATGGTCCTCCCTCCCCAGACCCGGACTCGCTCCTCTCCCCCCGCTCCGGATCGGGCTCCAGAGGCGATGGATGGCGCGGAGCCTTCTTCCCCGGCGGGGTGAGCGCAAAGTTGGAGCAGCTTTGGCGGGGAAGGGTGGGGGGGGCTTGGAAGAGAAAGAGGATTGCCCTATATATTTCCCCCCCCCTTTAATTCGGGCGTCGAGATCTGTTCGGACGGGAGGAGGAGGAGGAGAGGAAGATCGCCGCCGTGCCGGTAATTTTTTTTTTTTGGGGGGGGGAGGCGCGGAGGTCGCTTTCCCCGCAGCCCCCTGACCTGCCTGCCTGCATCAGGGCGATGGAGACCCGGCGCGGACACGTCGCCGCCTGGGTTTTCAATGCAGATGGCAGGTCGCTGCTTCTGGCTGACTGCCCCCCCCCATCCGATTCCCCCCCCCAGCTGACTCCCCCCGGATGATTTCCCATCCACCCACCCCCCAAGACCCGGAGTCGCTCCTTTCCCCCCGCTCCGAATTGGGTTCCGGATGCGACTCCCCCCAAGATGATTGCCACCCCCATCCACCCCCCCCCCAAGACCCGGAGTCGCTCCTCTTTCCCCGCTCCGAATTGGGTTCCGGATGCGACTCCCCCCAGATGATCACCCCTCCCCCAGTCTTTAAGGACCCTTCCAGCTCACTTGTCTCCCATCAGGGTCTCTGAGCCCAAGTCTCTCTTTCCCTTCCCCGGCGCTGCTCGGTTGCAGAATTCATGCATGGCGAGCTGATTCTTGGGTCCCCCATCAAAGGGGGCAGGCTGGCGACCACAGCTGCATCGCCCCTTCCTCCACCGAGATCAAGGGGACCCCCCTATATCATTGCCCCTTCCTCCACCAATATTAAGGGAACCCCCCCCCCCATATCAAGGGTGTTTTTTTTAGCCCACCCAAACGCGGCGATCCCCCTGTATCTGCCTTTGTAAACATCTGGCTCCATGCTTCGGACTTGGATCCAGACGCCTGCTTCTCTTCTCCCCCCCCCCTCCTGTTTATTTTGAAGTTGAACCTTCTCGGCTGCAGCCGCCGCACACGCAGGCACACTGCAACATCTGGAGAAGGTGACATTTTGCCTGGCTCTTGGTGGGGGGGAGGACGGGGGGAAGTCCTGTGGCTGTCTGTCTGAGTGGATCAGGATGGGGAGAGCCTGCCGGCCAGAACTGCCGCAGATGCAGCCGTGGAAGCAGAGGCGGTCTGGATCCTGGTACAGCCCAGACCGCCGTGTCGCACTTGCATGGGATCTAAAACGCAAAAGAGAGAGGAGAGGAGGCGAGGTGGTGGGGGATCCGGCTAGGTAATTTAACAAGGGGTGGGGAGGCAGGAGTGGCGGCACTGTGTGTGGCGCTTAGGATGCGATTCACGGAAAGTTGCGCGGAAAAGCATTGGCGGGGCTGGAGTAAATATCCTGTGATGCGTTGGGAGGGAGGGAGGGATTTGCATCTCTCTCTCTGCCCTGCAAGCAGTTAAATTTCCTTCGCGCTCGGGCGCAGAGGCTGGCGGTGGTGGACTGGTGTATGCCTAGAGAGGAAGGATTTGCTGGAGCCAGAAAGGGAAGAAAAGCAGGTGGCTGTTCATTTGCGAACATGCTCGGATGTGTGTTGCAGAAATGTGGAGCATGACTTGGCAGCTGCATCTGGGGCTGGTTGGAACGAGACAATAACGCTTGTGTTTTTTTGTTGCTGTCCTTGTGATTGTGTTGACAGAGGCTGTCTGGAAATAAGAGCTCCGGCGGGGTGCATCCTGTGATTCTCCTCCTGCCAGTCGGCCGGCTCTCCTCCGTGGAACCCTTTGCGATCCTAAGAAGAGAAGGAACTGTAAACACTTTATCATGGACCTGAGGGATTTTTACCTGTTGGCTGCCCTGATTGCCTGTCTCAGGCTGGATTCTGCCGTAGCCCAAGAACTTATTTACACAATCCGAGAGGAGCTGCCGGAAAACGTGCCCATTGGGAACATACCAAAGGATTTGAACATCTCTCACATCAGTTCTGCCACAGGGACCAGTACAAGTCTCGTCTACAGGCTGGTGTCCAAAGCCGGGGATGCCCCTTTGGTCAAAGTGTCCAGCACTACCGGGGAGATCTTTACCACCTCCAACCGAATCGACAGGGAGCGGCTCTGCGCCGGGGCCGCGTACGTGGAAGAGAACGAGTGCTTCTTCGAACTGGAGGTGGTGATTCTCCCCAATGACTTTTTCCGGCTGATCAAGATCAAAATCATTGTGAAGGATACCAATGACAATGCCCCCATGTTCCCTTCGCCGGTCATCAATATCTCCATCCCTGAAAATACGCTGATCAACAGCCGCTTTCCCATCCCCTCGGCTACGGATCCTGATACCGGTTTCAATGGGGTGCAGCACTATGAACTTTTGAATGGGCAGAGTGTCTTTGGGCTGGATATAGTGGAGACTCCGGAAGGCGAGAAGTGGCCGCAGCTGATTGTGCAGCAGAACTTGGACAGGGAGCAGAAAGACACCTATGTGATGAAAATCAAAGTCGAGGATGGAGGAACCCCCCAGAAATCCAGCACAGCTATCCTCCAGGTCACAGTAAGTGATGTGAACGACAACAGGCCAGTTTTTAAAGAGGGTCAGGTGGAGGTACACATCCCAGAGAATGCCCCCGTAGGGACCTCGGTCATCCAGCTTCATGCTACAGATGCAGACGTAGGAAGCAATGCAGAGATCAGATACATTTTTGGGGCCCAGGTTGCTCCCGCCACTAAAAGACTCTTTGCTTTAAACAACACAACTGGGCTGATTACAGTTCAGAGGGCCTTAGATCGAGAGGAGACCGCTATTCACAAGGTGACGGTGCTGGCCAGCGATGGTAGCTCCACGCCTGCCCGGGCAACGGTTACCATCAATGTGACTGATGTTAATGATAACCCCCCTAACATAGACCTCAGGTACATTATAAGCCCCATCAACGGCACAGTGTACTTATCTGAGAAAGACCCTGTCAATACCAAGATCGCCCTAATTACAGTCTCAGATAAGGACACGGATGTGAATGGCAAAGTGATCTGTTTCATTGAGAGAGAGGTGCCATTCCACTTGAAGGCTGTCTACGACAACCAGTACTTGTTAGAGACCTCTTCCTTGCTGGACTACGAGGGCACCAAAGAATTCAGCTTTAAAATAGTTGCCTCAGATTCCGGCAAGCCCAGTTTGAACCAGACTGCCCTGGTAAGAGTTAAGCTGGAGGACGAAAATGACAACCCTCCAATTTTCAGCCAGCCAGTAATTGAGCTGTCGGTTTCCGAAAACAATCGCCGTGGTCTGTACTTAACCACTATCAGTGCCACGGATGAGGACAGTGGGAAAAATGCAGACATTGTGTATCAGCTTGGCCCCAATGCTTCCTTTTTTGATTTGGATAGAAAGACGGGGGTTTTGACGGCCTCCCGGGTCTTCGACCGAGAAGAGCAGGAGAGGTTCATTTTCACCGTTACGGCACGAGACAACGGTACCCCGCCCCTGCAGAGCCAAGCCGCTGTCATAGTTACGGTATTAGACGAGAATGACAACAGTCCCAAATTCACTCATAATCATTTTCAATTCTTTGTGTCGGAGAACTTACCAAAGTACAGCACCGTTGGAGTGATCACGGTCACTGACGCAGACGCAGGAGAGAATAAGGCCGTGACCCTTTCCATCCTGAATGACAACGAGAACTTTGTTCTGGATCCTTATTCTGGAGTTATAAAATCAAATGTTTCCTTTGACCGAGAGCAGCAGAGTTCCTACACCTTTGACGTCAAGGCCATCGATGGAGGGCAACCACCCCGCTCATCGACCGCAAAGGTCACTATAAATGTCATGGATGTTAATGACAACAGTCCGGTGGTCATCTACCCACCTTCTAATACTTCTTTTAAACTGGTGCCCCTTTCGGCTATCCCTGGCTCCGTGGTAGCGGAAGTGTTTGCAGTTGACATCGACACGGGAATGAACGCTGAACTCAAATATACCATTGTTAGTGGAAACAACAAAGGTTTATTCCGTATCGATCCAGTGACGGGTAACATTACCCTGGAAGAGAAGCCGACTCCTACTGATGTGGGGCTGCATCGGTTAGTGGTCAACATCAGCGACCTGGGTTATCCTAAATCCCTGCATACTCTCGTCCTCGTGTTTTTGTATGTCAACGACACGGCTGGAAACGCCTCTTACATTTATGACTTGATCCGCAGGACTATGGAAACCCCCTTGGATCGGAACATTGGAGACAGCAGCCAGCCCTACCAAAACGAGGACTACCTTACCATCATGATCGCCATTGTGGCGGGCGCCATGGTTGTCATTGTGGTGATCTTTGTTACCGTTCTGGTCCGCTGCCGCCACGCCTCGAGGTTCAAAGCGGCCCAGCGGAGCAAGCAAGGGGCTGAGTGGATGTCCCCCAACCAGGAGAACAAACAGAACAAGAAGAAGAAGCGGAAGAAAAGGAAGTCTCCTAAGAGTTCCCTGTTGAATTTTGTGACCATTGAGGAGTCCAAACCTGAGGATGCGGTTCACGAACCGATCAACGGGACCATTAGCCTTCCAGCTGAGCTGGAGGAGCAAAGTATAGGAAGATTTGACTGGGGCGCTGCCCCGCCCACCACCTTTAAACCGAACAGCCCCGATCTCGCTAAGCATTACAAATCCGCCTCCCCGCAGTCTGCTTTTCATCTTAAGCCTGACACTCCCGTCTCGGTGAAAAAACACCATGTGATTCAGGAACTCCCTTTGGACAACACCTTTGTTGGGGGCTGTGACACCCTTTCCAAACGCTCTTCCACTAGTTCAGATCACTTCAGTGCCTCAGAGTGCAGTTCCCAAGGAGGCTTCAAGGCAAAGGGCCCCTTGCACAGCAGACAGGTAAACGAGCACTTTTACTGGTCTATAAGTACTGCATACAAATGTCCAGTCAACCAGTATTAAAGTGCTAGGATGTTGTATCTTTCACTGTAATTTTAGCTTAGTTATAGTATGGATAGAGAAGGGGGGGAAATACTTGTCCCTTTCGCTATCTCTTGGGGGGGGAGGGGCAAGACTATGCATTTTTTAGAACAGATATGATGGTCCAAGATTGTATGGGTCACTGATTTTTTTTCCAAGGAAGAATTACATGCTCACACACACATGCACCTATGCACCCAGACACACACACATTCATTCAGAGCTAAAAGGCAATTGTGTAAAACTTGCCCGAAACATCTGGGTATGGAGATTGACCGAAGATGAACGATCGTTTCTTGATTTGTCAGATGAAAAAAAAACACAATTGACTGTTTTGGGATTTCTGTTTTCAGAAATGTGTTCCTTTTGATACGGAAAAAAAAAGATGATGTTTCGAAATGAGGCTGGTTTAATTGAAATTTCTCGTTTGTTACAAACTGATTTGGAACATTTTGTTAAGGTTTTTTTTGTTGTTCAGGGGGAGGGGTAATTGTTATCCTGGGAAGACTTTTGCAAGGCATTTCAGCTTGTGTTGCACAGTGTCTGTTGGCGAGCGTATAACTAAGTGATCAGGAAAGTCTTCCTCTCTCTTTCTTTTTTGGAACTGCAGTGATTTTTTTGTTGTACGGTAGTAAAGTTGCGTGTCGATTAGAGGAGGGGTTGTATTTGCATGTGTTTCTTTTCTTCTTCTTTTTAAAGAAAAATGGCCAAAGTACACTTCTGAAATGAATACATTGCTTTGAATAATAATAATAAAAAAAATAATTATGCAGGAAAGAAAACCCATCCCATTGTAAATATTTTCTTATAGCAGCAATGCACAAGCGATCTGCCGTAACCCATTTTAAAGCTGTGAAATATGCCGCGGGAGGCTGGGAGACCCGCATTTCAACCAAATCTGACGTTAGGGTGGTGGTTTCCCCCCCCTCCTTTCTTTGGGTCAAATAATTCCCTGCTAATAAAGATTTAAATATGGTGCTGTCTAATTCATTTCACTTGGTGCTTGTCTTTTGCCACTGAATTAGAAAGTCGGGACGGGCCTGTAGATGGCACTAGGATACCACGCGGGTTGGGCTGGCCGGCTGCCAATCCTGCAGTAGATAAGAAATGGGGGGATGGGAAGGTTCAAGCCGGCATTACAGCCAAAGAAACCTTTTATTTAATGACGGTCGCGCTGAAGAGACCCTTAGTTAAGCCCCCGTGAGTGTGTGTGTGTGTGTTTTGCAGTCTCTCCTTAGCGCTTAGTTTTCATTCCATCAGTTGTCTAAGACTTTGAGTAGCAGGGACACGTAGCAGTTGGTATGATATGGCGGTTTGTTTGGATTGCTGATGGGGGGGATATTGGCCGGGGCGGATGGGGAAGGGGAGGATTGTGCTATTAAAGACGGTGAATGACCATTCTCCTCTCCCAAGCTGTGGGTCATTCTCCTCCAAACTGCACCGTGACTTCTGGAGATCTCTCTGATAACAAGGCACTGTATTTAAAGTTCCCACTTAGGAGGTATCTTGTCAAAGTAAATGCCCCCAGAACACTCCATAAGCTTGTTAAAAGGACTTTGGAAGAGGAGGGGGGACATGCTTCCCACGTAAGCACTCCTTCATAAGTAATTTGAAGCACTCTGGCCTCTCAGAAGCACATTTGCCAGTTGTTGGTGAGCGTCAGTCCGGCTCACCTCTTGAGAAAAGGAAAACCCACTGGCCGTTAAACCTGTCTTTTAACTGGCAGAACTTGAAATCGGAGGACGCTCTTCCCAAGTTTTTTTTTCCATTTTGGGTGGCCCCAGGGTCTCTGGTTTGATGCTAAGCGCTTCTGTTCCCCTTTAGTTATCATTTCCCGGGCTCTGTTGCAAGAATGAGTCTTAAATTCTTTCAGGAGTCCAATAGGGAATAACACTGCAGAGACAACCCCCCCCCCCACCACCACAAACAATCTACCTGGCTGAGAGAGTAGATGGTTGAGGGTGAGAAAACGTAAATGCAGGGTTTGCCTATAAATCTTACTGTTTAGAGTGTGTGAGGGAGAATGGAGGAGGGAGAGAGAATGCTATAGATATACTTATTTTTACCAGTCTCGCAAAACTTGGTGTGGATGTGCTTATTTTTATGAATTGTGGTGAGTTGGGGTTAAAGCCAGAAGGGGAAATGGATAATATCCAGAATGGTTTGGATGGCACCCAGGTATCAAGTGGCAGGCTTTCAGAAGGAACAGGATTATTTCTTTGCCAGCCAAGGTGGCCCAGTATCATCTCAACCAGTGGAATCTTGTTTATTTCACTTTGATACCAACAGGGCAACTGCTTTTGTTCCCAATTGGAAAGATGGCGTCAGATATTGGCTAGGGCTTGATGGTGAAAGAGACAGCTGTATTCTGTTTCCCACGAGTCACTAATAATGACTCAAACACATTTTCATTGTTTTGGGGGGCCTTGACCATATTTTAAAACACATGGCCAGTTTTGGAAAGATGGTGTCGATGGCGGAAACCACATTTTCTGCTATCTTTGGTGGCAAGATTCGTGGAGAAACGAGTATACCTTTTCTTGATGCTTGTCATTCACTGTTAGGCACAGCCATTAAAACTACAGCCCAAATACACTCATTGGGGAATGCATTCTCTAGAAGTCATGTACGTATTGGGGGGTCGACGGGCAGAGAGGGTTGAATAAATTTTTTTATCAAAAAGAAAAGCATTTGGCTTGTAAAGTTATCTTTTGAGGGATATTGGAGTCACAGTATGGCGGGCACGGACACACTCCATGAGGAAGTTCTCACACATGAACTCAACTGAAGTGGATTGAAAGACTCTCGCACAGTTCCTTTTCAGTTTAGTGGAGTTTGCGCCGGATCATTTCCCATAGTAGCGTCCAGTAAAAGTCAAAATGACTGAGCAGCTCAATTTGTCTTGAGGTTACGAGTGTTGTGTTGGGAGTTGTTCTACAGGTAGTCTCTGTGTTTGACATCTTTTTGTTAAATAGGCTGCATTAATCCAGTGGAAAGTTTTCCTGAGCGAGCTGTGCTGAAGCGCAAAAGAGCACCGTCTATCATGTTCTGGGGCAGCTCTTGTTCATTTCTATGGGACGTTTGCAAATGGACTCACCCGTTGTATTCTCTCTTGGCTTCCTTGCGAAATGGTAGGATTGGCTCTATAAAATAACAGAGCAAAATTGGCTTTTAAAAAATGCTTCTTTGAGATGCAGAAGTCAACAAACAAAACTGGGGTCAGTTCAATAATGCACAGAACAACAACAAAAAAGAAACTGCTATTCACAGTGCAGTCCTAAGCAGAGTAGCTCTGTTGTACGACTGTTGAAATCAGTGGGCTTAGAATAGTGTAACTCTGCTTAGGATTGCCCTGTTGGCTTTTCCAAACTCTAAAATTTCAAGATCCTTTCAGTGATTCTTATGCTTAGTGAAGGATTTACCGAGTTTGAATTCTTTGAGCTTTGCATCCCCAAATACTTTTAAAAAAATGATCTTACCTTACAGCAGCTGAAAATGGTTTGTGCTGGGTTACTTCGATAGCTTTCTTGATCCATTGGACCCTTGCTCTCATAAAACATTTAGCCTCTTTAATAAGTCTGGTCTATCCTTTACCCCAGCTAATCAGTGGGATCGATGTGGTACTCCTTAAGATTTGTTATACTGCCAAGAGATGCTTGGGGAAAAGAATATTTATCACTGTGGCCAATGCAGTATCATAAAATATGGTGTTGCATCATTGGGATATGCTCTGAGATATGCTAGCAGTAGTATTTAGGATTGGCTGATAGATGTAAACAGGTCTAAGGGGGTTGTGCATTAGGATCCGATTACCTGTGGTGCAGGAAATCTTAGATACAAATGTTGAAAACCTTGTATATGCCGCACATAGATAAGCATGAAGTCCAGCAGATCACATTTGCAAGGAAATGATGCACAGTTCTGCTTGCTGGGCATGTGAAGATAGGATAGAAATGACTTCCTGAGGACAGGTCATATTACTGGAAATATTTCCCGTCAATACTCCCATTGTTTGCCAGTCCCTGCCCTCTGTTAAGCCTGATTGTAGGTGGAAATTCTCTCCCCTTTGGGTGGACATCTTTGACCTGACCTCAGAAGAAGTATTCATTAGAGTGTCTGAGTTCTCTAGTAGGCCTGTTGGGTAGGTGCAAAAGTTTTCATTCATTGTTCACAGTGTGTAGTGCTGAAATTAGATGTGATGCCCAGAGTTATGGACTGGAATCCAGTCAGAACTTGGGAAGTCCCAGAAAATAACTGAGAATGAAAGGCCAGGTTTAGGTTCTGTTTGCCTTGCCCCCCTTTTCCTTCTGCTCCAAGTTTAGTACTTCATGGGATGAGACTTCTCCATCCGGATTGGAAGAACCGAGTCTAGGTCCGTGAAAAAACAAAGCATTTAGCATCTTGGATGGGAAATCTGATCAGGGTGCAGAATTTGTGTCCCAGAACGGAGCAGCAATTGCTGTGAGCTGTATTAATTACTTTCACACTCCCAAGGCAGGGCCCAAGACATCTTCCATAAAATTGGTTAAGGTGTACTCTTAAATAACAGCACAGGTAGCCGTAAAATATATCTGGAGTTCATCAGGGCTCCCGCGAGCGTTGCCGAAAACTGCAGCAAACCAGTTCTGCAGATAACTAAAGACACTATCCCATCCCAGGTGGCTTGTTGCAGTGTGATTTATTTCCTTATATTTACTATAAAAAACCACCAACACCTCTATTAAACATCCTCATAAAACTCAGTGCGAGAAGCAGCAGTCCTGGTGAAAACACTTGGTGAAATAGGGGTGTTTGAACATCACCGCTTGGGTAACACGTTATCGGTTAAAATGCTTTGATTTTTAGAATGATTTTGCTTATCTGTGAAAAGCAGTGCTGGGGGGGGTGCTGATAACATGTGCCCGTTTTTAGTGACATATATATGTATGTGCGTAATGGAAGAATGGACTTAATCTTAGAACAACTGTGAGAATGTATAACCCGCACACATGCCGCTGCCATATATCTTTAAAAAAATAACATATTTTGTTCAGCTTTCTGAAGAAATCTTTGAGTTGAGACCAAGTATGGAAAACTTGAGCTGAAAAGATCTTCCGCGGCGGGAGGGGGGGAGAAAAGCAGGTGGAAACAGCGGATTGTAATGGAAATCAGAACATAACCTTAAGCTATAATTCCATTTTTCAATAGCAGCAGTGGAAATGCAAAGTTAGAACAGGGCATGTTTCTGCATGGAGAGACATTTGGTTAAAGCCCCAAGAATAATTCCACTTTCTTCTTTCCTTTCACCCCCATTTAACTCACTGCACTTTTGTGCATCTGGATCTTGTGTGTATGTGTGAGTACATGAATCATTAGAGTTTGTCTTCCCATTGATGTGCTATGTATAACTTTTTAAAAATCGTATCATACTCAGAGGAGAAAATAAAGATGTGTCTAGTTCGGCGCTATCAGAGTTTTGTGATATAGCTCCTTTGTGTATAAGGACAAGGAAGGCTCTTCTAGTTACCATTTCAGATTTTCATTTTCAAAGGATGTATTTTTCTGGCACAGCAAAACCATATCAGCCGCACTTTATTGACAGCAGTTTTATTGTAGCTAGCGGCTTTACAGTAAGCTGTTTATTGCTGTTCCCTAACTCGGTTGACAGCAATTGGGGAATTAATTTCTTTGCCCCTAGTGTGCTTTCTTGGGTATAAACAACAGATGTTTAAGATATGAAAACAGTGACCCATTTACATTTGACAACTTTTTAAGTACACAATTCTACTTCCTTAAAATTAAGCTGAAATTTGGTTTGGGGCAGGAGAGAGACCGACACGTTCCGTATTTCATGAGCTAAACTGCCCTGCTCGCCGAGCAAAACTGAATTTTTGGTTTTAATCTTGCTGGGAAGAGTTTCCAGTGAACAGACACCAACTACCACCTTCATTTGCAATGTGGGTAGTTTCAGAGGGGTAACCATGCTGCTCTGCAGTAGAACAGCTAGATTTGAGGCCAGTAACACCTTAGAGACCGACAAGATTTTCGGGGTATGAGCTTTCGAGAGTCAAAGCTCCTTTTGTCGAAAACTAGGTGGAATACATATCCCTGAGTTCTTGTATTCCAGTCAGAAGGTGGGAAGGGTGTTGCAAAGAAGAGGACACTGGTTGGGAAGGTATGATGTACACTGTAATCAGCAGAGGAGAAATGCTAGGGCCATAGGATTTTTATCTCACTACTGATGCTAACTGGTCCCTAAGACTTGTATCTTGCAGGCAGGGTCTGTAAGACTGAGATGTTCCAACAGGCCTACGGTTGAGGGTAGCACTGGTATGTTACATAGCTGGCCTCCCCTCCCTGTCTTTTCTGTTCTGTCTACCAAACTTAAAAGGTGTCCCGATTGCCGTCCCCTGGCTCATTATGGACCAGTGTTCAAAATATGTGCAGATTGGCTGCTGATAAATTTTAGTCCTATGCTAGTTTTTTCATGAATTACTGGATTTTATATGTTACGTGTTGTATTTGATGGATGTGTGCTGCTCTGAGCCCGGTCTTGGTCAGGACAGAGAGCAGGGTAGAAATTTAATAAATAATACTAATGTCTGATGAAGGGAGTTTTGAATCTTGAAAGCTTATAACCTGAAAATTTTTGTTGGTCTCTAAGGTGCTCCTGGACTCAAATCTAGCTATTTGCAATGTGGTCTTCCTCTGTTCCTTGTGGCCAGGGGCTTGCCGATCCTTTGTTATGAAATTTCATAAAATGCTATGCCCTTGCAGCCCCCTAAAAGTTTGGGAACAGAATGGGACCGCCACTTGAGCGGGAGTCAGCTGAAATCACCCTTCTCGCAAATGGACCAAAAACGTGTACAAGTATGGGGGGACATTTTATATGGAGTCTCCCTTCTTCTATTAACTGTCCTGCTCCCCCATTCTGCATCACACTCTGAAGTCTACTGATCTTTAGGAGCTGTTTTTTAAACAAGCTCAGGTGACTGCCACAGGAAGAGACATGGTTTCATTAACTGATTCCATTCGCGATTGATTGGAACTAACCCAATAATCCTAAACTGTGGGTAGGGATCCAGAAACAATGGGATTGCCTCTCTTGGTATACCCCCCAAAGACCTTTACGGTCATCAGATAACAACTTACTGGTGGTCCCTGGCCCTAAGAGTGTGTGGCAGTCCTCGACGAAAGCCAGGGCCTTTTCAGCCCTGGTGCCGGCCTGGTGGAATGCTCCGCCTAGTAACATCAGGGCCCTGCCGGACCTAAAAGAGTTCTGCAGGGCCTGCAAGACAACGCTTTTTTACCAGGCCTACAGTTGAGGGCAGCCGCTGGTATCATCTTTTGCTGGCCTCCCTACTCCTCCCTCATTTGTATGTTATTTTTGTTAATTGGGGCTTCAACCTACCGCTTAGTCTGGGCATTATGGGTTAATTTAGGTGCTATCTGGATTTTTAAAGGCTTTTAATTGGGGTTTTATTGTTTAATTTTAGAATTATCTTTAGTTTTGCTGTTAATTCTTTGATATATTTTAAGTGATGTTACCTGCATTGAGCCTGGCCTTGGCCGGGGAGGGTGGGTTATAAATCGAATAAATAAATAAGTAAATAATTAAATTTTGTTCAGGAGTCAGTTGGACGGACTCTTGTGTAATCTAACTGTGTTTGTCAAATCCTGGCTCCTGTTCTGCAGGCGTCCAGTACTGTGCAAGTGGCATAAATTGAAGAATCCTCTAGTGTATCTTCCGGAGGTACCGGACTCATCTAGATTTGATGTAGCTTCTGTTGCACCTGTTATCCCCAGAGATCTTTCTCCGCTATAGTCGGAGACGCATCCTCATCCTTCACAAACACAAAATTCCCTCTGCTTCTTTCTCCGGCTCAGTTGTTGATTCAGGGGAGTCTCAGTGGGAAAGGACAATGTAGTAGACTACTTGGTATGCTGAGATTTCCTACTTAGAAATATGATGCATTAGATCAATTTCAGTGTATGAAAACTTTTTTTTTTTTGCAATATATAAAATCTGGCCTTGTGAGGGTCCTGATTTAATCACGTTTGTTTTGGTGAAGTCTCTTGCTTCCTGTGGGGCTTACTCATGACACACCCTAACTGGATTGGGAAGGTCGCGAATGTTCATACTTTGAGATTCGTCTTGGTATTGGCCAGGAGCCCAGGAACTTGTGACCCTTCAAACCAGCTCCAGATTGAGAGGCTCATGTCATGGCTTGAAAAGTCCCTGAAACCAGTGTTTGCGTTATATGAGAAAGTCTTTACATATGATGGGATCTTTAGGAGCTGTTTTTCAAACAGTCTCAGGTTACTGCCAGAGGAAGAGACATGGTTTCATGAACCGATTCTATTCACGATAGATTAGACCCAACCCAATAATCCTAAACTGTGGGTAGGCATCCAGAAATGACATTTCGTTCAGGAGTAAATTGGACGGGCTGTACTCAGATATTGCTAACAAATTGTTTTGATCCTGACAAAAATGCACCCAACTTAGCTTCATGGCCTCCTTCCACCTCCCCTTCTTTTCTATAACCTCAGCTTGTCATGGTATTTCAATTCCAGCCCTTCGACAATTGGGGTGCCACTCCTTACCCACGAACTGGGATCCTAAGCCAGAAATAAACCGATGTGTTAACCCCCGAAAGAAAGCAGGCTTGGTTCGTCACTAGTCTATCTGGTTTGTTTGTGACAAATGAATACAGTCCCATTGTTCTCATGAAGAATGTAACTTGAGCTGAAATCTCACAGATGTCAGCTGCATCAATTTATACGTTCTTGGAGTTCCATTTGGTATTGTTGCAGATCAGAGGTCAGTATGGCGAGAGAGCTTCTGGTTCACATAGTTCATTGTTGGCATGCATGGACATATGCCAAAAAACATGGCAAAATCTTATGCGAGCACCATCAGTAATTGTTTTTGAAACTTTCTTGATTTCTGTGGGCAGTCTGCAGTTTATGTGATTTTCGTGATGATTCTCTGAATTGTCCATGTGGGGCTGAAATTAGGCTGGCTTGTGGGCCGGATAAGGGGCTGGATCTGGCCCTCGGGCCTTATGTTTGACACCCCTGACTTACAGAGTCCACCTTTATATGCTGCCTAAGTTGCATGTGCTGTGTTGTTGAACTGCAGTGAAAGGGAAAACATCTACATGTAGTTACTCCAAAACAGCATGTGCATGGAATAGCAACAGTTTGCACCGTCTGGATGCAGATGTGCTTCTGGTTGCATGTTGGCATCGCAGTTCACATGCAGATCTGAGGTAGGTGCTTTGCACTTCTTAGCAGGGTTTAGAGCAAGTGTAACAGTTGGGTTTGTAATGCGGCTTGGAATGTGCATTTCCAATCTAATTCTTTCGCTACACTCATCTTATTGGGCAAGACAGTATCTGGGTTAGGACGAATATATGCCAAGAAAAGGTGGGGTCCATTGTGTTTTCTTTGAATTATTATCCCATTAGCATTACCTTTTTGAAATCATGCCTCATACAAATAACCATCATATCTCTGTGCTTGTTACTACCCCTTTTGGTGTTCCAAAAAGTTGGCTGTTCTACCTCTCAGAAACTGAATCTGTGCGCCCCCCCCCTTTTGTAAAATCCATGAGCTGTTTTATACTTTAGCATTACCTCATAGCAGGGCTTTTAATGGCTCAGATATTTCAGTGAATAGATTATCTTCTAAAAGTGGAATAATGAACCAATGAAGGGAGAGATTGCAAATATTGCAACGCATATTTTAAATGTACTTAAAAGTAACATTGACTAAATTAGAGCATTGTCTTTTTTAAAAAATTGCTTGGAGACGCCTCTTAACATATCCTACTCGAAATGGTTTTTAGCAATGCAACTATCGTGCAACACTGAACACAGCCGGGTGAAAATTAGGTATACATAATGTGTAAGAGAGCCTTGAAAATAGGGGTGTAATTCCCCCCCTCTACCTAGGGTTGCCAACTGCCAGGTAGTAGCAGGAGATCGCCTGCTAATTCAACTGATCTCCAGCCAATAGAGATCAGATCATCTGGAGAAAAATGGCCGCTTTGGCAATTGAACTCTGTGGCACCGAAGCCCCTCCCCTCCCCAAATCCCACCCTCCTCAGGCTCTGTTCTAAAGATCTCCCACCGGTGGCGAAGAGGGACCTGGCAACCCTACCTCCACTTTTGAATAGCTTTGGTAGGAAGGGTAATGGCCATGGAAGAGCCGTTTTGCTTCTTATTGGGGGTTGATTTTGAGCAAAAACACTACAGGGCCCCAAAGAGGGGAGGATGATGATGATGATAATAAATTTTATTTGCATCTCGTTCTCCCCCCTTCCCCAGGCAAACCAGGGCTCAGGGCGGCTGACATCATAAAACCCAATATAATATATCAAATACAATCTCCAATAAGCACCCCACAAGCAAATTGTTCACTAAAGATCTACGAATGCTGTTTTTGCAGTGTAACCACATAGTTTGTGGCTTTCTATGAAATATCACGCTGCAGCAAGGCCTTTGCTCCAGAAGTTAATAAATGGGGCGTTGATTTGGAATCCTGTTTCCTTTGGAAGGGGCCTGCAGTCTTTGCGGGCGGAGTGGGAAATAAATCTTTTTTGTTTTAAGGCCGCAATGCAGACAACAGTAATGGAGGTTTTGGGGTCAGGACCGGAGGTGAAGAAAGAGCTGACCAACTCACGCGAACCATCCCCCCCCCCACCCCGGTGTAGCAACCCTGCCTTGCATTCTCTCTGTCGTTTCCTCTTGGAATGAGACTGTGTTGGTAAGGTGGAACCTTCAGGTTTTCTTGCATCAGTGTGTGAGACTTTTTTTCCCAGGAGGTATTTGTGCAGCAGGCAGTCTTTCTTAAGGCAATATTTCCTAATCTTTCTTTCTTTGGTTTCAACAGAAAATTTAACATGAGCTTCCCTCTCCCCCTTTGATAGCACAGATATTTCCAAAAAGGCATTTCCCCATTTTATTTGTTCTGAAATCCGTTTTTTCCCCTCTTTCCCTCTCACATACACTCCAAATTCATGCACCTCTCCCAGTGTAGTATACTCTTCTGATCTCATCCCCCTATGCCTTCATTGCTCGGTCTTCCTCTCAGAATTATTTTTTTTCCAAATTAATGGATTTTAAGAACATCAGAAAAGGCATGCTGGGTCAGACCAAGGTCCATCAAGTGCAGCCGTCTGTTCACAGTGGCCCACCAGGTGCCTCTAGGAAGCCCACAAACAAGACAACTGCAGCAGCATTAACCTGCCCGTGTTCCACAGCACCTAATATAATGGGCATGCTCCTCTGATCCTGGAGAGAATAGGTATGCATCATGATTAGTGTCTATTTTGACTAGTAGCCATGGATAGCCCTATCCTCATAAGAACATAAGAAAAGCCCTGCTGGATCAAACTAAGGCCCATCAAGTCCAGCAGTCTGTTCACACAGTGGCCAACCAGGTGCCTCTAGGAAGCCCACAAACAAGATGACTGCAGCAGCATTGTCCTGCCTGTGTTCCACAGCACCTAGTATAATAGGCATGCTCCTCAGATCCTGGAGAGCATAGGTATAAGAACATCCTCTCCCTCCTCTTGTTCCTCCTTCTCTTCCTCCTCCAGCCATTTTGGCAATTGGTAAGGTGGGCTGGGTGGGGAAACATGAGTACCTCAGCCCACCATGCTTTGGGCCCAATCCTCACAGCATTTTTTAAAACGGCGGCCGCATCCTTGTGTTGGCCACAAAGTTGTGTCTAGTTTGGCCCTCAGCCCCTCTTCTAATTTTGTTTCAGATGCTAGGGGTGGAATCAGGGATTTTAGGCGTTGGACTTCCTAGTAACAGGCTTCAAAATTGCTTTCAGGTTGTGGCAACAAGTCGCCCTCGCTTGTCTCTCCTCTCATCCAGAGCAGCAGGAGGGAGACAAGTTGTCAATAAAAAAAAGCTGTAGCGGCAGTCACCGTTTGTATTTATTTTATTTTCGGAAAGAGAGTGCTGGGGGAAATAAATAAATAACGCCCAATCTGCATCTGTCTAAAGGCTAGTAAACCTGGCCTGTTGAAATGTAATCTCTCATGTACTGTGGAGATAGAGGTTTCCCCCCCCCCCTTTTTGAGATTTCATCAGGTTTTATTTCAAAAAGCTGTTAAGTCTGTCAAACATTTCCATCTGAAAAGAAACGCGCCTTCCTGCCATGACTTTTTCTGCCATTTGTATGCTACAAGCAGTGAGCTGTCAGTCACCAGAAATGCAGAATGAGGCGATATGTATTGGTTCTTCCTGGTACCTTAGTTGTATTTTACAGTCTCCCTAGGCTTGCCAATCTCCAGGTGGGGCCTGGAGTTCTCCTGGAATTACAACTGATCTCCAGGCAACAGAGATTGGTTCCCGTGGAGAGCAAACTCTATGGTATACCATAGCTTTTAGATCAAATCCCTCTCCAAATTCCCCCCTCCACAGGCGCCAGCTCCTATCTCCAGGATTTTCCAAGGCTGTAAATGGCAACACTGAATCTCCACCCATGTATTCCAGTTGTGGATATTGGTTTACAAAACTGACAAATAATTCCGTGACATGACGGGAAAATAGGTGACGGACTTCATGGATACCATTGTTTGGTCAGCTACACTGGGGATTTTTATCCTGTGTCCTGAAAAACAAAACCAACCCTACATTTCTTTGGAAGCATATCAAGGGTTACTTGGTAAGAAGATCGGTAATGGGAGACAAAGTTACCACAAAGATAGTTCGTCCAGCAGCATTGTACCTTCAGCCACTGAATATTGCTTGTCAAGAGGAACATGGACAGTACTAGCCAGCAGGGTGGAAAGGGACTTGCACAATAAGAAAATAATGAAAACTGAAGAGAATTTGGAATTCTGGAAATATCCCCTTAGAGTTTCCTGTTACTCTGTGATTTGATCAAGGTCTGGTTTTCCAGAAGGCAAAGATACAGAATTAGGATCCAGCCTTGGAGAGTAAATTCCTAGTTAAGACATTGATTCTTGAGCATTGGGTATCAGGAAAGGCTTTGGAAAAACTGCAGAATCACCTTCTGCAATAATTCCCTTAGTTCTCACTCTTTATACCCTGATGATGTTTCCCCAGAAAGGTACAGACAAAATAACTGTACGTAGGGGTACAAAACTGTGTGCAATTTCCGTGAACAAAGAAGTGCTGTGTTTTGTGCATGTGTAGCCTTTTATGCCTGGTCTGTTTCCACTGGATCTGCTGCTCTCTAACTGCACAGTATTTGCAGTCAAATTCTCAAAACACTTTGCACAGGGCCTTTTTGCCCCTGAGAAATTCCAGGAGTAACTTGTGACCAATTATGCACCCCCTGTGAAAATGCGGAGCTTCTGAACCCCGTGTGAGTCCCTCCTCCCTGAAAACACTGCTTTGTAATTGGCTGTGGTGTGTGCTCATAAGGACATAAAAACTCTCACATGGTCATTTGTGCCATTAATGTTTCCGATAGTCTTGCACTCGCAAACAAAAAAAGCGTTCACGCCTATAAGACGACACGTTTAAGGGGAGGGCAGCAAATCAGCCCAGCTCTGTTCCATCCTGCTGCGAACTGAAACTGACCCACACTCACTGTGAAACTGACCAAATAAGCAGCCGCATTGGTCATTTGTGATGATCTCTGCCTTCTTTCAACTGTTCGATCTGAAACTGACCCATGCTTGCTGTGAAACTGACCAAATAAGCAGCCTCATGGTATTCCAGGATTATTCTCTCAGTAGTGCACTCAGTAATGGCTTCAAGGGGAGGGGTTGGATGAGGGGGACAGGCACGTGGGAAGAAGAAGCGAAAATGGGCGTGGGGAGAAAAACCTGAAGTGACAAGTATGTACAGGACCAGCTTTCGGTTTGGGCTCGTGGCAGACTTTAAACAGGGGGGTAAAACAGCACCCTGAAAACGTGGGGAGGGGGGGACATGAGTGGAGAGCGAGGCTTCTTTTTATATTTATTTAATTTATATAATAGGATACAGAAAGAAAAAAGAAGGGGAAAAAGGGGAGGTCAAAAAAGAAATATACATATCTGTATCCGAGCTTCAACTCAATACATACACATATCTTCGTCAATTAAGCTAAAACTACAGGTTTCTAATACTAAGTACTGATTTAGCAAACTTCATATTTACACACTAAAAAACAAAAAAAGTTTAAAGCACATGAGTAGTGATCATATAGTGGCTGACATTTTATCTTCAAGTCGTCTGTTGTATTCATTTTCATCAAATGACTTAATTTGGCCATCAAAGCAAAATTAAATAAATCATTAATCCACTCAGCGGTGTCTGGAATCATACTGGATTTCCAATAGGTTGCATATAGAATTCTGGCAGCGGTGATCACGTATTGAAATAGTTCTTTATAGGATGAGCTCACTTGTGGGGGGTGCTATATTGGGGCTTTAACTCAAAATTCACCTGTAGCATGGCTTGAGCTTCTTTGTGTATTCTCCTTGAGCGCGGCGACTTCTGAAGGTCAGAAAATACATGGGCAATTAAAACGAATCCCTGAAGTAGTTAGGGGGTGACTGCGATGGGAACCACCTGTGCATAAAAGGCCTGAGTTCCCCAAAGACGTCCCACTCAAACGTGGCCTTGCTGTGGATGTCACTCATCCCTTTTATTTCCTTAGATTACTGTCAAAGCCAAACCTCTGTGAGGTTCCCTGGTATCGTGCTTCGCTAGTGTCAAGGGCCGGGCCTTCCTCTCTGCTTCCATGGTTGATTAAGATGAACTTTAATCCCCTCGCCGGATCCTGAGAAACTAATGGCTTGTGGGGTGTTTGAGTCTTTAAGCTTCCGTGCGGCCAGCCTGGTTGATGTTTGGATATATTACTTCTTTCACTAGACGCTGACGGTGCTTCCGTTTCCCCCTCCCCAGTTGCTTTTCATAACCTCCCACTTCATTTCCCCGAGTGTATTTATTCTCCGTTGGAAGCGTGTCTCGAAAATCTGGGATTTCCTCGACAGTAAATATTATCACAGAGCAGGCAAGGGACTGCGGCAGCTTCCGCAGAGATCCCGTTGAGCAGTAGGAACACAGAATACCGTCCCGAATCCGGGTGTTCTTTAAAAAAAAACGAAACAGAAATGACTTGTTTTATATTTCATACAGAGGGAGCCTTTGGAGGAATGTTTCTGTAGAAATTGTGACGGGAAAAGGTGTTCTGAGGCTTATAGCATGGCCCAGGCTGAGGCGGTGTTTTATGTTGAATTAACGATGTTAGCAAAAGTGTGAGGAAAAGGCACGCAGTGTTCGTTCAAGTGAAAACGCACATCGAAACCAGTCATTTTCAAGCAGCAAAGAATCCAGGCCAGTGTTGCCAACTGACAGAGATCAGTTTCCCTGGAGAAACTGGCGGCTTTGGACTCTATGGTATTGTACCCTTCTGAGGTCCCTCTCCTCCCAAACTCCGCTCCCCCAAAATCTCCAGGTATTCCCCGACCCAGAGTGGGCAACCCTAGGACCCGGTAAGGGCTTTCAGTTGGTAGTGTTCGGTAACAAAGGAAACTGGAAATGGCTTGTTTCATATATAGGATTGCCAGATCCCTCTTTGCAACCAGCGGGAGGTTTTAGGGGCTGGAGCCTGAGGAGGACAGGGTTTGGGGAGGGGAAGGACTTCGATGCCATAGGGTACAATCGCCAAAGCGGCCATTTTCTCCAGGTGAACTGATCCCTGTCGGCTGGAGATCAGTTGTAATAGCAGGAGATCTCCAGCTGGTACCTGGAGGTTGGCAACTCACCTCCTGACTGCTTTGGATCTTTGCTTTGATTATGCTCTGCTTTTTCTGACTGTCAGAGGCCTCCTCACTCTCCCTGTGCATGTCCACGTGTTTTGCCCATGTTTTCTGGATGCTGTTGATAGTCTTTTGGGATCAGGGATGCCAGTTCCGGGTTGGGAAATACATGGACATTTTGGAGGTGGAGCCTGAGGAGGTTGGGGTTTGAGGAGGGGAGGGACTTCAATGCCATAGAGTCCTATTGCCAAATCTGCCATTTTCTCCAGAGGAACTGATCTCTATCAGGTGGAGATCAGTTGTAATAGCAGGAGATCTCCAGCCTGTACCTGGAGGTTGTCAACCCCTGTTCATATATGGCACTACCCCCCCCCCCAGGTTAGGGCTGTCAGGAGATCTCCAGCCAGTATCTGGAGGTTGTCAACCCCTGTTCATATATGGCACTACCCCCCCCCCCCCGTTATGGCTGCCAGCTTTTTAACAGGTCCCGCTAGATTTTCCTTTAATAACTTTTGGATTTGCTGCCAATACCGGGTGATGTTGTTTACTTCCTTGACAGATAAAGCTTCAGCTGTTCTTTTCCACACAGGAATCCTCTGTTAAAAAGGGACAAGCTGTTGGGTTCTTTTCCTCCAGGCCAGTTGGCAACCTCGTTTCACTGGGCACATACAGGGCCTGGTGAAATTTCAGTTAAAGTGTATACATGATTGGGACTCGGAGAGAGAGAGATCCTCCCTGGAATTTCCTTAGTTCAAAAATTACCACTGAGCTGCTTCAAATCCCTTTGAGGAAACTGTACCCTACTGTTTTTCCGCAGCAGTAAAAGTAAGGTTGCCCATCTTCAAGTAGGGGCTGGAGATAGGGTTGCCAACCTCCAGGTAGTAGCTGGAGATCTCTTGGTATTACAGCTGATCTCCAGCCGATAAAGATCAGTTCACCTGGAGAACATGGCCACTTTGGCAAGTGGACTCTATGGCACTGAAGCCCCTCCCCAAACCCTGCACTCCTCAGGCTTCGCCCCCAAAACCTCCCTCCGGTGGCAAAGAGGGACCTGGCAACCCTAGCTAGAGATCTCTTGAAATTACAACTGCTCTCCAGATTGCAGAGATCAGTTTCCGTGGAGAAAACGGCTACATTGGAGGGTTAGATTCTATTGCATTACAGCTTGCTGAGATACCTCTCCTCCCCAAACCACACCCTCCCCAGGCTCCAGCCCCAAATCTCCAGGAATTTCCCAGAGTTGGCAACCCAACATGAAATCAGTGAGGGAGGGGAGGTCTTTTCCAAGGAGAAAGCCCCAGTGAAGAATAAGTTTCCCATAGATTTGGCAGTGATGCTTGGGGAGGGGATGTGATGTCACTCTAGGACTTCTCCTACACTCTGTGGTTCTCTGAATCCACCGTTTCCTAGAGGTTGGTAACCTGAGGAGAGGAAAGGGTAAAACATAAATCCCATGCTCTCTTTCTACATGTCTTTCTGCTCAATCGCGGCTGCTCAATTTGCAAAAGGGGGGGGGAATGTAATTTAAAATGTACAAGGAAGAAATTGTAGTGTGTAGCTGAGCCCTCAGGGGAAAAAAAATAAAGGTGAGGATTGAACAGGATTCCTCCCAATAGTCCCCTTAGCAGCACCGAGACATCTCCCTCTCAGACGCCTGGTTTGCTTGCCCAGATGGAGGGAGGCCATATCCCACTACCCACTCACCATGTGGGTCTCTCATAGTGCACAGATGACGCTTTCTGGTAGCCACACATGAAGCTGCCTTATACTGAATCAGACCCTTGGTCCATCAAACTCAGTATAGTCTACTCAGACTGGCAGTGGCTCTCCAGGGTCTCAGGCAGAGGTCTTTCACATCACCTACTTGCCTGGTTCCTTTAACTGGAGATGCCAGGGACTGAACCTGGGACCTTCTGCATGCCAAGCAGATGCTCTACCATTGAGCTACGGCCCTTCCCCAAAATTTGGGCAAGTTGTTCACCCATGAACACCCGTGAAGTTGCCTTATACTGAATCAGACCCTTGGTCCATCAAAGTCAGCGTTGTCTACTCAAACTGGCAGTGGCTGTCCAGGATTTCAGGCAAAGGGCTTTCATATCACCTACTTGCCTAGTCCCTTTAACTGGAGATGCCGGGGATTGAACCTGGGACCTTCTGCATGCTGAGCAGATGCTCTGCCACTGAGCCACAGCCCCTAAAGCCACAAAAGCTCGGTCTTGCTCTTGCCAGATTTCCCTGGTTTGCAAATCAGTTTCTGAAATGTATCTTCCTTCTCCAGCCTCCTTTCTCCCACATTGCCCGTTAAGCTCCACAGCCTCTCTTTTTGCAATTCCTTTGTGAGGGGTTGCTCTTTTTATTAGAGCAGGTTTTCTCCAGGTGTGGCTGAATGTTTAAAAAGGTAATAGTAACGGGAGCTCCCCCCCCCCCCCCCCGTTTCATTTTCACAGCGCTGGGAATGTCTGTGAATATTGTAAAGGCGGCATGTGAGGCGGGAACCAAGAGGCCAAATTGCTGCCCAAAAACGTTCTTACAGATGCGCCGCAGTACTAATTATGTACGTGTGTTCCTTTCGATACCGGCTGATCCAGCTTCACTCCTGATTTAATTGGTGGAGTGCCCAGGCCGGAAGGTAACAATCTTTCCCCTAACCAGCTGGAAAACCTAAATCCTAGTGTCGCTGAGTGGGTAAAATGATTCTGAGCCACACGCACACGAAAAAAAATCCATTAAAATCTCACTTCAGCCCTGAACTCCACAGGAGGCTTAGTTAAGCTGCTATCTCTCAGCCTTAGACTCATATCTGTAATCTGGGGAGAAAATAATTTCACCTACCCTCATATGCTTGTTGTAAGGATTATTGAGAAACTCTCCGAGGAGAAAGGGGAAAAAAGTGCTGTATATATACAAGAAATTATTATAAGTACACTTCAGTAGGCGGAGAGTCATACTGAAATCAGTGGGACTTGAGGTTGAGTAGGAAATGGGTTTTGTGACTGGTAATAGTAACTTTTTGATCAGCACTATTACTCCAATGAATATCAAATAGGCAGGCCTGTGTATTCGGCATTCACACCAAAGACAGAAGTCTTTTTTTTTTTTTTAAGGACAATTGTTTTGCAGTTAAATAGCCATCTTCAATCACTTGAAGGGCTGTCATATAGAGGATGGTGCTGAGTTGTTTTCTGTTGCCCCAGAAGGTCGGACCAGAACCAACGGGTTGAAATTAAATCAAGATTTTCTGTCTAGACATTAGGAAGAATTTTCTAACAATCAGAGCGGTTCCTCAGTGGAACAGGCGTCCTCGGGAGGTGGTAAGCTCTCCTTCCCTGGAGGTTTTTAAGAAGAGGTTACATGGCCGTCTGTCAGCAATGCTGATTCTATGACCTTAAGCAGATGATGAGAAGGAGGGCATCTTGGCCATCTTCTGGGCATGGAGTAGGGGTCATTGGGTGTGTGTGGGGGAAGGTAGTTGTGAATTTCCTGCATTGCTGGGAATTTTCTTTTTCCACACCTCATGCCGATCTGTTGGACAGTCCCTGAACTACTGAAATGGTTCCCATGACGATTCACATTTCTGAACTGAAAAGCACCTGGGAGTGATCCTGCATGACTTTATTCTGTTTTTTTAATGTTGCACAATTATGCCTATTCTTTATTGGGCTGCTTGTGGAATTATAACAGCGGATCCACGTGCCGTTATAACACTATTATTACAGCACCATTGAAATTATAGCACCACTGAAATTATTCCTGTCCACAACAGGGGGTGGTTCTGTGCTGAACACACCTCTGTCCCCTTCTGCTGTTCATCTCCAAGACTAGGGTTGCCAAAATTGGGTTGGGAAATTCCAGGAGATTTGTGGGGAGGAGCCCGGGAAGGGACTTTTGTAGGGTATAATGCCATAGAGTCCACCCTCCTAAGCAGCTGTTTTCTCCAGGGGAACAGATCTCTGTTGTCTGGAGATCAGTTGTAATTCTGGCAGATCTCCAGAGCCCACCTGGAGGTTGACTACCCTACTCCAAGAACTTAACTGTTTGCTTGACTCCTTCTGTCACTGCTTTCTCCTTCATCCACTGCTATTAACCAAGAAATCTGCTAAATGTGCTTTCGATTTCTCAGAAACATTTTGTGCAACCTTCCCCTACCTTTGGCTTCACTCAGCTTTCAGTTAGCTCTTACTGGAAATTTAAAACTCTCCCTTTCATATTGAGATTTCCTCCTTAGAAACCCTATGCTGAGAAATGGTTCTGATTCTTAAAGGCATTAGTGCCAATCATATATATATATATTTAAAGGTAACTGTGGCAGCTGCTAGCCCTCACCTGGATAGCACATGCTAGCCCAATCTCATTAGATCTTGGAAGCCAAGCCAGGTCAGCCCTGGTCAGTATTTGGATGGGAGACCACCTAGGAACACCACGGTCACGATGCAGAGGCAGGCAGGGACAAACCAAAACAAAAATAATATTGGATTTTAAAACATTTAAATGGGATAGCATGGGCTTAGGCATGTCAGGTCTTCTCCCACCCCCAGACTCCGGTCCCCCTGCTTCTGCTTGGTGGAGCAGTGGGAGCAAAATGGGGGGGGGGGTCAGCAATGCCACAACGTTTCCTCTGGTTACTAACCCAAAAGTGATGATGTGGTGACACTCTAGGACTTTCACAAATCTCTATGGATGTTTCCTCTTAGTTTCTCGTAGTGCTTTCAGTGAGCAGCCTATTCACAAAGCTATTCAGAAAACCCTTGTTGACCATCAGGAGATTACTTACAATTGGTTGACAGTCAATGGGGGGTATTACTGATAGGCAGCACAGGATCTCCTGATAATTATTCTATTATGCTAGGGCCGTAATTATCTTCAATTCCAAATGTGGTAGAACCAACTTGCTAGGCCCGGATGATTATAATAACACCCAGAGTTTATAGCGCCTTGCAGTGTGGGGAGCAAATAACATATATTATCCCAGTTATCCTGGAAATAACTCCATAAGATAGTTCTCAGTTCACTCCCATAACGATGATACCACTGTTGCTCATGGTGAGACTGTAGGCAGTATCTCGGCTTGAGTTGTTTTGAGAAGTTATATATGTAATGTATTCCTTATTAGACCATTTCAAGATAATTCTTTCCTAGTTTTCGAACACTCGGGGTCTGTTTGGGTTGTTTCTGTAGGGATTCCTTAGTGGCTTTATTTTTACTACTTACATAGCTCTGTCTATCTATCATTTTGACAAATTCTAGCAGACCACTGTAGGTACTGTCTGCAACGATTTAGCACTTCATTAGCTTTTTTTTCCCTTCCAAAAGCCAAGATATTTTGTCTGATATTTGAATTGTCACCTTGTCTGACTGAAGCACATGAACCAAAGCACAATGAAGCTTGTAAAGTGAATTAATACCTGTGCGCAAAGAGGTGATTTAGTAGAGGAAACCGTGTATCCACAGTCTTCTTTTAATCTCAGGTAGGGTTTTGTTGTTGGGGACAGAACGAAAAGTCCACTCACACAAATCCTTTCGTGACTCTGTGCTTAACAAGCGGTAGCTGCTGTGTTAATCAGAGAATTGTCTTACACACGCTTTCCCCCCTATTACACTTCTTTTGTTGGTTTTATGCTTTGGGATTGAGAATTGTGAGAACTATTCCTGTCTTTGGGTTGGATCCAGACGACATTTTCCAATGGCAGAATGGGACTTTTCTGCTCCCATTTCCCACTGAAGCCAACCTAACTCTACAAAATGCTACTTCTAGGGGGAACCCAGAGAAAAGGCATAAGGGGGTGTGCAACATGAAGGGGGGATTGGTGGAAATTGCCAATTTAGTCGGGATCCAACCTCATTTTACTTATTTCTTTATTAAAACATTAATACCCCACCTTTCCCCAGGGTTCAATAATAGTTTATGATAATAGCTAATAATAATAGCTAATAATAATAGCTTATGATAATAGTTAAAACAGAGGTGTCAAACTCAATTGTTACAAGGGCCGGATATGACATAAATGTCACTTGGTTGGGCCGGGCCATGCCTTGCCAGCCCAGATCAAAAGGGGGTTGACTGCTTCAGTTGGCTTGTGGGCTGGATATGACATAAATGTCACTTGGTTGGGCCGGGCCATGCCTCGCCAGCCCAGATCAAAAGGGGGTGACTGCTTCAGTTGGCTTGCGGGCTGGATGAGAGCTCTCAAGAGGCCAGATCTGGCCCACGGGCCTTATGCTTGACGCCCCTGAGTTCAAACATCCCCAGCTAAAACCAAAGTTAAAATAACAGGTCCCAAATCCCTCTCCCCCCCCCTTAAAAGGTGCTTGTTGTTCAAAAGCCCTGGCAAACAGGCAGGCCTTGCAGTGCCTCCTGAAGATCTCCAAGGAGAGGACCTCTCGACCTCTTCAGGGTGCCCCTTCCACAGAGCTGGAGCTACGATGGAAAAGCCTCTGGGCTCAGGTTGATGCCAGACAGGCCATCCTAAGTGGTGAGGTAGCCAACAGATGGCTGCCTGATGACTGTAGTTGGTCTATGTATCCAGAAAATTTGTATTAGTTTGCCACCAGTTTATCAAGTCTTCTTTTAAAGAATGTTGGGAAATGTAAGTTTCTGGGGGTGCTTGCAGTTCTGTGCTAGAGACCCTACCCCTTTCATAGGGCTATGTTTCCTGAGGTTTTTTGGAAGGGGAAAATTACTATTAAACCATTCTATTAAGTTGGGGGGATATAGATATACCTTTGTTCTTTGCACTGTCGGGTTTAGCCAGAGAGGAATGACCAGCTCCGCTGAAGGTAAACGGATTCTGATAGTCTTTGGGCTCAGAATGATATCAGATCAGAAGGTGGGTCTCTGAATTACTGGTTTCAGCAAGAGAGTCAACATCCAAAAGTCTGTTTGGCTTCACACAGCGAGCACATAATCAGGCTGTTTCTCCAGTTACATGGCAAGACCAAGCAGGTTAGACAGATCGGCTGTTTTTCTCCTTTGCAAAACAGAAACCCGAACACTTTTTCTTTCATCCTCCTTTTTATCCACTTGATAATTTCCTTTACAATACCCTGCTCTTCACTTTTGATCTCTGTCTGAGACATTTTTTAACATCGCTCTGCTTTTCTCAACTAATTTGCTCACCTCTTTATCTGCTGCGGATGCACCATCCAGTTGAGGATCTTTTTCCTCCCTAACATCTTTTTTTTAAAAAAGCAAAACAAAATTGCATACAAGACAGTAAATCTGATCCGCAGTCAGTACTTACACAGCGGGAGACATTTCCCCCCTCGTATTCGATACCGTGGGTTGCTGTTTCCAATTATCCCTTGCACTGGAAGCACAACTGTGGAAATCACGGAGTTCAGTGATAAATCAGGCTAGTTCACAAGCTCACCACATAATTGGGCTCGGCCCCTTTCCTTATCACAGTGCAAAGAGTTACCTTTCTTTCTCCGCTGCAGTAAATGGTGGACATGTAAGGAGATGCCTGTCTGTCCCCTGCACCCCTGCACCCTTTGGTATGGTTCTGTATTGTGCACAAAAGCGAGGTTTTTTTTTAAGGATGGATGAAAATTAAAAATGATAGGCGTCGATAATCTTCAGGCTCTGTCTACTGCGTTTGCCCTGTTCGGGCATGACATCCACAAAACTGCATATAGATTCTCCCAATACACAGGTCTGCCACGTTGTCTGAACAGGGGGCAATGCATGTATTTATTATTTATTGATTTATTTCAATTTGTATCCCTCTGTCCTGGCCAAGGCTGGGCTCAGGGCGACTAACATCATCAAATACAGTACAATATAAGACAATTGTTCCCAGACGTTTCGGGCCCCCTTGGTTCCACAAACTCAACCCTAGTGTCCCCTACTCTATCCTATAAAAAAACATTATTCAAAATAGGGGTTTGTATGACTCACTAAAGAAGATAATAACAATAAAATTTCAAAACAGTAACAATTGCACATCTATTCAAAATAAAACTTTTTAGCGGAAATGTATTCAACAAAAAAAATTCTAGCTGTGTGACAAGCTTAAGTATCATCTGCAACTTTCCCAGATTAGGCTGTACGTACTAGTTTCTTAGCCTTTTTTTAAAGAAAAGTCTAATTTTAAAATTAACGGTTCACACTTTGTACACAAGCTGGGGGAAAAGCTGTGCATGACTCATGTGGACGTCATCCTTCTCCGCTAATGTAATGTTCAAAATGGCTCACCCAGGGCTTATGAATCTTATGGTGCAGGAGATTTACAAACGCCTTATAGAGAAGGCGCAAACTTTTGCTGATATATTTTTTTTACGAGTCTGTCAAGATTCTTTAAAACTTTCCATAATTTCTAAAGCAGGGGTCCCCAGGCTTTTTCAACATGTGGGCACCTTTGGAATTTTGACATGGGTCGGTGGGCGCAATCTAAAATGGCCGCTGCAGGAGGCGGAGCCTAGGACAAGATGGCTGCTATAGGAGACGGAGCCAACAACAAAATGGCAGGGAGTTAGGTTCTTCATAACTCAAATAGAAACTCATAACATTACAGGCAGAAACTCTGCTTGACACGATGCCTTTTAAAACGAACCTGTCATTTAAAAATATTTTCTTGCACATATACAGTTTACCTTCAGTCACACCGTAGAGATCTTTGTGCTGTGGAGGAAGCTGCTGCTATAGCAATTTTTAAAAATCTGCACAGCTAGTCAGAAGCCCTGCTAGGCAAAAGCCCCACTGTCCCCGCCCATTCTCTAAAAACTCTGGACAGGTACCACCGTACCCCCAGACACCACGTTGGGGACCTGTGTTCTAAAGATTCTTTGCTTGAGTAAGATGGGTCAAACTCATCACAAACTACACCATAGATAGATAGATAGAGTTGGTTTTTATATGCCGACTTTCCCACTTAAGGAAGAATCAAACCGGCTTACAATCACCTTCCCTTCCCCTCCCCACAACAGACACCCTGTGAGGTAGGTGAGGCTGAGAGAGTTCTGAGAGCGCTGTGACTAGCTCAAGGTCACCCAGCTGGCTTCACGTGCAGGAGTGAGGAAACCCGCTTCACCAGATTAGAGTACACCGCCCCAATATATATAAACACACACACACACAGAGATAAAGTCCCCCTATTCAAGCAAATCCAACCTACTTATTCATGTACATAAGGGTGCATAAAAAGAATTGCAACGATGGAGAAAGCCTCTGAATCATGTACTTAATGGCAGTTCCACTCATGTTCAAACCAACCTCCTTGTCCTCCTGCCATGCTTTGTGGGGAGGCATGGTAGGCAGAGGAAGGAGCTCCAAAAGGCCTCTTTGGTGAGCACTGGTGTGTTGGCATGGTGTAGGGTCTGTGACCTAGTAGGATCTTGGCAGTGGGGACAGGGAACACAGCGCTTTCTTGAGTGTCACATGCAATCCCGTTTCAGTTCCTGGAGATTTGGAGGTGAAGCCAGGGAAAGATTGGATTTAGGGAAGGGCGGGACCTTCTTGGGATATTATGCCATAGATCCACCCTTCAAAGCAGCCATTTTCCCCAGGGGAACTGATCTTGATTGTCTGGAGATCAGTTGTAATAGTGGGGGATCTCCAGGCCACACCTGGAGGTTGGCAACCCTACCTCTGCCACAGTGGCATTAGCAGGGTCTGAAATCACAGCATCCACTAGCGGGATACACTTAGCTACCTTTTGAACTCAAGTGCCAAACATTTCTTTTTTTAAAAATCGGCAAGGCAAGTTTTTATCACTTTCCCTCCTTGTAGATTAGGATTGATGTTCTGCAACATGTTGTCCTTCTCACGAAGAGAGAACAGCTCTGCCCTTTCTCAGACAGACCTTGGGCAGATTTTACAGGGAGATGTCAGAGATGTCAGAGAAAGAACAATAAGAATAGTTGATACGGACAGGTAATTTTCAGTCTGACACTCTCTGCCTGTAAAGAACAGCATGCTCCTTCCAGCTAGGCTGCGAACTAAAAAGCTGAGTGGGGGAAAAGAAACTCAGCGTTCCCTCCACCCTTGGTTTTTTGGTTGAGTCAGACAAGAGGTGGTAAGAAGCATCCTCCACAACGTTGCCTTTTTTTAAAAAAAAAACAAGGCAACAGCTAAAAAAAGGATTTGTGCATCTAATGCATAAGTATGTATAATATATATATATATATAATCTCTGTTCTTATAGCAAATCCCCTCTGGGGCCAAGCTTGGCAAAAACTATTCTAGTTTTCAGGACAACTTGGCTGTACAAAGTACTGATGGGCCCTGCTTTGTGACATCATAAACTAGAGAGGGAAATCACTCTGGTGAAAAGAGTGATCCCTCAACAGTTTAGGAGAAATATCTCTGGAGTCAAGAGTGATCCCAGTCCACTTTAAGGAATAAACTGGTGAAGTGCCCCCCCCCCCAGTTCCTAACTCCTAAAAGCTGAAGAAACATTGTATGTAAGTGGATTTGAGTGAAAACCAAATAGAAACTGTCAACCAAAAGAAAGCCCTCTCAGTGTGAAACCAAGTGTCAAGAAGTTATAAATGAAACTTCGTAGTACCATCTACTAAGTTTTACTTATAACTGCTCGACACTTGGTTTCACAATGAGAGGGCTTTCTTTTGGTTGACAGTCTCTATTTGGTTTTCACTCAGATTCACCTAGAGGGGCATGTCACTTCCAAATTTTCCTTGGAAGTGATGCCATCCCATTGGCTTGGTGTCATCAATAATAAAAAATCCCCCCCCCCAAAAAAAACAAGAGGTGTAGGGATAGATGCCTCTAACCCGTTGGTAGTTTTGTTTTGTTTTTTAAGCCATTTTATTAATTTATTTGTTGCATTTCTATCCCAAGCCGGGCTCAGAGTGGGTCACAACAGACATAAAGCACTGGTTAAATCATACCTTAAAACATTACTTTAAAACCATTCTTTGTTATATATTACACAAGATGGTATTTCCTTCGTTTACAGCCACTAATACACTAAACGGGCCTGGTCAACAGTGGACCCCCAACCTGAGTAGATGAGGAGGCCAGCAAATGATGAAAATTATCAATGAACATACCCTGGCTCAAAACACCATGAATGGAAAGGTGAAGAGCGAGCGAGCGAGCATGGATCCATTCAGACTGCAAATAAATAAGCAGTGCAAAAGCAGTTGAAGTTAATGCATATTGACTGCAGACCCCATTTCAGTAATCTGATACAAGCCTCGTTTTGTTATTGTTTTTGTTTCGGTTAGGTTAATAAATTATTATGGGCTGTTTGAACCAAAGATGTGTGAAAACGGATAAAAATGACTGCATGTATAGATTTGAAGGACTAATATATGGATTCCCCCCCAGTGGAGTAAATGCCATAGAAGACGAATTTGGTTACGCAGCCCCTAATCTCTGCGTTTGTAAGGTTTCACGAATCGTGCATAGAACCCGACTGAGGCTGTTTTCCGCTCCGAGTTGCATACAATCTCAGAATTTCATCCCGTATTATAGTGATAATCTAGAAAGTCAACGAGAGCTGTTCCCCTTTGTTTCTTTAAAGTCTGTTAGAGTTGTCATGTGTGTTATACGGGAGAACATGGTTTTCCTTGGGCATACATTTTTTATTTTATCTGTCTGTGGGTCTGCTATCAAATGCAGTGGCCTTTTCAATTAAAATGGCAAACATGTATATCAAGAGGATTGTGGGTACTGTGCGCTCCTGGTTCTAGGGGTGCCAGCTGTGGGTGGGGAAATATCTGGAGATTTTGGGTGTGGAGCCTAGGAAAAGGAGGGACCTCACCAGGGTACGATGCCATAGAGCAGGAGTGTCAAACTCATTCGTTACGAGGGCAACATGATATGACATAAAAGTCACTTGGTCGGGCTGGGCCATGTGTACTATAAAATGTAATGCCAGGTACCGGAGATGCAGACTTTATAGAAGACCCAGGCAAAGCCAATTAATGATAATTATTTTTACTTTATTATTACTATTTTACTTAAAATGCAAACATGCTTAAAACAATAACACTCTTAAAATTTTCTTCCAGGCCAGTTCCTAGAGGGGTTCCCCCCCCCCATCTTCTGGGCATGATGTAAGGGTCATTGAGTGTGTGGGGGGAGGTAGTTCTGAATTTCCTAGCATGTGCAGACAAGATGACCTTGGTAGTCTCTTCCAACTCTATGATTCTTACAGTATTTCTTTTTTAAAAAAATTAACACTCTTTGATCATTGACACCTTGGGACTAGGGGGTGGGTGACTGTCTGGGCTGGTCATGGGCCAGATAGCATCTCTGGCTCCCGGGCCATGTGCTTGACACTGCTGCCATAGAGTCCACCCTCCAAAGCAGCCATTTTCTCCAGGGGAACTGATCTCTGTTGTCCGGAGATTAGGTGAAATAGCGGGAGATATCCAGGCCCACCTGGAGGTTGACAAACCTAGCATGAGAACTCTTCCTTCTCACACACACCTTCCTTCTCGCTTCAGTGGAGAGAGGGTATACCTCTCCTCCAACCCTGCTTGACCAGATCCATAAGGCCCATTGAGAGGGACTATGGCTGTTAAGAAACATTACCATGCTTTCTGTCAAATAGGACTGATGGAACCACAGAGATGAGGACCCAAGTCTCCAAAACTGTTTGGGCTTAAAAATGCTGAACTTTTCAGGAATTCCGCCATCAATTTTGGCTTGCAACAGAGCTCTCTGATTTGAAGAATGGGGCCAATCCCCTGGTTTTGCATGAGACTTGGTTTCTTTTCTTTATACCATTTTAGAGCATTTGTAAAAGAAAATCCTCATGCTTGTGTTGGCATGCATTCCAATGTGAACGTGCCAAGACGTTTCATAGAATCATAGAGTTGGAAGGGATCACCAGGGTCATCTAGTCCAACCCCCTGCACAATGCAGGAAATTCACAACTACCTCCCCCTCCACACCCCCAGTGACCCCTACTACATGCCCAGAAGATGGCCAAGATGCCCTCCCTCTCATGATCTGCCTAAGGTCACAGAATCAGCATTGCTGACAGATGGCCATCTAACCTTTGCTTAAAAACCTCCAGGGAAGGAGCTCTTATCACCTCCCGAGGAA
The DNA here is from genome assembly GCF_029931775.1 of Euleptes europaea. Taxonomy (NCBI): domain Eukaryota; kingdom Metazoa; phylum Chordata; class Lepidosauria; order Squamata; family Sphaerodactylidae; genus Euleptes; species Euleptes europaea. The sequence goes on along the minus strand of NC_079327.1, from coordinate 7,405,404 downwards.
GCCTGTTCCACTGAGGAGCCGTTCTAACTGTTAGAAAATTCTTCCTAATGTCTAGACAGAAACTCTTGATTTAATTTCAACCCTTAGGTTCTGGTCCGACCTTCTGGGGCAACAGAAAACAACTCGGCACCCTCGTCTATATGACAGCCTTTCAGGTACTTGAAGATGGTTATCATGTCCCCTCTCAGTCTTCTCCTCTTCAGGCTAAACATACCCAGCTCCTTCAACCTTTCCTCATAGGACTTGGTCTCCTCATAGGACCTCATAGGACTTGGTTTCTCTGAGTGGTAGCCCCCCCATTTCAGGATCTTGAACACAAATAGAGATTTGTGTGAAAATACATGCCAATGGAGAAGCATAGATGGAACAAAATGCAAACATTGATGTTTGGGGGGGTAAATTTAACAAAGTAAGGAAGATGAGTGTGCCAGCATCAGCAATTTCATCAGTTTGCATGGCATTGTCCGGGACACCGATAACAGAGAGGGGAAAAAGAAATCGGAGCTGTTTGATTAATCAGATCAGTTCTCTGTTGGAACAATGCAACAGAGTTATGTCTCCCGGCAATCTGATTTGCAATCCCTGTTTATGGATTAATGAGCGCGAGTCGATTGCTTCCGAGGCTGTTTTCAAGCAATGAGATTTGGGGGGTGGCGGGATGATTGGAACTGAGGCTAAATAGCTAGCTGTGTGCCGTTAGCACCGACTGTCCTGAGGGTCCAGTTGAGGCTGTCTTGTTGACAGAAATAACATACCATTTAGCAAGTGTTCTTAGGCTTATTCTGAGTTTTGGATTTTCGTGTGTTCTAAATTGGAGGACCAGAAAAGCCTTTTATGCGGTGACGTTTCCCCGCCATCACCCCTTCTGACTGCTTTGGGGATTCCTTTTGATTATGCATGACTTTTCCGACAATCAGAGGTCGCCTTGCTCTCCCCGCGCATTTGTGCACGTTTTGCCGGCATTTTCCAGATCCTGGCTAAAACAGAAACAGCATCTGGAAAACATGGGCAAAACATGCAGGGAGAGCGAGGTGATCTCTGACGGTCAGGAATAATAATAATAATAATAATAATAATAATAATAATAATAATAATAATAATAATAATAAATCAAAAGGAAGCCCTGGAGCAGTCGGCAGGGGTGACAGCAGGGAAATGCCCCTTTATAAAAGGCCACAGGTTTCATCATAGCCAGTTACATTATAACTGCACTTAATGGGAACGTGCTACCCATGATCTGCCTAATATGTGTGGTTGCCATGTTTTTTAACAGGAGCAACACACATATTTATCACGCATGTATGTCTTCACTACACACCATCTGACACTGGATTTTTCCAAGGTTTGCGTTCATGTGTATCTAGCCTGTGTGCCCATGGTAAACACACGTTACCCTGTTCATGCAAGCATGGTGACTGGATATATCGGGAGGCTTGTGAGTAGCACACTTCCCTGGTATGCTCAGTTGGATAATGGGCTACATAATGACCAAGAAGGGTTTTAATGAAGAGCAAAATGGTATGGTAAAATCGTCACTGGACTGTTCCACTTCTGGTAGTGCCGAGGGTTGCTGAATATTTAAATGCACCTCCTTATTCAGAGGGGTAAGGCAAATCAGTGCTCAGAAAAGTGGCATGTCAGAAAGAAGGAAAAGTTGGTCTTCGCTTTTCTCTCTGCGAGTTTTTGGTGTACAGGAATTTAGGCCTTTTATGCATGGTTGTTTCCCTCGCCGACACCCCTCCAATGACTTCAGGTCTTTCTTTGGATTATGCTTGCCGTTTCCATCTGTCAGAGGTCGCCTCGCTCTCTCCCTTCATTTTGCCCGTTTTTTCAAATTCGAAATAAAACAGGTCTCTGAAAAAACGGGCAAAATGGGCAGAAACGCGAGGGGAGAGTGAGGTGACCTCTGATGGTCGGAAACGGTATGCATAATCAAAACAAAGACCCAAAGTCATAGAATCATAGAGTTGTCGGAGGGGTGACCGTGAGGGAAACAGCCATGCGTAAAAGGCTTTAGATTCCCATTGCATTCTGAAGTAGGACAATCACTCAAGAAGTGAGTCAAATGATATTTCTGATTGTGCAGTTGGGTCCTCTTGAATCCATAACTGATATTCTGGAAATATTGCACTTAGTTGTATATCACAAAAGAAAATTAAATTTTATATTTTACAGTTCTTTTCTTGAGGTGCAATGATACCTTTTTAATGCGCCAAATCATTTGCTTATTGTAGACGGGATCTCGTAAACCACTCTAGCATAAACGAAAGCTCATCTGCTATTAGGGAGAAGCTTTCAGGAATTAATTCAGGTATGGTTGTATATTCCCTTTGCTCCCCTTTCTTCCCCGAGAAGACCATTTGCTCTGGTTCGAAGCTAAATTGGTGGCATATAAATGCCCCCTTTTGAGTTGAACAGCTAATTTTTTTCAGATCAGAAAGGGGGGAGGGAACCTTCGTTTGGCGGGGTTCCATCTTGTTCCCCATAGCTCTATAGACAAATAAGAAGCATATAGCTGTTATTGAGTCAAGATTATAGTACAACTTCTCAGGAGAAAATTGGCTGGCTTTCATTCACCACATTAAAAAATGGCCAATTAAAGACGGAACCAGCAAGGAGCCGGCGTCCTCCTGTTGCGAAACATGGAAATTAAATTGCTTCACTGCATTGGCTTTACCCCCTTTCCTGTCTAAGTTTAGCTCAATGTTATTTCCTAATGTTCATCTTAATGTGCTTCAGGGTGGGTGATGCCAAGACCTGATGTGGCAAGCCGCATTCACTCTCAATAACTTGTATTCAAGTGGTAGCCTCCTTGTCATAATTCACACGTAACAGCCATACCATGACTTGGCCATTAGAAGCCTAGGGAATCCTCAAGCGGACATTCTCCATCTCTGTTGGAAACTGGTCCTTGCTTACAGGGGGTGTTTGGAACACAGATCAGAAGAAGCTCTCTGGTAGGAACCAAGTTTAAGATTCCTAAACCATAGGTCCCCAATGTGATGCCCAGGAACCTGTGTGTGTGTGTGTGTGTGTGTGTGTGTGTGTGTGTGTGTGTGTGTGTGTGTGTGAAGTGCCGTCAAGTCACTTCGGACTCATGGCGACCCTATGAATCAGTGTCCTCCAAAATGTCCTATCTTTGCCAGCCTTGCTCAGGTCTTGCAAATAGAGAGCTGTGGCTTCTTTATAGAGTCAGTCCATCTCTTGTTGGGTCTTCCTCTTTTCCTGCTGATTTCAACATTTCCTAGTACAATTGTCTTTCCAGTGTCTCTTGTATTCTCATAATGTGACCAAAATATGATAGCCTCAGTTTAGTCATTTAGGCTTCTAGGGTCAGTTCTGGTTTGATTTGATCTATAACCCACTGATTTGTTTTTTTGGCAGTCCGCGGTATCTGTAACACTTTCATAGAATCATAGAGCTGGAAGGGACCACCAGGGTCATCCAGTCCAACCCCCTGCACAATGCAGGAAATTCACAACTACCTCCCCCCCACACCCCAGTGACCCCTACCCCATGCCCAGAAGATGGCCAAGATGCCCTCCAACACCACATTTCAAAGGAATCTACTTTCTTCCTATCAGCTTTCTTCATTGTCCAGCTTTCAAATCCATACATAGTAATAGGGAATACAATGACATGAATTAACTTGTTCTTGGTTGCCGGTGACACATCTTTACACTTAATAATCTTTTCTCGCTCCTTCATGGCTGCCCTTCCCAGCCTCAACCTCCTTCCGACACCTTTTCTAGTGTCTGCAAAGAGTTTTTAGAAAGTGAGTTGCGCCAGGTGGGACTTTTGACCAGCAATTGGACTGGTTGGCCGCTGGAAATTTAAAAGGTAGAGAAAAACAGCATATAAAAACTGATTGGTTGCACACATATATATATTGCTTTGGTACCAGCTGCCACCACAGCACTAGGTTCTTCACTGTGTGACTGAAGGTAAGCTGGTGCCGCCATTTTATTTATTTATTTAGATTTATATCCAGTTGGAACTCTCTCAGCCCCACCTACCTCACAAGGTGCCTGTTGTGGGAAGGGAAGGTGATTATAAGCCGGTTTGGGACTCCTTAAAGGTAGAGAACATCGGGGTAAACAAATCAACTCTTCTTCTTCACTGAAGGAACAGTTTCTAGATTTTTGTAAGATGCCACTGTACTTTTATCTAAATTAATATCAGAAAGGGAGTGAAGATGGAAGGCTTGCTGGGGACAGGGAGGGGTGTGAAAAGAGGCAAGCCGGAAACAATCTGTTTCCTTTCTCCCGCAGTCCAGATTTCTGGGCAGTGCTTCGAATGAACAGGGAGGCAGAGCGGGGAAGGAAGCCAGATGATCTGACCTCCTTTGCCGACTGCCACAGCAAATCTCTCCAAATCTTCCCTCCAAGCCTTTTGTGTTTTGGAAGCGGCGCCTGCGAGAACGTAGAAGCCCGTTTTGTCAGGATGTTATTTATACTAATTGCAAAACACAGTTTTCCTCTAAGGTAACGGGTGTTCTGCCATGTTTGTAAATTTTGCAGGCTGGCGGGATTATCGCGCTGCGAGCCGTTGCCAGTGATGCCACGGGGCTGTGTGGTCCCCCTCCCCCCATTTCCCCCCCTTTTGCTAGAGTGGAAAATATTCTCTTTGTGTTGCTTTAGGGTTCCGTGACGCTGATCGATGCATGCAGAGAGACAGCTTGGCGTAGGGGTTAGGGTGCTAGAAGACGATAAAGGTTTGGGTCCTCACTTGCCACAACACTTACTGGAGAACGAGTTCACTGACATCACTTCTTGAGGAAAGATAGGGCTATTTATCGCCACTAGTCAAAATGGAGTCTTGTTTGGGGGCTTCCTAGAGGCACCTGGTTGGCCACTGTGTGAACAGACTGCTGGACTTGATGGGCCTTGGTCTGATCCAGCATGGCTTTTCTTATGTAAATCCATCCCAGATTGTATGACTGGACCTTTGAGAGGTACTGAGTAGAGGATACGATGACCCTCTTATTTAACTCAAGAGTTATCCATGCTACTAGTCAAAATGGATACTAGTCATGATGCATACCTATTCTCTCCAGGATCAGAGGAGCATGCCGAATATACTAGGTGCTGTGAAAAACAGGCAGGACAGTGCTGCTGCAGTCTTCCTTGTGAGCGTCCTAGAGGCACCTGGCTGGCCACTGTGTGAACAGACCGCTGGACTTGATGGACCTCAGTCTGATCCAGCAGGGCTTTTCTTAGCTAGTAGTAAAATGGCTAGTAGTAAAATGGATATATACTAGTCGTGATGCATATCTATTATCTCCAGTCTCAGAGGAGCATGCCTATTATCTTGGGTGCTGTGGAACACAAGGCAGGATGGTGGTGCTGCAGTCATCTTGTTTGGGGGCTTCCTAGAGGCACCTGGTTGGCCACTGTGTGAAAAGACTGCTGGACTTGATGGGCCTTGGTCTGATCCAGCAGGGCTTTTCTTATGTTCTTAAATATAGCAAAGAAAGAGGGGTGTTAAATCAAATCAAATCTGTTTGCTTTTGTTTCTTGTGACTGGGGGTAGGGTGGGCGTTAGCACCATGATGTACTCCCCCTACATGTTCTTCATTTATTCTGTTTATTCCAGAACTGGAATTCCTGCTGAGATCTGCCCCGTGTTTGGGGAGATGCGCCCTCCCCCTTTTCTCTGCCTAATTGAAGAACGCCGCAGAGTGTGTCACTGACACGAGACCTCCGTGCCGTTAATTAGCAAACAAGCGTTGCATTTTTTAAAGGGTTCATCAGATGATCAGTCACATATTTGAGATAGTCGGGTCAGCGGCAAATGCATCATTCCACTGGAATAAAAAACTGAGCTTAGGGGCGCCAAGTACTAAGATACACCCAACCGCCACCCGGGATGAGGAGGAAAGGCGACAGATGGGCTTGTTTTGCAATTACTTAGTTACACATTACTCATCGGAGGGATCAGGGATGATCCCACCTGGTGGCAAAGAGAGAGCTTTCCTACAGGGATTTTTACCTTCCTCGGTAGGGTTGCCAACCTCCAGGTGGTTAGCAATCCCAAGATAGCACATAATAATAATGAGCTGAAGAAGGCTTCTACGAAACGCAAACAGGATCTAGAGGGCGCGTACTCTTTCTGGACTCTCTTCTTATATAAATTGTGATTGATTGATTTATGTTGCCTGTATTGTATCCAACAGGACTTGTGCTTCCTGTAATGTATATGGTGACTATACACCTGAATGACTTGTATGTATAGATTAGAATAGATTAGAATTAGTATCAGTATTCAAATACATGGTTTATGAATTAATAAACTGAGCTGAGACATATTGAAATATTTTGGAGCCTATGTGCTGTCTTGGGATTGCTAGTTTATACTATTACAGCAGTGAGTGTATAATTATATTGAACCTCCAGGTGGTGGCTGGAGATCTCCTGCTATTACAACTGATCTCCAGCCAATAAAGATCAGTTCACCTGGAGAAAATGTCTGCTTTGGCCATTGGACTCTATGGCATTGAAATCCCTCCCCTCCCCAAACCATGTCCTCTTCTGGCTCCGCCCCAAAAGCCTGCCAGTGGTGAAGAGGGACCTGGCAACCTTATTCCTCAATGTTACATGAGTGGGTTTTTCGTTTTTTATTTAACTGTGTGTACATTTTTATTTTTCCCTTCCTTGGAGTAGCATACATGGTTCTCCCCTAGGGTTACCAGCTCCAGGTTGGGAAATACCTGGAGATTTGGGGCAGGGGTGGAGCCTGAGGAGGGTGGGGTTTGGAAAGGGGAGGGACTTCAATGCCATAGAGTCTAATTGCCCAAGCAGCCACTTTCTCCAGGGGAACGGGTCTCTGTCTTTGCAATAGTGGGAGATCTCCAGCTACCACCTGGAGGTTGGCAACCCTATTCTCCCCTCATACATTTTATTCTCACAGCAGCCCTGTGAGGTGGGTTAAGCTGTAGTGTTGCCAACCTCCAGGTAGGGCCTGGAGATCTCCTGGAATTAGAACTGATCTCCAGATTATAGAGGTCAGTTCCCCCCAGAGAAAATGGATGCCTCAGAGGGTGGACTCTGGCATTAAGCCCCACTAAGGTCTCTTCCACACCCCCACCCCCCACTTTCACCTGGCTCCACCACAAATATCCAGGATTTTCTCTACTTAGAGTTAGTAACCCTGTTGAGCTGAGAGAGAATGACTAGTCCAAGGTCACCCAGCCAGTTTCCATGGCGGAGTAGAGATTCAAACCTGGGTCTTTCCGAGTTCCTGTCCAGTACTCTAACTACTACATCACACTGGCTCTATTGCATTGTCTCATGTGGATTTCATAGTTTTTGTTTGGAAAACATAACAATCTGGTCTGTGTCTGTCTTGAGAGTCCGTTTTATGGGATCACCCATTAAAGAATATTCGGTTATAAAGTTCCAATCTACAATCCATGAATGTTGTTCACAGAGTTGACAGCTTATTGTACTATCAAGCCAGTGAGGGCCTGTTCAGGGGCATTTGTCTCCTCATACATTTCAGACTACATGCAATTGTTCCTCTGGACTATCTAGACGTTATGAGTTATAAAACAGCCGAGTCAAACAGTGTGAAAAACCTGTAGTTCAGTTTTAAATGTATATCAGTGCTAAAGCCCGGAGTGAAGGTTAACGTCTCTCGGTTGGGGAATTCCTCGAGATTTTGGGGGTAGAGCCTGAGGGAGATGATATTTGGGGATGGGAGGGACCTCAGCAGGGTATAATGCCATAGCGTTCGCCATCCAAAGCAGCCATTTTCTCAAGGGGGACTGAGCTCTATACTCTGGAGATCAGTTGCGGTTCCAGGAGGTCTCCAGGCCACACCTGGAGGTTGGCAACCCTGTTCGGAGCCTTCATGCAACTCTCACCAATATACACAGCGTGGTGTAGTGGTTAAGAGCTGTGGTTTGGAGAGGTGGACTCTAATCTGGAGAACTGGGTTGGTTTCCCCATTCCTCCACATGCAGCCTGCTGGGTTACCTTGGGCTAGTCACACTATCTCAGCCTCACCTACCTCACAGGGTGTCCGTTGTGGGGAGGGGAAGGTGATTGTAAGCTGGTTTGATTCTTCCTTAAGTGGCAGAGAAAGTTGGCATATAAAAACCAACTCTTCTTCTTCTTCTACATACCACTGCTAAAATCCAAATTGGCTTCCTGGAAAGCATTGGCACTCCTTGCTGTATTTTAATCCCTAGGTAACATCACCACAGACTATTGAGAGTCACCTATACTCTTAAGTATAGTGAGAACACATAAAGGACTTGAAAATGTTTTGACAGGCCAAAGAACTTGGCATGTAGAATGGTCATGCTCGCTTTGTATTCTTGAAGGCAACCCAGCTCCTTGTTGGAGAGTAGGGAGCAGTTGCCTTGTGGTGAGGGAAAGGCTTTCTGTATGTGCCCAGATGCACTTTTACAATGAATTCGTATCTGAACGAATTCAGTGTGTAGTTTGGTTAGAAAGCCACTCAGCTAACATCACTGTCTTCAGATGTGAACTGAAGAGGTTATTAATGGTCATGTGCAGAAGCCCCTTCTCTGTTCCTCTGAATGAATGATCAGTTCTTACATACCCTGTGATCCTTCAAGTCCCCAAAATAGAGCTATGAATTTCTTGATTTATTTGTTGACAAGAAAGAAAGAAAGAAAGAAAGAAAGAAAGAAAGAAAGAAAGAAAGAAAGAAAGAAAGAAAGAAAGAAAGAAAGAAAGAAAGAAAGAAAGAAAGAAAACCACTTTTAGTTCTTTGTAAAAAAAGGTAAAGGTAGTCCCCTGTACAAGCACCAGATCAATACTGACCCATGGGGTGAAGTCACATCACAACATTTACTAGGCAGACTCTGTTTATGGGGAGGGGGGGTTGCCTTTGCCTTCCCCAGCCATCTACTCTTTACCCCCAGCAACCTGGATAATCATTTTATTGACCTCGGAAAGATGGAAGGCCGAGTCAACCTTGAGCCGGCTACCTGAAACCAACTTCTGTCGGGATCGAACGCATGTCGTGAGCACAGCTTTTGACTGCAGTACTGCAGCTTACCACTCTGCGCCTTGGGTGTCTACTGCTGTTTCTGCATTTAGTGTGCTGGTGCATTTCTAGCTGCTGAGCAAGTCTGAAAACAGAGTATAGACAGGGTTGCCAGCTCTGGGTTGGGAATTTCCTGGAGATTTGTGGATAGAATCTAGTGACGGATCTCAACAGGTTAAAATGCCATAGAGCCTACTCTTCAGAGCAGCCATTTTCTCCAGGGTAACGGATCTCTGTAGTCTGGAGATCCATTGTAACGCCGGGAGCTTTCCAAACCCCACCTGGATGTTGGCAACCCTAACTGCAGACAAGTCGTTTTGCCTTTGATTGTTAAATAGAGCAGTCTGAGCGGTCTTTGCCGAACGTTTTGGAAGGAGGCTGACAAATTTAGTTGCAATGGTTATATGTCAAGAGATCTCCCGGAGGGCGCTGGAGTTAAACACCCAAGGTGCATAAATGAACACGTTGCTTTAATCTCCAAACGACCTTTGAAAACACATCCCGGTTTCTGCTGCCGTCTGCGGTGGGAGGCACCGGGCTAATTTTACATTAACATTGCAGGAGCCGGCGATCATTTTCTCTGACTCTGTGGCTGTGGGTTAGGGCCGCGGCAAGCGAGAGTCACCCAAGTGGACGTTGCCGGAGCCGAGTTTCACAGACTTAACAGTTGCAACGTTCTGCCCAGAGGACAGCACAGATTTCCCAGTGTTCCCGCAGTGCAACAATTGGGGGATTACTACGTAACGGGTTGCACAGGATTGGGGGGAGGATTGAGAGGATTAATGGAGGGTGACGGAATTGCCCCTAAGGGGGAATTGTTTGCCGCGGTAGCTCCATGGTAATGTGGGAGGCTGGGGAAATTGGCAATTGTCGCTGATCTTCACACATGCACATCTTCACATTAAAGTGTGTCAGAGGCAAGTGGGATGTGGTTGGGGAGCTGGGGCTGTCACAGCGGAGTATGCCGTCAAGCGCACAAATCACTTAATGCTGTCGTTGTCAGCAGTTTTGACGACCAAGTACGGTCACTATCCATAGGCCGGGGTCACTGTGCTAAATAAATGCTTGGCCCAGTCCTCTTGTATTTTGTTTGTTGGCCCTCCAAGGCAGCTGGTTGGCTGCTCCGTAAGCAAGGATGGTGGACTACATGGACTGCTAGTCTGATCCCACAGTGCTTTTCTTGTGCTCTTACATCCCAGTCACAAGCATTCAGTCATATTCTAATACAACAGCTGTGGATAGATGGAGGATGTTTTGAATATTAAGTGTAGCCAGAATGGATCAGACCAATGGCCAACAGTAAGAACATAAGAACATAAGAAAAGCCATATTCATCATGAGACTTTCCCCCGCAGTATGATACATTTCATCTCCTTCCAGTGAGATGGAGAGAGGAGCTTTGTTTCCTAACATGACAGTCATGTTTAGAGACACCACAAACTGTTGTCCTTTAGGCATCAATCAGAAGGGGGGAAACAATGTTTTTTTATGTATTTTTAAAGCCTTTTGTTGAATTATTAAAGAACATAAGAAAAGCCATGCTAGATCAGACCAAGGCCCATCAAGTCATGTAGTCTATTCACACAGGGGCCAACCAGGTGCCTCTAGGAAGCCCACAAAAAAGACCACTTCAGCAGCATTAGATCCTGCCTGTGTTCCACGGCACCTAATATAACAGGCATGCTTCTCTGATCCTGGAGAAAATAGATATGCATCATAACTAGCACTGCATTTTGACTAGTAGCCATGGATAGCCCTATGCTCCGTAAGAACTAGTAGCCATAAGAACATAAGAAAAGCCATGCTGGATCAGACCAAAGCCCATCAAGTCCACCAGTCTGTTCACACAGTGGCCAGCCAGGTGCCTCTAGGAAGCCCACAAACAAGATGACTGCAGCAGCATTGCCCTGCCTGTGTTCCACAGCACTTCATAGAATAGGCATGCTCCTTTGATCCTGGAGTGATTAGGCATGCATCATGACTAGTATTCATTTTGACCAGTAGTCATGAATAGTCCTCTCCTCCATGAACATGTCCACTCCCCTCTTAAAGGCTTCTAATTCGGCGTCCATCACCACATCCTGGGGCAGGGAGTTCCACAATTTAACTATGTATTGCCAGTCAGATGCCATAAGGAAGTGTACAAGCAGTGCTCGTTGTCACCGTTCTCACTCACTGATTGGCCCCTGCCTTTGACACTCAGAGGTGCAGTGGTTCTCAATTTGTTTTCACCAGGTTTTCTGGGGCGATGGCCATTGGCTACCATGGATCGCCAACCTTGTTGAGCCTGTGGGCAGTTTTGGAATTCTGTGAACGAGTAGTAGGCACCACCGCGCAAGGGCTGCTGTGGGAGGCAGGACCAGTCACAAAATGGCTGCCTTTGGGGGACAATTAGACACTGTTCAGAGATTCCAAGCCAAGTGTTACACAAAGCAGCCTTATACTGAATCAGAGCACCATTGGTCCATTGAGGTCAGTTTTTGTCTACTCAGACTGGCAGCAGTTCTCCAGGGTCTCAGGCTGAGGTCTTTCGCATCACCTCCTACTTGATCCTGTTTTTAGTTGGAGATGCCAGGGGTTGAACCTGGAACCTTCTGCATGCAAAGCAGAAGCTGTTCCACTGAGCCATGGCTGTTTCCATGAGTGGGGCAGCTCTTTCCAGATACCCAGTGGTAAGGTCCCTTTTTGTCTTTCTGAAGTAGGGCTGCCAGGTCTTCTCGGCCACCTGTGTTGGATGGGGGGCTAGTAATGCCTGCTTCAATTTGGGAAACTTCTAGAGATTTTGCAGTGGAACTTGTGGTGGACAGGGACCTCAGTGGGGTACGATGCCATAGGGTTCACCCTCCAAAGCATCCATTTTCTCCAGGGGAGCTGATCTCTGTAGTCTGGAGATGAGTTGCAATTTTGGGAGGCCACCAGTCCCCACCTGAAGGCTGGCATCTCTCTTCTGAGGCATCTCCTATTTCCAAATAGACACCTTTGTTTTGGGGATGGATTAAGAGGGAGCCAGGAAACACAGATGCCACATCGGAGATTAGTGCTTGAGCCGCTACATCCCTCTGGCTCAAATAACATTTGCCCCAGATGGAGAGAGTTAGAGTCCTTGGCTGTGCTTCACGGGAAGCCCCAAGATGCGAAATTGAGCCTGGAGGCTGCAGTTCCTTACCTGTTTCCTAATTCGACTTTGGCAGGACCAAGCAAAAAATCTAGAACATTAAAAAAATAAAAATAAACACGGGGAGAAGGTGAAAAGCTGAAAAGAAAAACCACAATTCTATTTATCATCTATCTGTGTTGTCTTTAGGGTTGTTTAGCATTTGTGTGTGTGTGTTGTGTTGACTGAAGGTCATATTATTGTTTAGGCTTTTCGCTTGTGGGGTAGCAAGCAATTTATTAATCCTGTTAGCCGTCCCCTCCGCCGGCTGAGCCGTTTCTACCCTGCACTTAAACTGTCATGTTTCCTCTTACCTTGCTTAGGAATGAAGTGGAGAGGGGAAGAGGTCTCACGGTAGCTCCTATCTTGCAAGGGGAAACATGGTATTATCCTAAAAGACATGAATCAAGCTGGTTAGAGTTTTGTTGCTCAACAAAAGTTGTAGAAGCCGAACCGTAGCAAGGGTTGGGTGGCACCCGGTCATTCCACTCCATAATTCAATTCCTTTTGTAGAAAACCTTTTTCATGTGTAATGATACAGAATCCAAGGCAGCAGACTCTCCGAATGGAGAATAGTCATAATCACCAGTAAATGTGGCAATTGTGAACATTTACATCCAAGCAAATGTGACGAGGTAACTGGGAATTTTGCATGCTGCCTTGGTTTTCAGGCTCGGTATACATGTTTTCCATTTGGTGATCATTGCCCAAACACTATCCAGAATTTTTGCAGAAGTGATTACTCATATTGATTAGGAAATGTGTGACACCCCCTGTTGAATGAAGTCAATTTGTGCCCATTCTCTGTGCCTTCATGCAAATGGGCGCACGTGCCAGTGTTTATTCACTTTACAAATTTCTGAATGAAAACTCAACCCCCACCCTTGTCCTCTGTGCTCAGAGAGAGAAAATATTGCAAACGGGAGGGGATTATTTTGCATTCCTGCTACGGTTCTTTGTACTGTGGAGGCAGCAAGCTGCTCTTCTGTTTACATTTACATCCAGGCTGGCCATTTTTTCTCCCTTGGCGGGTAAACTTCAACCCCTGGCCCCAATCTCCTGAGTCAAGAAACTGAGGAGCAGGAGAAAAAGTAGCTGGAGAAAGTCCTCCGTAGCAATGCTCTAGGTACTTCCCTATGTCTCTATGTTCTTTACCATAGAGATCAGGGGAAATTGCTCAAACAACAATAGGAAGTGTCACGTCCTCCCCAGACACCACTTTCAAAATCTCCCAGCATTTGCCAAGTCAATGCTGGGAACCCTATTGTAGCCCTTCTGTGTAGCCTTTTTCAGACATTACAGTCATGCCTACCAACTACACATGATGTGAATACACACTACTGTGATCCCTTCCTCTCCCCACTACAGACACCTTGCGAGGTAGGTGAGGCTGAGAGAGCTCAAAAAGAACTGTGACTGGCCCAAGGTCATCCAGCTGGCTTCATGTGGAGGAGTGGGGAAATAGATTAGAGTCCGTTGCTCCTAACCACTACATCATGCTGTGTGTGACCAGGGACAATGCACATATTTGCCATGCACATATATCTTCAGTATGTATGACTACAAACCCTGAGAAATCAAGAGTTCCGCTTATCCATATTGAAGTTGTATGCTCATGATAAACATAGCGACCACATACAATGGGAGGACCACATACATTGGGAGGATCACAAGTGGTGATGTGCTCCCATTACATGTGGTTGGCGGTCTTCCAGTCCATGTGATTATATCATCTAAATATATAACAAGTGAAATGTTGGATTGGGGGAATGGCTTTCCTGTCTGGGAGGGTGTTAGCACTTTGACTTGTCTCATGTATCAGGCAAACTGTAATTTTGGTTCAGCTTTTAAAGGGTCACATAACAGTAGGAGGATTCATCCTTAATCACAGACATTTTAAAAGCAGTTGCAGGAATTGAGTGGAACAGTGCCGAATTGACTATATTAGTGATGTCACAGGTGCTAGCCAATAGGGCCATACAGTAGTCTGGTTTTCCTCAGTTCAGGTTTAACAAAGCCAAAACCCTGCATAAGTAGGAGTTAACAGAGCTCAGACCAGACCAAAGCAATGTGTGTGGATTTTGAGTGCAGACCACATTTATCCATCCATTTATTTACTGTTCAAAGACCAACAGGTCACAAGCAAAAACAAGAAAGAAAATACATATATACCAAACAAATATCTAAGGTTCATTTCAGTTTTTGGCCGCATTTATCAAGCTTCCTACATCCCTCTTAAAATGGTCTGTCTGTCTTCCCCCTCTCTCAAGAGTCAATTAGTTTCTTTACGCTACCGTTTTTCTGTGACTCATTTCACCTTCTGCTAGGAATATATATATATATATATTTCCCCCCGTGCCGCTGTAGATACTCACTCCATACAAGCCATTAAAAGGCAGCAAAGAATTGGGGAAAGTCCGTCTCGTCTTCAAAAATAGAACATCTCCAGCTCTGTCTGATAGAACATTGACACGGGGTAGCTCTTGAGTAATAGGACTTGTCTGGTGCTGCGTTAGTCATCCTACCCCCTGAGGCAAAAGATACACTGGAATAACGAAGAACGACACTAGCAAGGGCTCCTGAAACAGCTGCGTTCAGACATCAGCTAAGATTGAGAGACAGGCCTTGTTACTTCTGAATAAAGTCACAGTTGCAGATGAGTGAGGGAACCTGAGTCTAGAGTGGAACTGTGGAACTGATCTACACATCCCATAAAACCATTCAGTGGGGAAACACTGTTAGAGCGCAGGAGGCGAATGCAATTTTTTGAATATCCCCCCCCCCCGACATACATTTTCGGCAGGTAGAAATCAAATGCAGCAGAGGGAAGAGGGGTAAGGCTGAGGCTGGAAGCTTTATTCAACGGTGGTGTGTACATTCAGGGAAGTGATCTGTTGTTGTTTTAAGTAGGTTTTTTAAAGACACAAACTATGCAGACAATTTTCGACACAGACTCCCCTCCCCACAAAGTTAGTAGTTCGGTGTGCTTTTACAAGAGACTCTAAAGCAGGGGTGTCAAACGCAATTGTTACGAGGGCCGGATATGATGTCACTTGGTCGGGCCAGACCATGGCTCGCCAGCCTATATCGAGTAAAGGAGGTGGCTGCCTCACGGGGCAGATAAGGGCTCTCAGGAGGCCAGATCCGGCCTTATGTTTGACACCCCTGCTCTAAAGAGTACCTTTATAATGTGTTAATTATTTTTCCGTTAACCATTTGCTTTGTTAATTTTGTCAAGGGTAACAAACAGCAATGTTTAAATTCGGTGTATGTTGTTGTCATGGTTTATTTATTTATTTAAAACATTTGTATGCCACCTTTCCACCCAGCCAGGGTCCCCAAGGCAGCAAACATAAAAACATTAAAACGTTAGAACAATTAAAACCCACATTTCAAAACGATGAAACGATTCAATAAAAAACACATCAACAAACAACACCAGAACCAGGGAGGAGGGCCAATGTCATGGGCAGTCAGTTTCTTCCGACCACTTTGCAAACATGGGGACGTCAAGGACCCTTGAAGAGCACAGTGGCTGAGGCAACTCTCCACTGCCGCAATGGATTTCCATCAGCGGTGTGGGACCCCCTCTCCTTCCACCTCCTACTGAGGCCCTTGACTAGCCCAGGAGGACTAGGGATCTCCAGGAACAGCACGATGTGGCAGATGGAGATTGTCAGTGGGAGAGGGGAGTGGGCAAAAATTACTTCCTCTTTCCAGTAGTGGAAATGAAATGTGGGAACCTTTTCCGTTTTTCAGTTCTGGGCTACACAAGATGTGGAAAATCCGCAATCGCGTTTTTTCTTCTTCTTTGTACAACTGACTCAGACTATTCCATATTTGGTCAGAACAGCTGTACTGGGATGGATGGTGTTTTTCCCTCTCAGAGATTTTCCCCACAAGGTGCTCATAGAATCTAGGTTGAAAGTATGACCCCAAGGGACAGAGTAAAACTTCCAGTAGTGCAACCAGATGACTTTGCTTGTTTTATAATAATAATAATAATAATAATAATAATTCATCATCTCCATCGTTTTCACCTTCTTATTTCCTGCATCACATTTACTTTGGTGCTAATACATTTAGTATGGGCACCCGATTGAGGGTCTGGCAAACTTTGGGGGCGTGCTCTAAACGAGAAGTGTGGAAGAGACTGTGATTTGAAAATGTGTTTTCAAGTGTCTCGGCAAAAAATCCTGAGAAGAAAAGGGTATATGTATGAAAAAGCAGTAGCTCCGCTCTCTCCGCACACACAGACATGGGCATTTGGGACCATAAACACAGTGGCTGTGATACACCGAGGGCCCCCCAGATGGGAATCTAGATTCCCAAGTGAATGCGAAAGTGCATTCAGCCACTTCCGTGAGGCTGAAATGGACACTGCCATCATGATGTTCATCTGCATCCATGTTGGCTGTGTAGACAAATGGCTGTTTTCTGGGTGCAGGTATCTGTTGCTGGACTGGGGGTAAGTGGAGGGGAGCAGGCAACACATAAGAGTCTGATTGGGTGACGAGGCTGAGAGAGCAACTCATCTCTCTCTTGGCAACCGGGTAACACTTACATGATTTTCGTTTAGAAGACCACGGTGTTGTCTGCTGTAATAGTACAGTGTTAGCCACTTGACGTAAATATTCCCAATGCAATTACTATTCAGAGGTTATTATTCCTCAATAGTTACTAGGCACAGTAATATAATATTATTCTGTTATGTATGTATGACATGGACACTGTGGATTTATAATATGATCCCAATGGTTGCATCAGTAATAGTGATCTGTAAAGGGGATATGTACCCCTTCTATGTACCAGTAAACAATATTTTACTCAAGCTTTGTGCATATTCATCAAACTGGTTAACAAATACACTTCCTCAGCATACTCTTGTATCAGAAACAGCTGCAAAATTCAGATATTCTATTTTAGGGTTTTAGTCCCGTTGCTATGTATTTATCATATAAGTAGTTTAGATAAGAAGATTCTATGCATTTATCTGAGATACTTTGTCAACTCACTATCGACCACTCTGTTGACTGGAAATTCACTGACTATATGTACAGCGAAGTAATGCTTCAGTTTGATCAGTGGTGGATGGTGGCAGCTAGCCTTGCAAATACCCAGATGTCTGGTCCAAATAAAAAAAGAATTGCTTCTAGTTGATCAGGCAGAGAAGGATTATAAAAGTTGTTTCTCCCCCCCCCCCTTTAATGCCATAGATGTTTACTATAACTGTATGTGTGGACAGGAGGGATAGTTCCCGACCCCAAACTAATAGCCCCATGTGGACTAGTAACTTTTCTGAACTTATTTGCAAGGCTGGTTAAAAAAAACAAACCCTGACCTTTCTCAAATGGAATTTTTTTGTACACTATAATTTCAGTATTAATTGCAAAACAAAATATAAAAGTATTAAAAATGGCTGTATTTACAAATTGTATTACATTCCATTTTTCTGCATAATTTTGTTAGCGTTTAAATGTAAAACAGTATGCCTGTCATTCCTGTCAAATCAAAAAACCCTTACTATTTATTTACAATATATAATATATACCTAATGTAACTGCAAGATTATTGCACTTGTATTAATTGTGTATATATTTATATGATGTGACTTCAAAAATCTGTACTGAAACTTAACTATGCTTAAATTACTACTGTGTGAACTTCTTTCAGCTTTATTTTTTAATGGAGGATTTTTAAAAAATGATCGTTTACTAAATGTACCTTTAAAAAAATTCACAATAAAGTTTCAGAAGTTGTTTTTTACAGTGTTGAAGCTTTGTGTTGAATTTTCGGGGAGAAACCGAAATGATGTGGTACCCTGGAGAGATCTAGCAGTGCTTTTCCTTCACTGCATGCATAAATAACCTTGATGTCAAAATGATATAAATCTGGCGTGTCGTATAATGAATGAATGTTCAGTCGAGTGCTGTCTCAGTTTAAATCTGGAAACCTGCCAGGCTGAACTTGACAAATCCTGACTCCTGTGGCACCTTTACTAGAGAAGGCAAAAATTCCTAACCTAGAATTCCTTGAAGTTCAGGGGTCATAGTGACCCACCGAAAAAGAACAAAGGAACACTTGCTCTTAAACCAGTATAATTAAGTTGTTTTTAATAGCCCACCATGTGTACTGCCTAAGGAAATAAATACACATCGAGGCTGCTTGCCCTATTACTTGATTCCCCATCATTCATTTACTTAGCATTGGGTGGGGGAGGGGGTTCATATATTCTAAAATCTTCCATGTGAAGCACCCCTGAGGATGCAGCCACTCGGAAGAAGGAACATCTGAGATGGTTCAAACATTTTGACAGGCACCACGTCCCAATGCAATTCATGCAAGCATGTTGACCCCGGGGGGCGGGGATTCAAGTGTGCCTCCACACTCATGCAAGTTGCTGATGCGACATGGTGCTTATCAACATGGATGCTTCAACTCATACACTTCTTTCCTCCTCACTAGATTTTAGAGCATATTAATAGTTCCATGATGGTTGTTGGGACTGGTGTCACACGTGTTATGGAAGATGGTTTCGAATTTACATATTCATGTGCAGTATATTTTTGATACAAACCAAGGGTTGTGAGTATCTGATCATGTAGGACAGGGGTCTCTAACCTTTTTGAGCCCATGGGCACCTTTGGAATTTTGACACAGGTCGATGGGTGCCACCACAAAATGGCTGCCGCAGGAGGTGGAGCCAGTCACAAAATGTAACGAAGTGAGGTTATGCATCACTATAACAGTAACTCTTCAACGTTTAAGGCAAAGCTCTACACAGACAATTGGATCTCCAGTGGCCAATCAGAAGCCCTACTGGGAAAAAAACCCCTTCTGGCCCCACTTACTTTCAAAAACACTTAGTGGGTGGCAGGAAAGGTGTTGGCAGGCACAATGGCACCTACAGGCACCATGTTGGGGACTCCTGATGTGGGATGAGGGTTTGTTCGTGCAGTCTTGTTGCAAAAAAGGGTGGAAGGATCTACTCGTTCATGAACGTGCAAGGCCTAGAGTCATATTAAGCCTCACCATACACCCTGCGGGATGAACTTGACCTGATCCTAATATAAATGAATATATTTTTTACATTGGCAACAAAACCTATGGGTGACCTTGGGTAACCTTGACCTAAGCCTTCTTTCTCAGCCTAACCTACCTCACAGGATCGTTGTAAGGGTAAAACCATACAGCTGACTTGAGCTCTAAGAGGAAGGGTGTTGTTGTTGTTTTTAAGTCAGATTGATAGTTTTATATTTGTACAGGGTTGCTCTGTATATTATTTGGTGATATGCAACACTGATCAACAATGCTGGAGGCTCAAGAAGAGAAAATTTCTTCTTTGTTCTCTGTCAATGAGCATTCTTCTGCTGGTTCATAAGAACATGAGAAAAGCCCTGCTGGATCAGACCAAGGCCCATAAAGTCCAGCAGTCTGTTCACACAGTGGCCAACCAGGTGCCTCTAGGAAGCTCACAGATAAGACGACTGTAGCAGCATTGTCCTGCCTGTGTTCCACAGCACCTAATATAATAGGCATGCTCCTCTCATCCTGGAGAGAATAGGTATGCATCATGACTAGTATTCATTTTGACCAGTAGCCATAGATAGCCCTCTCCTCCATGAACATGTCCATTCCCCTCTTAAAGCCTTCCAAGTTGGCAGCCATCACATCCTGGGGCAGAGAGTTCCACAATTTAACAATGTATTGTGTGAAGAGTTCAAGTGAGCCTGGTTCTAGCAAAGCCCTCTGCAAGCAATTTGGCCTTAGGTGACAGCCGCATTGAAGTTCAGCCAAGTCTTCCCATCCTCTTCCAAAAGTCTTCATCTGGTTCAGGGCCTGTAGAAGTTGTGTCCAGAAGCCCACCATGTGTTGTGGTCTTCCAGATGCTTGAGGGATCACCCTGTTTCACTCCTTACAGTCCCAAGCCAGAAGGTTATCTAGAACATGGTTACCTTCCATCCATGTTTAGCGGGCTGTAATTGCCTTGATGAATTACAAGGTTCACAAGTTCTTTACTTTCTGCACAAAATATTTTGGGGGCTAATCTGATGAACAGTATTAGTTCCGCCACTCCTACACATGAAGCCAGCTGGGTGATCTTGGGCTAGTCACAGCTCTCTCAGCCTCACCTACCTCACAGGGTGTCTGTTGTGGGGAGGGGAAGGGAAGGTGATTGTAAGCTGATTTGATTCTTCCTTAAGTGGGAGAGAAAGTCGGCATATAAAAAACAACTCCTCTTCCTCCTCCTCCCTCTTCTCCTCCTCCCTCCTCCTCCTTCTTCTTCTTCTTAGGGAGGGGGGGCAATAAAATGATGTGTGTGTGTGTGTTGCCAAAGCAGGATATAAAAGTAAAGGCAGCTATTAAAGGTAGGCATTCCATGCGATTGTATGGAAATGTAGGATTCACACACTTAGATTGCAGCTGAAGCAGAGATTTAACAGGTACAGTGATGGTGTGGTACATAATGTTCATCTGAAGTACTCAAAAGAGAATAGAACAGGGTTTTAGATGGTTTCACAGAACAAGAAATACAGGGCAATCGAGGGTTTTTTTCTGGTGTGGAATGCAGTCTTTCAAGTTCATTAGAAGTCATCAAACACAAATGTGCAAAGCAAAAGTTGATTACAACTACAGGTGATAATGTTACATCCCTAATTCAGCACCAGCCAGGAGAAACTGAGCACTCTTTAAACCAAAAGAGCTGGATGAGGTTTTAAGTGTGCAAGGAACCCTCCGTGTCAGGCGAAGTCCTAAACGCCAAAGAAACAAGAGGAGAAGATACCAAGAAAAGAGATTTCTTCCTCCTTGGATACAAAAACGATCTTCACTAAAGCAGGGATGAAAAGTCCATTTCTGTGCAGTGGCCGCCGCCTGAATGGTAAGAGGAGTTTTACCCAAAACTAATGGATTAAAAATCAGGATTGCTGAGTGACCCCCGCCCCAGACAAAGGTTTCCTCTGGGCCCCTCTCCCTCCCCAGATCAACACAAACATTGTGTAAAGGTAAATGGAGATGACTTGCCCAGTAATATGGGCCTCCAGGGAGATTCAGTTTCTCCCCTGCCCCCCAGTCTTCTTACTTGGCAAGCTAGTTAATAGGGTCCTTATATGCATGCGCGTAGGGGAGGGGTTTACTGAAGCAACTTCCTTAAGCATATCAATTTGAGAGTTTGGGGTGGAAGGTTTTTGAACTGATCGATCAAGCAGTTAAATAAAACTTGCCCTTTAAGCAGGACAGCTCTGTTTTTAATTGTGCTGAATCTGGGAACATCTATCTATCTATCTATCTATCTATCTATCTATCTATCTATCTATCTATCTATCTATCTATCTATCTATCATCTTTATATGCCTATATAAAATGCAGAAAAAAATACCCATGGAGCAGACCAGAAGAGTTGTGGGCAGGCCAAGGTTCTTCAGTAGTATCTGAGGGGAGAGTTATTGAGAAACAAAGGAATCGTCTACTTCCAAGTATTGGATTTGGTGGTGGTGGTCACAGAAAAATACCACTGCTCGAACCAGAGTGGTATGATTTAACTCTCTTTTGGGAGCCCATAACACTATTATATGAATCCACTATATGAATTCATGTTGAAATCATCATCAAGGTAGAACATGGCAGGTTGCCAGCCATTCACCTTGTGTAATGCAAGCGCTGTCAAGGTACCAGGTCTTTATGGTGGTGGCTCTAATTGTGTGGAGCTCTTTTCCCAGAAAAGCATGTCACTCCATTGGATGAGACACATGTATTTAAGTCACCTTTTAAGTAGTTGAATGTGATCTGCCCTTGACTGATTACATGGCAGAGCTTTCATTCCATTTTTATTCAATGGTGCTTTAATAGTTTTATATACATCATGGTGATTGTTGGGGGAATGTCTTCAAGTTTACAAAGACGTGGGAAGGAAATGCTTTTAAGCGTTCCACTATTAATGCCCTCTTGATGCTTTGGGACAAGCCGTAGCATATGGGAACGGTTTCCGTACTTCCATTCCACTATTAATGCCCTCTTGATGACTTGGGACAAGCCGTAGCATATGGGAACGGTTTCCGTACTTCCATTCTGCTGCTTCCATGTTTTTTCCCGTACCCCTGTGTAAAATGCAGAACAAAATACCCATGAAGCAGACCAGAAGAGTTGTAGGCAGGCCAAGGTTCTTCAGTAATATCCGAGGGGAGAGTTGTTAAGAAACAAAGGAATTGTCTGCTACTTCCAAGTACTGCATTTGGTGGTTGTGGTCACAGAGAAATACCACTGCCTGAACCAGCGTGGTATGATTTAAATCAAGGTGATTTAGGTCACTGATTCAGGTCACCAACAAAGATGTCTGACTTGAGTGAGCTTTCCGACTTAATAAGCCGTATATTTCCTGAAAGCATCTGTACTGGATGTTCTGACAATCCAAACACAGACCATGAAAGGGAGGGCATCTTGGCGATCTTCTGGGCATGGAGTAGGGGTCACTGGAGGTGTGGGAGGGGGAGGTAGTTGTGAATTTCCTGCATTGTGCAGGGGATTGGACCCTGGTGGTCCCTTCCAACTCTATGATTCTATGACCATTTATGCATGGCTGTTTCCTCATGGTCACCCCGACCCCGCCGACTCCTTCAGCGTTTTGCCTTGATTATGCTTGCATCTTCCAACCGTCAGAGGTCGTCTTGCTCTCCTCACACATTTGCATGCATTTTGCCCGGGGTTTTCTGGATGCTGGCTAAACACGAATTCAGAAAACATAGGCAAAATGCCTGGAAACGTGCAGGGAGAGCAAGGTGACCTCTGATGGTCGGAAAATGCAAGCATGATCAAAGCAAAGCTAAGAAGTAGTCGGTGGGGACGGTGACCGCGAGGAAACAGCCATGCATAAATGGCCACAAAGAATAACCTTCAAGAGGAAATGAGAAAGGCTTCCATTTTGGGACAGGTCTGGAAGCTGATCAAGGGTGAATCTTTGAAGAAGTCTTTTTGTACAGGGGGTTGGATTTGATTGGAGCAGTGTTGTTATTGCTTGTTATATATATATTATGTGGCATTTTTATTGTTTTAATGATTTCCTATGTGTAAGCCCCGTGGGATCTCTGTGGAGATAGGATATAAATTCTTTAAAAAAATACATGGGTTTGCTATCAAATAGAACTAAAAAAGGGAGATCTCTAAATAATTCAGTACGACTGAATAAAAAGCTAAGTGATGAGCTGAAATTAAAAAAAGGTATGCAAAAGAAATGGAAAGCGAGGCAGAAATGGAAAGCAAGGCGAGTGAGTTGTTGCGAGACTAGAAACAAGGGAGTGCTATCCCAACCTTCTGAGAAAAATAAGAATCAGGGAAACTACAGACCAGTTGCTTTGATTTCTTTTCGGGGAAGATACTTGAGAAGATTATAAAGGCAGCAGTCTGTAAGCATCTTGAAAACAATGCAAGTGATTAGTAGAAACCAGTTTGGATTTGTACAAGAATAAATCCCGCCAGATTAATCTTCTCCCTTTCCAGCCCCAATCTGGATACTTAGCTTCGTGGGTCATGAGAAAGCTGGGGGGTGAAACATATCCAGATTTCAGCAAAGTGTCGGACAGACGTTCCCTGTGATATTTTGCTTAGCAGTTAACTAGTTAAAACTAGTTAAATGTAAGCTAGGTGATAGCATCATTAGTTGGATTCGCAGCTGGTTGGGTGATTGTACATAAAGAATACTCATCAGTGGCGCTTGGTCAGTATGGAGGGAGATTGCATTTGGGGGGCCTGCAGGGTTGTGTCTGGTACTATTTATCATTTTACCAATGACTAAGGTTGCCAACCTCCAGTTGGGGCCTGGAGATCTCCTGGAATTACAACTGATCTCCAGATAACAGAGATCTTGTTTCCCTGGAGAAAATGCTATTTCCTCGGGAGGTGGTAAGCTCTCCTTCCCTGGAGGTTTTTAAGACGAGACTAAATGGCCATCTGTCAGCAATGCTGATTCTATGACCTTAGTCAGATCATGAGTGGGAGGGCATCTTGGCCATCTTGGCATGGAGTAAGGGTCACTTTATGATTCTATGACTGCGTTGGAGGGTTGCATTATACCACACTGATATACTGCAACCACATTGTTCACTCTGTCATATAATTGGGGTGGGGGTTATTCCATGTGCTTGGGGAGAGGCTGAGATTTAGTGGTGGAGCATCTCCTTGGCTTACTGAAGGTCCCGAGTTCAATCTCTAGGAACTCAAAGACTCTGGAGAGATGCTGCTAATCACTTAGGGCCGTCAACATCCAGGTAGGAGCTAGAGTGATTCTGGAATTACAACTGATCTCCTGGCCACAGAGATCAGTACTCCTGGAGGAAATGGCAGCTACAGATGGCAAACTGTACAGCCTCACCTCCCCACACTTGTCTCTCTCCCCTCACCAAACCCTGCCTTCCCCAGGCATCACCCTTAAATCTCCGGGAATTTCCAAGTTGGAGTTGACAACCCAACAGGCAGAGTAGTCAAAATGGATAGGGTTGCCAGGTCCCTCTTCGCCACTGGCGGGAGGTTTTTGGGGCGGAGCCTGAGGAGGGCGGGGTTCGGGGAGGAGAGGGAATTCAGTGCCATAGAGTCCAATTGCCAAAGCGGCCATTTTCTCCAGGGGAACTGTAATAGCAGGTAATCTCCAGCTAGTACCTGGAAGTTAGGAACCCTAAATATGGATCTTGATAGACCCCCCCCCCATGGTCTGACTCAGCATAAGCCACCTTTATTAGTTCATGTGATAATTATTTCATCCAAATTTATATAGAAAGGCTATTGATAAGAGCAAGGAACAAACTCTGTTTAGTTAGAAAGAAAGAAAGAAAGAAAGAAAGAAAGAAAGAAAGAAAGAAAGAAAGAAAGAAAGAAAGAAAGAAAGAAAATCTGTGATATATGAAACCAAATGTAGTAGAGTCTTGTGTTACTGTAATTTACTCAAGTTCCGGACTCTAAATCAAGCATTTCTCTGACCTTTTAGACAACAGCCATGTTATTAACTTTCAATCATGTGATGAAGTCTGTTCTTCTACCTGAGGAGAAAGTTAGCCAGCCCTCAAATTAGATGTCGGCCAAGTACAGTCTAGTTAGTCTGTAGAGACTCAATAGGTGCAAGACTGGGGAGGACTAAATTCAAAACCCCACTTTTCTATAAAGTGCACTCCAAAACTTGTGGAATGGCCTGAAGAGACCAGGAATTACACTTCTGCCATTCCGCAAACTATGTAAAACAGAATTGTTCAGGATGGGATGGCAAAGGTAATAGGACTGGACTCAGGAATGAGGAATAATAATAAAAAGAGGTCTTTTTATTATTGGTCTTTTTATTATTGGTCTTTATATGCCGACTTTCTCTACCGTCACTTTTAAGGAGAATCAAACCGGCTTACGATCACCTTCCATTCCTCTCCCCACAGCAGACACCTTGTGACGTAGGTGAGGCTGAGAGAGTTCAGAGGGAACTGTGATTAGTCCAAGGTCACCCAGCTGGCGTCATGTATAGGAGCAGGGAATCAAACCCAGTTCTCCAGAGAACAGTCCACTGCTCTTAACCACTACCCTGCACTGGCACATGGAGGTGCTTTTATAAAGAGAACAATGCTGTGGTCCACTATTTATGGTATGCATCCCCACAGGCACCATGGCCCCTGCCGACACCTTTTCTGGTGCCCACCAAGTACTTATAGAAAGTGGGGCTTTTGCCCAGGAGGACCTCTGACTGGCTGTGCAGATGTACAGGCATCCTATTAAACAGAACCTTTGCCTGAAATGTGGAAGAGTTACTATTTAAGTTATACTTAAGTTTACTCCTGACATTTTTTCATTGGCTCCGCCCTTGGGGGCAGGCATTTTGTGATTGGTTGTACCTGCTGTGGCAGCCATTTTGTATCAGGGCCCACCACCCTGTGTCAGAACTCCAAAGGTGCCCACAGGGAGGGTTGCCAGGTCCTTCTTCACCACTGGCGGGAGGTTTTTGGGGCGTAGCCTGAGGAGGGTGGGGTTTGGGGAGGGGAGGGACTTCAATGCCATAGAGTCCAATTGCAAAAGCAGCCATTTTCTCCAGGGGAACTGATCTCTATCGGCTGGAGATCAGTTGTAATAGCAGGAGATCTCCTGCCACCACCTGGAGGGTGGCAACCCTACCCAAAGGCTCAGAAAGGTTGGAGACCCCTCCACTATCTGTGTATTGGATGTATTATGCTTTCCTTACTGTGTTGTTTTTGTTGTTGGTATTGTTGTTGTTCTTCTTAATGCATTGTGTTCGAATTCTGTCACTCTGCACTTTTTGGCATACTGTGTCTGATAACTTGTTTTCGGCCTTTTATACAGTGATCGTTTCCCTGTGGTCACCCCACCGACTGCTTCTGGGCTTCCTTTTGATTATGCATGCCTTTTCTGCCCGTCAGAGGTTGTCTCGCTCTCCCTACGCATTTTGCCCATGTTTTCCAGGTGCTTTTTTAGCCAGAATATGCAGGCAAAACGTGCGGGGAGAGCAAGACTACCTCTTTTGGGCAGAAAAGGCATGCATACTCAAAAGGAAGCCCTGAAGCAGTCGGGTGGGGAAACGTCCCTGCATAAAAGGCTAGTATTTCTAATTCTTTTGCTGTCCTAGGCCTATTGCACTGTTTATTAAATATCTCATGCTATTGTGCTACTTGTGGAGGGACCGTGGCTCAGTGGGAGAGCATCTGCTTGGCATGCAGAAGATCCCGGGTTCAAGCCCTGGCATCTCAGGTTAAAAAGATCATCCTGAGAGCTGCTGCCGGTCTGATTAGACAATCCTGGCTTTGATGGACTGATGGTCTGATTCAGTATAAGGCAGCTTCATGTGTTCATGTGTGTTCACTTGAGTGCATTGTGTAATCCACCTTGAGTCTCAGTGAGAAAGGTAGGCAATAAATAAAGCGGATAAAATTAAATCAAATAAAATAAACTTTGTGAGAGTCACACCCTTTACCTCGCAGGGTTGTCATGAAGGCAAAATAGAGGAAGGGAGAACAAGGGTATACAGTTCCGGTCACCCAAGCTAAAAAAGGATATTGCAGAGCTTGAGAAGGTGCAGAAAAAAGCAACCAAAATGACCAGGGCGGTAGAGCAACTGCCCTATGAGGAGCGGTTAAAATGCTTAGGGCTGATTAGCTTGGAAATAAGCTGGTTAAGGGGAGACATGATATAGGTCTATAAAATCATACATGGTGTGGAGAGAGTGGACAGGGAGAAGCTTTTCTCCCACTCTCATAATACTAGAACATAGGGTCATCTGCTGAAGCTGGAGGGTAAAAGATTCAAAACAGACAATTGGAAATATTTCTTCATGCAACACACAGTTAAGTTGTGGAACTCCCTGCCCCAGGATGTGGTGAGGGCTGCCAACTTGGAAGGCTTTAAGAGGGGAGTGGATGTGTTCATGGAGGAGAGGGCTATCCATGGCTACTAGTAAAAATGGGTACTAGTCATGATGCATACCTCTTCTCCCCAGGATCAGAAGAGCATGCCTACTATATTAGGTGCTTTGGAACAAAGGCAGGACAATGCTGCGGCAGTTGTCTTGTTTGTGGGGCTTCCTAGAGGCACCTGGTTGACCACTGTGTGAACAGACTGCTGGACTTGACGGACCTTGGTCTGGTCCGGCATGGCCTTTCTTATGTTATTCTGTAATGGATTGGATCCTGTGGATCTGTTCCACGAATATTGGTGCTTTCCTTCAGAACAGAAAGTGTTCCTCTGGTCCAAGAGAACCTAATGCATCACGGAAGAGATTTTGACAGAGGAGATTTGCAGGATCCAACACTATGTCTTGAGGACTTTGGGAAAAGGGCAGAATAAAATCTTGTGCATTCATTTGCATTTTTAAAAAGCACTTTTTTTACCCTTGAGAATACTTTAATGTCTATGAGCAGCAATGCATGTGATAGAATGGTTTGGAATGTGAGTGAATTTGCTGGCAGCTGTTGTCTTGACAGAATATGCTTTGTATGAATGGAAGTCGAAAGTTTTCATCTTTTGAAAATGGGTTCTCCTAGATTGGAAGCGTGGAGAGGATTTATAGCAGCAACCTCATCCTCTTCATTCTCATTTTCTCACTTTACATCCCATAAGAAAGTTTTTTTCCCCTTCCAGGCAACATGAAGCAGACTTTTGTCACACTATGGCAGAGGGGAAAACAGAATGTGCCTTGGCAAAAAAGATACATGCACTAGAACATTTAAATAGGGAATTTATGGGCAAGCTGGATGTCATGTTGCATCATAGAGTTACACAGCAATTATTGTGCTCCTTAGAATCATAGAATCATAGAGTTGGAAGGGACCACCAAGGTCATCTAGTCCAACCCCCTGCACAATGCAGGAAATTCACAACTACCTCCCCCCACACACACTTCAAGTGACCCCCTACTTCATGCTCAGAAGATGGGAAAAAACAACCCTCTAATCTGGTGAACCAGGTTAGTTTCCCCACTCCTTCGCATGAAGCTAGCAGGGTGACCTTGGGCTCATCACAGTTCTCTCAGCCCCATCTACCTCACAAAGTATTTGTTGTGGGGAGAGGCAGGGAAGGAGACTGTAAGATGATTTGATTCTCCTTAAAAGGTAGAGGAAGTCGACATATAAAAACCAACTCTTCTTGTGTTTTTCAATGTTATGTGGACCAATACATGGAATATGCATGGATATGGAAATTCCACTCAGCAAGCATGACATTGGCCAGTTATGGACCTGTCCTCCATGAATTTATTTCATGTGGCAACACATAGCAGCAGCTTCCTGTACATGGAAAAGTGGCTTATAGGGTGTGCTTACAAAAAAAAAACACAGATCTTTGCCAAATACCAGCCTGGAGGGACATTTCCCTTGCCACAGGAATTAATGGGCACATAATTTTATGACCATAACATTTCATTACAAATCTTCTGAAGGTTATTTGTCAGTTTATGCCTGGTGTCAACCAACACTCTTGTCTACCATAATGTCAAGGGAATGCTTGAAAAGGGGGGGAAATTTGGGATTTTTTTTGTTTGCTGTCAAGTCACAGCTGACTTAAGGAAACCCTGTAAGGTTGTCAAGGCAAGAGACGTTCAGAGGTGGTTTGCCATTGCTTGCCTCCGCTTCACGACCCTGGAGGTCTCCCATCCAAATACTTGCCAGAACCGGCTGTGCTTAGCTTCTGAGATTTGACCAGATCAGGCTAGCCTGGGGCTATCGAGGTCAGGGCATATTTGGAAATACCAGTCCATATATTTATGGCTGCAATGATTTTTCTCTCCTATTCTTTTTGCAAAACCCTTTAAAAAAAGAAAGGAAAAAAATATTGTTTGTTTAATATTTTGTTTCAGTCAGTAACCATTGCCTAAGAATATTTTCAGTTCTGCATTTAAAATAAAAATTAAAGTCTTTTTCATACCAGCTTTTTTAAATTTTCCTTTTTAGATCGTACTTCACTGTCTTATCAAAAAGAGTGGGTGGATTAAGATTCCGTTGCATGAGAAATGCTAAATGGAAACTTCTCTGTGCCGCTCTGACTGTGGCCAGAAATATGGTAATTAAAAATTGAGAAGAACATAATCCTTTTTTTGAATCCAAATGGCTTTGCCTGCTTGTAGAATAAGTAAGTATGAGGTCAGTTTTATCCAGTGACAAAGCAGTTTAGATTAATCAGAAAATGTATGGGAGGAAGATTATGACCAATGTAGAATCCCATTCCAGAGACATTATTTCCTTTCTCCCCCCCCCTTCTACAATCATGAAATCCTAGAGTTGGAAGGGGTTTTAGAGGCCAGCTAGTCCAACCCCCTGCTCAGTGCAGAAAACCCAAAATGAGAGCATGCGTGAGTTGGCTGCCCATTCTCGCTTGAACCTCTCCAGCAAGGGAGAGCCCACCCCACCTATCTAGGCTATGGGTACCCTTGTGGATAGGTGGTGGCTAGAGATCTCCTGGGATTACAACTGATCTCCAGGCGACAGATATCAGTTCACCTGGAGAAAAGGGCCACTTCGGAAAGTGGACTGTATGGCATTATACCCCATTGAAGCCCCACCCCAAACCCCACCCTCTTCTGGCTCCACCCCCACCCCCAAATCTCCAGGTATTGACCTGCTCTTACCATTAGGAAGTTTCTCCTGGTGTTCAGCTTAAATCTTGCTAGCCTTGTCCTCTAGAACATCTGAGAAGAAGGCTTTGCCCTTTTCCATAAGACAAACCTTCACCTACTAGAAGAGTGTGGTCATTAAGGAGGGATTGTGGCTCAGTGGTAGAACACGTGCTTTGCAAGCAGAAGGTCCCAGGTTCAATCCCCAGCATTTCCAGCTACAAGGATCAGGCAGTAGATGATGGAAAAGACCTTTCTACCTGAGACCCTGGAGAGCCGCTGCCAGTCTGAGTAGACAATACTAATCTTGACGGGCCAATAGTCTGATTCAGTGTAAGGCAGCTTCGTGTCTCCATGTCTCCGCTTAGTCTTCACTTCTCCAGGTTAATCATACCAAGTTACTTCGGCCTTTCCTTGTAGGACTTGTTTCCCAGTCCCCTTAACCTCTTCACTGCCCTCCTTCAAACCCATTCTGATGTGCCATATCATTTTTCCTGTAATGGAGCCAGAATACAAAATGTCAGTGGTCACAGACTGAGAACAGCGAAGAAGAAAAGAGCTGAGGCTGAATTTTACCTATAAGTAACTTTCAAGGCAAATTTGGTGGGTCTTGTTCAGTCAAAATATTTGTAGGAATCTTCAGGAGAAATTGAAGAGCTTTGGTAAGACTAACATTCTTAAAATAGTAGCATCTCACTTCACAAGGGCACCAAATTTTGCCTGAACTGACATTTGCGGCGCATTTGTGGAGCCTTTGAGGAAATGAAATGTAAGGTCCCATCTCACCCGTCTCTTTTCTCTGAGTACCAGTACCAGAAATTAGTTGGGTTGGTGGGGAGGGGAGAGATCTGTCCCATTTGGAAGTGGAACTTGGAAGTAGGTGATGGAAGGCTTTAAGACAGGAGTGGACATGTTCACGGAGGAGAGGGGTATTCATGGCTACTAGTAAAAATGAATACTAGTCATGATGCATACCTATTCTCTCCAGTATCGGGGGAGAATGCCTATTATATTAGGTGATGTGGAACACAGGCAGGACATTGCTGCTGTGGTCATCTTGTTTGTGGCTTCCTAGAGGCACCTGGTTGGCCACTGTGTGAACAGACTGCTGGACTTGATGGACTTTGGTCTGATTCAGCATGGCCTTTCTTATGTTCTTATCTTAGAACGGTTCTAATAGTTAGAGCGGTTCCTCAGTGGAATAGGCTTCTTCAGGAGGTGGTATGCTCTCCTTCCCTGGAGGTTTTTAAGATGAGGTTATGAGCAATGCTGATTCCATGACCTTAAGCAGATGATGAGAGGAAGGGTATCTTGGCCATCTTCTGGGCATGGAGTATGGGTCACTGGGGTGTAGGGGGGAGGTAGTTGTGAATGTCCTGCATTGTGCAGGGGGTTGGACTAGATGACCCTGGTGGTCCCTTCCAACTCTATGATTCTATGTTCTTATGTTCACTCACATAGAGCAGCCCTATGTCTTGGCTGTAAAACAGAAAATTGTAAGAAGCCCCTCAACCATACAGGAAAAAAGCAAACCTCTTTTTTTTACAGTAAAACTCAAACGAGATAGTTAGGGTTTAGTCCTTTCTAAAACGGCGCGCATCCAAAGGGGACAGGAACCGGAGACGCTCGGCAAAGCTCTCTCCACAAGCATTTCTCGACGATCTTTTTGAAAAATAATCGTTTTTGCTGGGCCGCGTTCCATATCAGAGGAAGGCTTTTGGCCTTGCAATGAATTAAGAGTGTTCACTCGGCATGCTTCTTTGTGGATTTAATGTTTTATTCATAATATTATTTCGCCTTTTGTCTCTGTTTCTTTCTTATTTTGCTGATCCGTAACTCACGCCGGCGTGGGCCCTGCCGAGCCGCCAAGCGGTTGTTTCATATTTTCCATAATTAACATTCTCCCGCGGCCTCCCTGGACCTGCTCTCCCTGCGCTCCTTTCCCTTGTGACACAGCTGCCATCTTATCAGGAGGGAAGGAGTGACATGACCAAAAATGGCTCCCGCGAGAAGAAATATTTGGGTAATTAATACAGGAGTCTCAGTAACGGAAAATGACAAAGTGTAAAATAATTTCAGTGAAGGACTGCAAAGTACTTTTGGGGGGCGTGTGACTAGAAAGTTAAATCAGCAGTGTATTGCGGTGCTTGGGCGGCTTCTCCAGTCTCCGTTTGCCTCCTTGGGGTTTCTTCTTTCCATTGCTGCTGATGTTTAGAAATGGGAAATATTGGTAAGAGGCCAGAAAATGGACGAGGTTACCCAATAGGGTTGCCAACCTCCAGGTACTAGCTGAAGATCTCCTACTATTATAACTGATCTCCAGACGATAGAGATCAGTTCCCCTGGATGAAATGGCTGCTTTGGCAATTGGACTCTATGGCACTGAAGTCCCTCCCCTCCCCAAACCCTGCCCTCTTCAGGCTCCGCCCCAAAAACCTCCCACCGGTGGCAAAGAGGGACCTGGCAACCCTAGTACCCCAGCCTCAGTATGGCATGGGGGATGTAAGTGTGGCTCAGCACCTCTCGGCACGATTCTGTGCAGAAAGTCAATCAATATGGTGACAAAAATGTTGCTCTTGCCACCTTCATTTTCATCATCATCATCATCATGGCTTTTTCTGGTGGTACTTGCTGGTACTGAGTACTGATATCTTGGGGCAGGTCAGAGGGCTCTCCTAAGTTCTGAGTGGGAAATTGGTGGAAATCAGTGCTGGGCCTTTTTTTTGAGAGAGAGAGATCAGCTGCAAGTACCAGATCTGTGGATCTTGTGATGTTCTGGTTGGGGTGCCAGGTCCCTCTTCGCCACTGGTATGAGATTTTTAGGGTGGAGCCTGAGGAGAGCGGGGTTTGGGGAGGGGAGGGACTTGAACGCCATAGAGTCCAATTGCCAGAGCGGCCATTTTCTCCAGGTGAACTGAACTCTTATCAGCTAGAGATCAGTTGTAATAGCAGGAGATCTCCAGCTAGTACCTGGAGGCTGGCAACCCTAATTTTGGGTACTTGACAGGATGTAGATCATCATTTAACCCATGTGCAATCCACACTACTGTTGTAACTTGGGGATTTGTCGAGGTGGATTTCCACGTTTTAGCATGGATTAAGGGTGCCAACCTGCAGTGAGGCCTGGAGATCTTCTGGATTTACAGCTGATCACCAGGAGACAGAGATCAGTTCCTGTGGAGGAAATGATTGTTTTGGAGGTAGATTCTAGGGTGAGGTCCCTCCCTTTCCCTAACCCCAGCCTTTTTGTACTCCACCCCAAAATCTCCAGTTATTTCCCAATCCAGAGTTGTCAACCCTAGGGATGTATGGATTTGTTTATTCAGATAATTTATCCCACATTTCTGCCCAGTTGGGACCCAAAGAAGCTTACCACATCATTTTCCATGCCTCTTTTTTATTCTCCCAACAACAACCCTGTGAGGTGGTTAGGCTGAGAGACAGTGATTAGTCCAAGGTCACCAAATGAGCTTCCATAGCTAAGTAGGGCATCCAATTCTGGGTCTCCATATCCTGGTCCAGCCACTATACCATGCTGGCTCTAATTTGGAATGCCTCTGGAAGCTCCTATCAGAAACAATTCCAGATATAGTTTATCTTGAAGGTCTCACAAGACCACTGTGTAGGGTTACCAACCTCCAGTTACTAGCTGGTGGTCTCCTGCTGTTACAACTGATCTCCAGCCGACAGAGATCAGTTCACATGGAGAAAATGGCCGCTTTGGCAATTGGACTCTATGGCATTGAAGCCCTCTCCTCCCCAAACACTCCTCAGGCTCCGTCCCAAAATCCTCCCGCTGGTGGTGAAGTAGGACCTGGCAACCTTACCACCGTAAGGGGTTACATGGTACATTTCTTCCAGGAGATAACTGTGCTGTGGGGATAATCTCCTGGGCTTTTCCAGGCCAAGATCATGTAAACCTACTGAACAATTTTATTCTGAGAAGGGGAAGATAGAGAGAGAGAACCTGGAGGAAAAGAATCAGTTTTGATTCCAAATGAATACGGTTGCCAGCTCCAGGTTGGAAAATACCTGGGTATATTATGGGGTTGACCCAGAGGATGGCGGGCTTTGAGGAGGGGAGGGACTTCAATGAGGTATAATGCCACAGAGCCTACCCTTCAAAGTTGCCATTTTGTCCTGGTGAACTGATCTCTGTCATGTGGAGATTGGTACCCCTGGAGATCTTCACCCACCACCACCTGGAGGTTGTCAGCCCTATAAATGAGGAGCTTGCACTTCTGTTGCTATGGGAGATGGACTCCTTATGCCAACCCTACCCTTTTAGAAAACCGGGAGGGGGGGACTGACCCAAAATGCAAAGACGCCCCTAGGAACCTATCAATGAGTATATATCAGAAAATACACCACTGACAGAATGTACTAGGTGATCTCTGGGAATGCTTGCCATCTTGGAAAGGTGTACCAAAATTTAATATGCCCGGGAAGTCCCAGAGATGCTTCGCCGTTTTCTCTTAGGTAAGTGGGCAGCTGCGTTACGAGGACCACATTTCTGAATTATAGCTTTGCTGCTATCATAAAGCCCAGAAGAAGAGAAATATATAAAACTACTTCCATTTCCATAGAAGAGTAAAAGGTCATTTCCATGGAAACAGGGAGAAGTCTCAAACTATAATTTTGAAAAGAGCCTGCCTTTGGAAAAAGCCCTGCTCTTAAACAATGAAATTTGCTCTAAAGTTGCAAATCAAATTGGTGTCTTTAAAGTGAAAAAAAGCACAGTGAATTTTGTTATTTTTAAACTAAAGTAATCTCTTTCTGGAAGGGATGTGTGTATGTAATAATGAAGCCGATGTGTTACAAAGTGGGACAGAGCCGGAGCTGGGTTAGTTGTTGTGTATTTCTGTATTCACAGGCTGCTCTAGGGTTGCCAGGTACCTTTTCACCACTGGTGGGAGGTTTGGGGGCAGAGCCTGAGGAGGGTGGGGTTTGGGGAGGGACTACAGTGCCATAGAGTCCAATTGCCAGTGCGGCCATTTTCTCCAGGTGAACTGATCTCTATTGGCTGGAGATCAGTTGTAATAGCGGGAGATTTCCAGCTACTATTTGGAGGTTGGCAACCCTAGGCTGCTCTGATTTCTAGAATTTTCTCTTGGATGCTCCAGTGGGGCTGGAGGCATACACCTGTCCATTTGGGCCAGCTTTATTTTGGCCGACTTACCCTAGCTGGTGCTAACAGGGTTCTTAGAGCTGTGAAGGCTCCCACATATAGACCCATGTCCCTTTGGTCTAATAATTAAATCTTCCTAAGATGAGGTAAAAGATCCTTTGATCTTGACTATTACACTTCCCTGGTAGATAGGGTTGCCAACCTCCAGGTATTAGCTGGACTTCGATGCCATAGAGTCCAATTGCCAGAGGGGCCATTTTCTCCAGGTGAACTGATCTTTAGCGGCTGGAGACAATCTGCAAAAGAAGGAGATCTCCAGCTAGTACTTGGAGGTTGTCCACCCTATAAAGGATAAAATGGAACCCGGGTGTGAAGATGGCCAGATGAGCTTGTAATGATCCAATTGCCTTCTCCCTTTCTGATATAATTTTTGTGCTTCTCTTATAACTCTGGTTTCCTCTTCTGTATTTCAAAGCTTTTGAGTTGGCACTAGCCTTCTCCTCCCCTCCTCCACCAAAAAGAACAAAGCCAGACTCCCGTTCACAGCCCTTTTTCTACCACAGTTCTTTTGCAGGCCAGTTCTTCTGTTGCTGAGCAACAGGAGCGTCTAGGACGATCCTTACGGATATATTCAGGTCATCAAAATGGGGGGAAAACCACCTCTGATATGTATTATTATTATTATTATTATTATTATTATCATCTAACAACCAGTGCTGCTTGGTTGACAATAATGGGACAGGAAACAGTCATTTTTAGGGCTGCCAGCCACAAGGGAGGGGCTGCAGATCTCACAGAATGACAACTGATCTCCATCCTCAAAATCTCCAGGTATTTCCCAAGCTGGAGCTGGCAACCCTAGCCATAGAGGCAACCTTCCAAAGCAGCCGTTTTCTCCAGGTGAACTGAACTCTGTTGCCTGGAGATCAGTTGTAATAGCGGGAGGTCTCCAGCTAGGGTTGACAGGTCTACCTTCACCACTGGTGGGAGGTTTTGGGGGCGAAGCCTGAGGAGGGCGGGGTTTGGGGAGGGACTTCAACACCATAGAGTCTAATTGCCAAATCGGCCATTTTCTCCAGGAGAACTGATCTCTGTCGGCTGGAGATCAGTTGCAATAACGGGAGATCTCCAGCCACCAGTTGTACTAGCAGATCTCCAGCTAGTACCTGGAGGTTGGCAACCGTATCTCCAGCCGCCACCTGGAGGCTGGCAATGCTACGAAGGACACAATTCCAATTGGGGTGGGGTGGCCAGACCCAGGCTGGGAAATACCTGCAGATTTGTGGGGTGCAGCCTGAGGAGGGTGAGGTTTGGAGAGGGGAGAGACTTCAATGCCATCGAGTCCAATTGCCAAAGCGGCCATTTTATCCAAGGGAACTGATTTCTATTGCCTGGAGATCAGTTGCAATAGCGGGAGATCTCCAGCCACCACCTGGAGGTTGGCTACCCTAAATTAGGGAGGGAACTTTCCCTCTCAGTTTTCTTGACATGAATAGATCCAATGTAGCTGCTATTTTCCCTCAATGGGAAATTAGATAATTGGGGCTGTTTCCATTGAGGAGAAAGGCCTGGGGAGGGAATGCTTGACCTCCTTCCTGTTGTGCCATGGCCCTGATCAGAATCAGGCCCTGCGTGCCTGGTCTTTAAAGAAAAACAACAGCAGCTAGGAGCGGCATTCAAAGAACTCCCCGTGTCACGTCTGGCTGTCAGGCTTTTGAAAGGGCATTTGACCGCACCCTGTATTTATCCATCGAAAAGGGAGAGGAAACATGGCCTCGGGCTGACATTTTTCAGAATGGGATTGCGACAACAAAACATTCAGGGCAGAAGTATCAAAAGGAAAAAAAGCGTCATCCCCTCCTTTCATGTGGTGATGACAGGGACAGAGTGTTAAAATGTCAAAGGCGCCGCAGTCGGAGCGCTCTCCATCAGGAGAGGGTTTGAAATGTATTGGGCGTCTCTTTCGTTCTCATTAGCAAAAATTCTGTCCTTATGATATGGGATGAGGAAAGGGGGGGGGCGTTCTTGGGATGGATGCAGTACATGTTCAGCAGGGGAATGCAGGGAAGGGGGAGGAAATAAGGGCATTTCCATACACTTTGCTCGCAAAAAGGTGCATCACTAGGATTGCCAACCTCCAGGTACCTGTGCAAACAATAGACCTGTGCTGACAGTGTTAATTAGATCAAAATAACAGCACGTGAGCTCATTTATATATACAATTTACTGGCATATAATTCAAAATTAACAAAATCAAAAGTAATAATACTCCATAGAGAAGTCCAAGAGAATCTAATGATCTGTTTAGTCACAGTTGAACAGGTAAATTCCTGAATCCTGAAAATCTAACTAACACAAAATTTGTAGGTTGATTCACCAATTAAACATCAAAAATCAAAAAAAGAATTATTCACTTTTGATTTTTGATGTTTAATTGGTGAATCAATCTACAAATTTTGTGTTAGTTAGATTTTTGTGTTAGTTAGAAAGATACATGTTTTAAGAATGTTAACAGCTGAGGAAGCTGTCTTTTGACAGTGAAGGCGTTGAAACCGTCCAGGGGCGCTTCCAGCTTTGATGTGCCTCTATCTGCTCCAGGCTCCATCTTCTTGCCTGGAAAGAAATATATAGAATAAGTCATTGTACTTACATTTGAAAGACAATTGTTGAAACTGTTGAAATTGTTGAAACTGACCATCTTGTTTGGTAGCTTGCTAGCTACATTCTATCTT
This sequence comes from Euleptes europaea, assembly GCF_029931775.1. NCBI lineage: Eukaryota > Metazoa > Chordata > Lepidosauria > Squamata > Sphaerodactylidae > Euleptes > Euleptes europaea. The sequence goes on along the minus strand of NC_079327.1, from coordinate 7,367,293 downwards.
TGTATATATGTTCATGTATGTATCCTTATCATTGTTGGCTCCTTGCACTAGTATATAACATAATCACACTTTTGCATATAGCTTAGTGAGCTTGATACTATTATTTCACACAGCTTGTCTATTTAGTATCGGTGCTTTATTTTTTGCTAAACCTCCAGGTACTAGCTGGAGATCTCCTACTATTACAACTGATCTCCAGCCTATAGAGATCAGTTCCCCTGGAGAAAAGTGCCCCTTTGGCAATTGGACTCTATGGCATTGATGCCCCTCCCCTCCCCAAACATCGCCCTACTCAAGCTTTGCCCCAAAAACCTCCCGCCAGTGGCAAAGAGGGACCTGGCAACCCTACCTTCTGCATAAGGAAAGCAAGACACTTTTTGGAGACAGCATTTCCCTACCCTCTTGTCGCAGTGAGACTTTTATACCCACCTCTGTGCATCCCCCCCCCCAAAAAAAAAAACTCTCTAGAAAGTCAAGTTGCCGCTGAGGCTGGATGTGCCATTGGAGAGGAAATCCCACACAGCATTACAAAGGTTATTAAGCCTGTGTTGAGGCTTCTATAAAAGGCAGAGGATAAATTCCTGCCCTCCTGTCATACGTTTGAAGCAAACGGGAGGGAGCCCTCTGCAAGAATTCAAAAAAAGAATGCATTCCTTTCAAATATCTGTTTGGGAAGCTTATAAACTTATGGCATAGCTCAGTCACGGTGGTTGTCAGTATATTATAGATACTTTTGTGAAACATCCATTTTCCTTTCCCCCCTCACCTGATTCGATCAGCTTTTGCCCATCCCCTGAATCATTAGATTTATTTTTATCAGTGTATGCCGGTTTCATTATTCATGAGTAGTCGAGAGAAATGAAAGAACTCTAGGAATGGAAAAGGCATTAGGCCTTAGCCAGAATTGCAGAGAAGAGTATTTTTACTGCATGTCACAGTCGGCTAAATGCTTTGTTGCCCTGCTAAGTAACAGACTTTCAATACTGTTTTTGTTTCTAGAAATATCTGTGGACGTATGTGAAGACTGCCCTAAAATAATTTTTTATCAATGCGTTATTTTTGTCACCTGTTTGGTGAAGCCTTTCGGAACATAATTCGGTAGTTCAAAGGAGCTAAGATAGGTGCCATGGACTTGTCCAACTTTTCCATGACAGCAGCAGCAGAAGAAAAGTTGGTTTTTATATGCCGACTTTCTCTACCACTTAAAGAAGAATCAAACTGGCTTACAATCACCTTCCCTTCCCCTCCCAACAACAGACACCCTGTGAGGTAGGTGGGTCTAGCCCAAGGTAACCCAGCTGGCTTCACATGGAGGAGTGCGGAGACAAATCCAGTCCCCAGATTAGAGTCTGCCGCTCATGTGGAGGAGTGGGGAATCAAACCCGGTTCTCCAGATCAGAGTATCGCTCCAAACCACCGCTCTTAACCACTGCACCACGCTGGCTCGCATCCCTGTGAGTAAGTCTGCCAGTTCCCTAGTAGGGGTGAGGGATCCCCCACCCCAGCCGCTGTTGCTTAGAGTGGAGGCAGGAGAAGGGGAAAAAAACGGTGTCACATGCACCATCACATCACTTCCAGGGACAACCCAGAAGTGATGGTGGGTAGCTCTAGGAATCACCAGAAACTGTGGTTTTTTCATAGAGTTTCTGGTGATTTCTAGAGCTACCCTATTTCACTGTAGGGTTTTTGCTGGAAGTGACAGAACAGCGCATGCAAGATGTTGAAGGCACCCTGCATCCCTCTACAGAAGACACATAAGAAAGCTGTGGCTCAGGGCAGAGAATCTGCTCTGCATGCAGAATGTCCCAGGTTCAGTTACTGGCATCTCCAGTTGAAAGGGTCATTATCACATATATCAAAGACCTCTGCCTGAGATGCTGGAGAACTGCTGTCAGGTTGGCAGTGTTGTCCTGGATAGACCTAGGGTCTAACTCCATAGAAGGCAGCTTCTTATGTTTAAGTTGGAGTCGAAGCAAACTAGTCAAAGTGTCTTGTTTTCGCTGGATCTATCAGGGTGTGAGGGGAGATGTGAGTGCATCGTAGAGGATGCACCCTACACACATGCACACACTTCCTGAAGATCTCAGATGTGCTGGGCTGTTGCTCAGTGGCAGAGCATCTGCTTGGCATGCAGAAGGTCCCAGGTTCAATCCCCGACATCTCCAGTTAAAGGGACCAGGCAGGTAGGTGATATGAAAGACCTCTGCCTGAGACCCTGGAGAGCCGCTGCTGGTCTGAGTAGACAATACTGACTGTGATGGACCAAGGGTCTGATTCAGTCGAAGGCAGCTTCACGTGTTCATGTGTAGAGCCTCAGCTTGGCATGCAGAAGGTTCCAGGTTCAATCCCTGGCATCTCCAGTTCAAGGGACCAGGCAAGCAGGTGATGTGAAAGACCCTCTGCCTGAGACCCTGGAGAGCTGCTGCTGGTCTGAGTAGACAATACTGACTTTGATGGACCCAGGGTCTGATTCAGTAGAAGGCAGCTTCATGTGTTCATGTATACCGTGCTGTAGCAAACACAGCGGAACAGAGCCTAGTTATTCCTTGCATGCTTAGAGACACACTGAGAAGGTACACTTTTTAGGAACCAAAATGCTACGTTATTGCCCATGAAATCTGGCAAAGAACGCTGTGTGTTTTTATTCATTTTGGTACATTTTGCATTTAATTAACAGGTGAAGGCTGCTCTGGTTCTCTTCCCTCCCAGTACACACAGCCGGCCGTTTCGCTACAAGCAAATGGGGCACCCACGACAACAGAATTTCATATTTTCTGAAGGGGGAAAAAACAGAGGGGGGGTGAAGTGGGACAGAAATTTCTCTGGATGCTTTGGTATTTACTGTTGAATACTCGAGGGAGATTGGCACCATCTGTCTCCACTACTTAGCTTGATGTGAAATTATGAGGTGGTATAAAAGACAAAGGACATTACTAATATATTTAAAAAATGGTCAACAACCCTCAGGGCTTCTTTGAAATGCAATATCTAGCATAAATAAAGGTGTTTTTTTGAATACAAAAGAAAAAGAATTACCAGTTTCAAGGCATTACCTGGCCTCGGTGGAGGTTACAATACCTGGCAGCATGTAAATCACATCTGCCCGGTGAGATTTGGTGCGTGTGTGGCTGTGCGTGCCGAATGCCGCACTCTATTGCCTGATTCCTGAGGGTTTGCAGAGAGACATACGGACCGCCGTTCATTACTGGCTTCCTTCCCCGCAAATAACAGCATTCGTATTTAGTGGGAGGCTCCGAGAGGCCCTGGGAAACTCACACGGGGTCCCCCGAGCTCCCACGTTTTAAATCTCTGCAGCTTGTTTGTGCTTTTGTTCGCCTGTCATTGCGCGGCGAACAGCAGGGCTGGTGTCTGCCTTCGGCATCAGGCGGAGACACCGGTCGGGGATAGGTGAAAACCAAAGGCCCAGGGAAGCAGTTGGGAGGGAAACATGTTTACACCGATTGGCCGCGCCGTCGAATCCTAGGTGGGAAAGACCGAGGCACTGCTGGGAGGGCGGTGTCGGTTGCTGGGCCGCCTAATAGTAGCTTTTGAAAGCCCCTGCCGATTCCTATTTGCTTCATACATTGGCTGGCTCTTGGGCCTAAAAAGCTCTTATAGAGTTTCTGTTATTGTCGGGCCAGGCTGAACCAGCCGTCTGCCCTCGATAGACCCGGTGAGGTATTGAAAGAGGTCAGGTCCAGGGCCCAGGATTCTTGATGGACAATGGCGGTGAGCCATCAACAGCCAGATGAAATGTTTCCACTTCCATTGGCACGGCGACCGAATCGATTCTCGTTCAGACAGCCTGGGAGATGTCTTCTATCCTATGGCTCGGCTAACAGTCGAGACGTCTTCTGGAAGGAGGAACTATCCAGGGCAAGGTGCTCTTCCTCCAATGGAAGCATCTTTTCCTCAGGAGAAAGGCTTCCTCCGCTGGAGGAAGGCGCCGTACTGTGTGAAGCAGGGTTGCTAACCTCCAGGTACTTGCTGGAGATCTCCTGCTATTACAATGGATCTTCAGCTGATAGAGGTCAGTTCCCCTGGAGAAAATGGCTGCTTTGGCAACTGGAGTCTATGACATTGAATTCCCTCCCCTCCCCAAACCCCACTCTCCTCAGGCTCTGCCCCAAAAACCTCCAGGTATTTCCCAACCCGAAGCTGGCAACCCTAGTGTGAAGTCATAGGACATAATGAAATTTGCTTTTCGCTGAATCTCTGGCAGAGTAAGAAGGCAACTGTTTTCCTTTTCGTCTGCATTTCCAGTGCCGCATATTTCCTCATTCTAACTCTCAGTGGCCCTTCCGCCAGACATAGAGTACATGCCACTGTATCGTTGCAGCTGCTTTTCTTTAAATATTGTATACAGTTAGTTATGTACAAAGTCATAGAATATGGTGCCCAACAAAGTCAGAATATTGCGTCCAATTTTGACGGGTCTTCATCGGCGACCTATCCGTCTTCCCCCCTGTGTCCTGGAGAGGCAGGCGACTCATCTCTGAAGTGTGGAAGACCTCGGAAGTGAGGTCTTCTTCAGGGCAGTTCTCACATCAGCACGACTGCAGAGAAGGGCAGGGGTTTTCATCCTTGCTGTTGAATGAGTTTGGGAGGCATTTTGAGCCTACCCCTTTCTCCTCCAAACCTGGGAGACAGAGGAGAGTCGAAGCCCCACATGAGGAGACTTCTCAACTGTCTTCCACTTTGGAGTCTCCAGTTAAAATGTCCTCAGTGTAGGAATGTACACCTGTGATCCCCTGGGTGGGGTAGTGGTCATCAGTGAATCAGAAACTCTCCAGTTCAAAGGTCACCTCCTTCTATGGACTCATCAGATGGATTATATAAGGTATAATTTCTCACATATGTGCAATATAATAATGCTGATCTGCCTTCAAGGTTATTGTAAGGATCATTGTGATATTATTAGTTTATTCAAGAATGGAAATCCTGGAGAGACGGTATGAAATTAGATCTATATTGAAATTTCTCTCAGAATTTCTATTTCATTTTTTGGGGGGGAGGGCAACATACTTGCCACAGTCTAGTTCTATGGAAAACAAATGAGAAAAAATAGTTTGTAGAGGAGAAGTCTGTTCCTGTTCTGTCTTTTTCTTCCTTTCCCCCCTTTTCTGTAGGTTTTTATACTCCACTTTTCTCTACCTTAAGGAGTCTCTACCTTAAGTGGCTTACAACCGCATTCCCTTCCCCGCCCCACAGCACACACCTTGTGAGGAAGGTGGGGCTGAAAGATCTCTGAGAAAACTGACTAGCCCAAGGTCACCCAGCAGGCTTCATGTGTGGGAGTGGGGAAACCAACCTGGTTCACCAGATTAGAGTCCACCGCTCATGTGGAGGAGTGGGGGATCAAACCCAGTTCTCCAGATTAGAGTCCACCATTCTTAACCACTACACCATTCTTAACCACTGACTCTTTATTAACTGGATTAAACTCGATAACTGGATTAAAATAATGCTGGGAGTTCCCAGCATTATGGAACTCATGGTGCATGAACTTGTTTAGTTGAGCTCTCGGTTGACCATTGTTTTATGAAGCCACTGTGTATTTTTTATGTTCACTTTTAACAGAGAAGCTATGCTGAGGCCAGTTTTATCTCAAGGAAACCAGTCCGGCTGGTACATTTTCTCCGCACAGCAATATCATCCAGAACAGCGAGGTCTCCTCCGAACCCACAATGAGCTGCCGTGACTTCTCTCTGAGATAATAGAAGCTTAGAATAGTTATATCGGCAGAGGTGGCTTCAGTCTAGCGGTGTTCCTGAGGAGATAAAAAGCAACCCTTGAAATGATAGGTCATTAGCCGCGTTCAAAGAGAACAATATGCGATAGGCTCTAAAAGAATGGCAGTTGAGAAGCAGGCGCTCCTCTGGGGGAATCCGCGGATCGGACTGCAGCAGTGTTTCCCTATTGCTTACAAGATCAACTGTGGCAGGAATTTGACTGCCCGCTTTCTGAATCAATAGGACAGTTTGGAGGTTTGGCCTAATGGCTGGGATGATCAGAGAAGGTAAATTCATGCATGATTCATTGCTGAAGATCTGCAAAAAATATCTGAGGCATTGCACGGGAGTTAACAGTGTGTGAAATTCCACCTGAGGATCGTGCTAGACTTGCTGGGAACTTCAGCATGAACATGATTACCTTAACTGCTCAGACTCTCCTGAATAAACACAAGACAAGCTGCTACTAGGTTTTTTTTGGGGGGGGGACGTTCCCTGGGGAAGTTGGATTCAAACATCTGTTCAGTATCCACATTTGCTACGGGGCCGGGTCATTGGCAGCTTGTGAATGTGCTTCCCACATGTATATGGTCATGCCATTAAAGTGACATACATTGTAAAGCAGGGAATCACTTGTTGTACATCTTTTCTTTGTGACTATACAGTCGGAGGCATCCTTTAAATGACCAGTGTTAGTCTGCTTTTTGCATTTTTGTAATCAACAGCTGCACATGTGAGAAGTGATAATCCGAAGTGATTGCAAGCTTAGCTGCGTTTATGGGCAGAAACTGAAAGAACATAGGGACAGCTAAGTAGTAAGTCCCAGCACAAAACAATAATTTGTTTTCACTGTATCTTTTAAAAATTAGAGGCAGTGGTGGTCTGAGGGGCAGCTGTAGTGAGACAGCAATATAGAATGAGAAAGTAATGTAATTGTATCAATTGGATGCATCTGAATATGAATATATCCAAACAGCTCACTGAATGATCAGTTCCCTGTTTGAAGCGGGCAAACAAGACATGAGCCGAACTGGTGGAAGATTGATCATAGCTAGAATTTAATCAGAATTCTTCTGGCTTTCCTAAGAATTCTTCAGGTGTTTTATTTTCAAATCTGCTTCCAATTGCACTTTAGGTAAAATCTGACAACTGTACCTTTGGCCTAACATAATGGCTGCATTCAGACATTATTATACATCTTGGTTTATCAGTGCAGCTGGTTCATCAGATGGAAGTGTGTGGGTTGGCATTAAACTGGGTTTCAAACCAGGGTATGTAGCTAGCTTGTTAGCCACAGTTTGTACTAACTGTGATTGGTTGCGATGTCTGAATCCACAAACTACAGTTGGTTCAGTAGTTCCGTCTCTCCAAGCCCTTGGTAGGAGGCAGATGAGAAATGTCGGCACCAGACAATATTTGTTACTTGTTTCTGGAAAAGTAACCAGAGTTTGTTGGATAAACCAGAGTTTAAACAAACCATGGTTTATTTACGCCATGCCAGGGGACAAGAGTTTTGCCCTGGGCTGAAGGAGATCAGCTGCTCAGCCCCACTCACTGCTGTGCCTGAGGCAATGAAAGAACCTCTGCCCGGGGGGAAAGGGCTCTGACCTTTATACAACAAGTGAATAAAATGGGGCATTCGCTGCCAGAGAATGTAGTGATGGCTGCAGGAACAGAAAACTTTAGAAGGGGAATAGATGCCTTTGTGAAGGATAGGTCTACCAGCGGCTCCTAGCCACGGTGACTAAAGGGAACCTCCACATTCAGAGGCAGTAAACCTCTGAATACCAGTGCCAGGAAGCAACATCAAGTGAAGGCTTCGGCCTCGATGCCATGTTCCGGAGGAACTGGTTGGCCCCTGCGTGAGACAGGATGCTGGACTAGATGGACCACTGGTCTGATCCAACAGGGCTCTTCTGATGTTCTTATGAAGGCCTCGGCCTCTACGCCCTGTTGTTGGCCCTCCAGAGGAACTGGTTGGCCCCTGCGTGAGACAGGATGCTGGACTAGATGGACCATCGGTCTGATCCAGCAGGGCTCTTCTTATGAGAGACATTTAGCACTGTTCTATTGTACTGATACATTTATTTGAAGGAGACATTTTTAGTGTGACTTTTATTGTAAACCACTATGACTCCTGCCTTGAATACAGTCTTTTCGGCGGCTTCTTTCTGACATTTTAAGCACATTGTGCTGTTAATGTGGAACAAAGAATTTATTTATTTCCCAAATGGATATGCTTCCTCTCCGGAAACCCTGTTGCTTAGAAATGAAGCACGGCTCAGAATTTGTCTACCAGCTTTCGGCATCATTAGAACAGTTCAGAGATCAGAGGCAGGATGGGATCACGTTGTAAACAGCACTACGTCTATCGCGGGCGACCAATTTTGACTGTGCCTCCTGGGCGGGGGGAAGGGAACACAGTAGCAAAATAGCAACCAAAGTTGGCCTTCGGTTTCCAAAAAATGTCGATCCCCTAAGGCCTGAAACAGAAACAAGGCTAGAAGAGAAACTTTTGTACCACTACAGCCATTCCGGAGGCCCTCATTTAGGCCTCCACCAGGGCTGCTGATCAGAAGAAGATGAACATCTTGCTCTGACAGACGATGGGCAGTAACTGTGACACATATGCCATTTTCGAGGGCTCGCAATGAAATGAAATAGAAAAAATGAGGGGAGAGGCAACATTATTTTTTATAAGCTGCAAGCCAGGGGTGAAGACAGATTCCTCCAGTAATGAAACAATGATCAGTACATCTGACAGTCACTCTTTCATAAGGAAGCTGAACAGTCAGCTGTGGAATTCCCAAGGGATTCTTGCAGATAGTGCTACCATCTATTTTTTAAAAAAATATATATTTTGAGTTTCTGTGTGAGTCCCAGTAAATTATGATTCTCCCTGTATACTGTCAAGCTGTTTTGACCCTGACCCAACAACCAATGAGCCACTTCAGCCAACTCCCACCTAATGGTCTTCTGTCAAACCCTGTAACTAAAGACACTCCAAATCTGGTCACCACACCTTTAAAAAAAAATATTTCAGAGCTTGAGAAGGCACAGAAAAAAGCAACCAAAATGATCACGGGACCAGAGCAACTGCCCTATAAGGAGTTGTTAAAACTCTTAAGGCTGTTTAGCTTGGAAAGAAGGCGATTAAGGGGAGACATGATAGAGGTCTATAAAATTATGCATGGTATGGGGAGAGTGGACAGGGAGAAGCTTTTCTTGCTCTCCAGTAATGCTGGAACGTGGGGTCATCTGCTGCAACTGGAGTGTGAGAGATTCAAAACAGATAAAAGGAAGTATATCTTCACACAACACATAGTTAAATTGTGGACCTCCCTGCCCCAGGATGTGGTGATGGCTGCCAACTTGGAAGAGGAGAGTGGACATGTTCATGGAGGAGAGGGCTATTCATGGATACTAGTCAAAATGGATACTAGTCATGATGCACACCTATTCTTTCCAGGATGAGAGGAGCATGCCTGTTATATCATGTGCTGTGGAACACAGGCAGGACAATGCGGCTGAAGTCATCTTGTTTGGGGGCTTCCTAGAGGCCCCTGGTTGGCCACTGTATGAACAGACTGCTGGACTTGATGGGCCTTGGTCTGATCCAACGGCTTTTCTTATGTTCTTATGTAAATCCATCCCAAAATGTATGACTTGACCTTTGATAGGTACTGATTAGAGGATATGATGACCCTCTTATTTAACTCAAGATCTATTTTAGTTTAATTCGAGGAAAGTAAATCAATTAATAAAACGTTGACTATTTAGAAATGAGTGGGGTTTGCAGTAATGCAGACTTTGGGGGAGTAATAGACAATAAACAAACTTCCCAGGGACATTTTAACCCGACATGGCATGCTGTTGTTTTGTTGGCTGTTTCAAACAGAATTGCTACAAAATATATATGGAAGGAAACTCTTACATTAAAAGGTTTCTTGAAACTTCAGCAGTCATGGAAAAAAAATCAGAAAATGCTGACATTCCTTCACATTTCGCAGAAGAGTAGTGCAGCTGTGCTTTCCAACTGCACTTAAATCACACCATTCTTGCATTTTGCGGCTTCTAAATGTTCTTTCACTGCCATCTTTTCTACTTTTTCTGCGCAGCACATTAGCTAAAGCTAAATATTGCAGGAGCTGATTTTCTTGTTTGTCCTCCTCTTGCATAAGGATGAAGAAACTAGCAAATAAGGGGGTTCTTTCAGATTTGCCAACCTCCAGGTACTGGCTGGAGATATCCTGCTGTTACAACTGATCTCCAGACGATAGAGATCAGTTCCCCTGGAGAAAATGGCTGCTTTGGCAATTGAACTCTATGGCATTGAAGTCCCTCCCCTCCCCAAACCCCGGCCTCCTCAGGCTCTGCCCCAAAAACCTCCCACCGGTGTCGAAGAGGGACCTAGCAACCCTAGGTTCAACCAACAGGTTGAAATTAAATCAAAAGAGTTTCCGTCTAGACATTAGGAAGAATTTTCTAACAGAGCGGTTCCTCAGTGGAACTGGCTTCCTTGGGAGGTGGTAAGTGCTGCTTCCCTGGAGGTTTTTAAGAAGAGGTTAGATGGCCATCTGTCAGCAATGCTGATTCTATGACCGTAAGCAGATGATGAGAGGGAGGGCATATTGGCCATCTTCTGGGCACGGAGTAGGGGTCACTGGGGGTGTGTGGGGGAGGTAGTTGTGAATTTCTTGCATTGTGCAGGGGGTTGGACTAGATGACCCTGGTGGTCCCTTCCAACTCTATGATTCCATGATTCTATTCTATGATTCTAATGTTCAAGGAGCCAAGTTTCATACCTCCCATGGCTTTCTAAAAATCCAGCTTTGGAGGAGTACGTGATGCTATAATTCTGTTAGTGTTTTTTTTTAATTGTCTATTGCTTTAGCAGTTTTTTTATTGTCTATTGCTTTAGCAGTTTGATTTAAAACATATTTTTAGAAATTGATTAAAACATGTCATTTTATGAGAAGTGCTTAAACAAAATCCATTCTACTTTCCAATGTTGTAAAAGGGCTGCATTATGCCCTATCGATGTGGTTTCTCTTCCTATGGAAACTAGAAGAAGGAATGTTAATCTCTCCTTTAGAGATCAATGAGGCTTAAAAGGACCCTTCCTCTGCTCTACTTTGGGTGCCGGTAGATATTACTGCAAACTTTCCTTACTGCCCGGAGTGAATCTTTTTATGTCATCCTTTCCTTTCCGCCGCTCATGAGGAGGAGTGGGGAATCAAACCCTGTTCTCCAGATCAGATTCCACCGCTCCAAACCACCGCTCTTAACCACTAAACCACGCTGGCTCTCTAGTATTAGCAGCAGAGGAAGTGAGCTGTGCGAAGGGCAGAAGGAGCATGGTCACAAGATCCAAGTCTTAATCCCTTGAAGCCAAGGGGTTTTAGAAGGGTATAACTCTGCTTAGTACTGCACTGTTGGGCTATGACTTTCCTGGCTAAATGGAGAACAAGCTGGAAGACTGGGGTGGGTGGGTTTGCTCCGTTCTGGTTTTCCCAATTGTCCTTTGACGGGGCGGCATGATTGTTTTGCTCACGCTGTTGAGTGTTTTGACAGCGGGTGACACGGTTTGTTCCGTTTTTAGTCGGAAACAACTTCCTGGAGGAGATCAAAACATAAGCGTTGTGATGTTTAGAATGATAATGTCCTGTGCTAGCCTTACATCTGCCTTGGTTTTACATATGGTGTTTATTGAACCACAAATTATTTGCTTTATCATCCAGCTTTTTATTATTGCAACTTGTATTAATAAATCAGGTCTACACTGTGATAAAAGCCCCATGGCGCAGAGTAGTAAGCTGCAGTACTGCAGTCCAAGCTCTGCTCACAACCTGAGTTTGATTCCAACAGAAGTTGGTCTCAGGTATCCAGCTCAAGGTTGACTCAGCCTTCCATCCTTCTGAGGTCGGTAAAATGAGTACCCAGCTTGCTGGGGGTAAAGTCTAGATGACTGGGGAAGGCAATGGCAAACCACCCAGTAAACAAAGTCTGCCTAGTAAACGTTGGAATGTGACATCACCTCATGGGTCAGGAATGACCTGGTGCTTGCATAGGGGACTACCTTTACCTGTTTACACTGTTGGTGACCCACCAAGTGGAATGCAGGCCACCAGCCACATACGATGCCCTGACAGGCGTTGGACAGCTCTACCTGTTCTCGCCCTCCCAGGTGTGTAACAAAACACATGGCTGGTGATCTCGATTTGGATTGGGGGGGTCACAGGTTATGCAGATCTGACGTACGCAGTGGCAGACCTACATTTTTGGGACCCTGAAGTTTGAACTGTTACATAGAATCATAGGGTTGGAAGGGACCGCCAGGGTCATCTAGTCCAACCCCCTGCACAATGCAGGAACCTCACAACTACCTCCCCCCCGCACACCCAGTGACCCCTACTCCATGCCCAGAAGATGGCCAAGATGCCCTCCCTCTCATGAACTGCCTAAGGTCATAGAATCAGCATTGCTGACAGATGGCCATCTAGTTCTACCCGGAGGGCCCTTCACAACCAGCAACAGTAGGGCAACATCCAACAAGGTCCAAAGGGCCTTGTCGCCTTTGCAAGGACCTTGAGGCCCAAAGGGCGGAGAACAGGGTGGTGGGGTGGAGTCCTTGAAAATGGGCCATACAGTGAGCCCCTTCCCACCAGCAACGAGGTCTGGGTAACTGAGGTTATCTTCTTCAGTGAGGTTGTTCTGTGGCAGATGTACTGGTTCATTCTCTAATAGAGAGGTAGAAGGTCATCAGAGGGGGCTCATTAGGATAAAGAGGTGAAAATCTGGTTTTTGGGGTTACAATGCACAAGCGAGACGAGTTGAGAACTCATGTCTTTTTATGGTTCTGATTGGCTCGAGCCTGAGGGCTGAGATATAGAACTATTAAACCATGCACCAACGAAGGATTCAAGGATCCAGCTGCCTAAATGTAGGCTTTGAATAGATTCTGGCAAGCTCAGTGAGCCCACACAGCTGGGGGTTCGAGCTCTACAAGCCCCCAAGAACATTTTGAAATTTGGCCAATTACAGGGGCATTTTGAGGCCATATGAAATAGGTATTAGAGCACATTCTAAGGTCAATATTGCCCTGACCTGGATGGCCCAGGCTAGCCTGATCTCCTCAGATCTCAGAAGCTAAGCAGGGTCAGCCCTGGTTAGCATTTGGATGGGAGACCACCAAGGAATACCAGGGTTGCTGTGAAGAGGAAGGCACTGGCAAACCACCTCTGTTAGTCTCTTGCCATGAAAACCCCAAAAGGCGTCACCATAAGTCGGCTGCGACTTGAAGGCACTTTACACAAACAAGGTCAATATTAAGTACTTCAACCCATTGGCTTATGATTATATCACTAAAATAGCCTTATTTTAATAATAAATACTTAAAAAAAAAACCTCTGTTGATTTTGTTGAAAAATTCACTCATTAAAAAAAAAAATGCTTCATGGCCCCTCCAGGACTAGGGTCCCTGAAGCTTACGCTTCATTTGTTTCATAGTAGATCCACCACTGGACGTACGTATATAGAGCAGTGAAGCATAGATGTTAAGCTGCCTCTGTTATGCCTCTTTGCACTGGGAGAGAAAGAGACACGTTTCCCTTGGGGATCTGAAAAGCTATACAGCATGTCCTACTAGTGTACAACGACCACTTCTGGTTTGCTCTGTGCTCCATTCCTCCTTCAGGATCCTTAGAGAAACACAGGAAGGGATCCTGTGATACCTTGGGTTATTCTCTGGCTCCTTGTACAAAGGGCAGTGTGAATGAAAACAACAACAGTGGAAACTGCAGTTTCCGTAGGGTGAAGTTTTGTAGTGGATTTGCAAGGCAAGGAAACAGGATTGTGTATGGCTGTTGGCTTGTTAACAGCTCTCCTTCCAAAATGATCCCACAGCAGTCTTGATTTCTCAAGTACCAAGTCAGCATAGAACTTGTACCCCCTCTAGTAACTATCCATAACTTGGTAACAGGCTTGCCAACCTCTAGGTAGGGCCTGGACTTCTCCCAGAATTACAACTGAGCTTCCAAATGACAGAGATCAGTTCTGCTAGAGAAAAAGTCTGCTTTGGCGGGTGGATACTATGGCCATTTATGCTTGGTAATTAGCAGCGTGTTCCAGGCTGAAGTGCCCCACAGCTTTTTTTGAGTTTTTCACACTGAACCATCATTTAGGAAGTGACTGCGAAGCTGGCACATACCTGCTTCACATTTCTTAAGAGCCCCTTTAACGTGATCTTCTGTGTTTGCTCCGCCCCGCTGCAAAGAATCCCCTCAAGGAAGCATGCAAAATTCACAGCTGCGTGTTAGCTATGCAAACGGAGGTTGCTAATGGAAGGAATGAAGGAGAAGGCGAGTGGGGTGTGTGTGGAATTTTTTCCTTTTGCATCGGGACAGTGAATAAGCATTTTAAAGGTCCCATTTAGAAAAAGAGCTTTGAGCAAGCATCACAATTGACCCTGCATAAATGGTCGATGCCATTATTCCCCACGGAGGTCCATCCCCTCACCAAACCACGCCCTCCCCAGGTTCCACCTCCAAATCTCCAGAAATTTCCCAGCCTGGAGTTGGCAACCCTTCTTGCTGGAGACCAGCCTGTTGTGTTGAGAGCTATGGCTTCTTCACTGGGACATGCATTATTTGTGTGCAGTGGCCAGTCGTTCTGGGTGCTGAATTCACCTCCGTTCTGAAGCCCTGCTGCAGTAAGTTTCTGTTGCCTGAATTTCAAAATTAACTATATGGTTAAATTGACTCTGTCAAGTGCGGCCCAACACACATCCATCACCACTGGGAAGATGCTGACACCAGAGCTGCTGCTATTAAAGGAGCTGTCACATCCTCAAGCCAGGCTCGATGAGATCATCCTACAGCTTTGGGTATCAACTCGGTGCCCAGTGGACTAGGAAATCGTTTTCATCACCCAGTGCCAAGGGACAGTTCCTTGGCCTACTCCCAAGCATGGGGGGAATACCCTCCCCAAAGCCAATGTGGCACAGAGTTATTTAGCGGGAAACTCTCGTTTCCCAGTGTATTTCATTGCTCTTCATCCAGAGACTTTTCCCTGCAGTATGATACATTTCACCTTTTTCCAGTGTGGTGCAGAGAGGAACTTTGTTTCCTAATGACAGTCACATTTGGAGACGCCACAAGCTGCTGTCTTTTAGGCATCAGTTGAGGGAGGGGGTTAAATATTTATTTTTTAAAGCCTTTTGTTGAATTATTAAAGAACCTAAGCAAAGCCATGCTGGATCAGACCTAGGTCCATCAAGTCTAGCAGTCTGTCCACACGAGGTACCTCTAGGAAGCCCACAAACAAGACGACTGCAGCAGAATCCTGCTTGTGTTCCACAGCATTTAATATAATAGGTATGCTCTTCTGATCCTGGAGAGAATAGGTATGCATCATGACTAGTATCCAGTTTGACTAGTAGCCATGGATAGCTCTAGAGTTAAATAAGAGGGTCATCATATCCTCTAGTCAGTACCTCTCAAAGGTTCAGTCATACATTGTGGGATGGATTTACATAAGAACATAAGAAAGGCCATGCTGGATCAGACCAAGGGCCATCAAGTCCAGCAGTCTGTTCACACAGTGGCCAACCAGGTGCCTCTAGGAAGCCACAAACAAGACGACTGCAGCAGCATTGTCCTGCCTGTGTTCCAAAACATCTAATATAATAGGCATGCTCCTCTGATCCTGGAGAGAATAGGTGTGCATCATGACTAGTATCCAGTTTGACTAGTTGACATGGATAGCCCTGTTCACCCAGCATTGCTTTACCTTTGCTGGTGCTTCTGCTGTTTTATGGTGTGTTTGAAATTAGAGTACCATTGCTTTTGTTTGTTTGTTTATTATCTTTTTTTTAAAAAAAAACACCCACTTTTCTGCTGTTCTTACTGCCAGTGTTGTATAGTGGTTAAGAGTGGCGGACTCTAATTTGGAGAACCAGATTCGATTTCCCACTCCTCCACATGAAGCCTGCTGGGTGACCCTGGGCTAGTCACAGTGCTTTCCGAAACCTCTCAGCCTCACCTACTTCACAAGGTGTCTGTTGTGGGGAGGGGAAGGGAAGGTGATTGTAAGCCACTTTGAAACTCCTTAAAGGTAAAGTGAGGTATAAAAACCAACCTTTCTTTTTAAATGCTTTTTAGAAGTCCATTTCATGGTTTCTAATGGACATTATAAGCCGCTTGAGGAATAATTGCATGGACAGCTCAGCTGCAAGTATTTACCATCATTAAATCAAGTCAACAATACTTAGGATTGCCAACTTCCAGGTGGTATTACAAAATTATCAGCACATATGGCCAAAAACAAGTGCTTTCCAATGTAGTTATATTCTGTAAGCATATAACATACAAGCTTGCAATCTACAGTTGCTCATGCGTTCTGTGATGTCAGTTGCTTATGCACAATTATCAGCACATGTTTTGATGGAATATTGAATTTCATGTATGCAAAACATTGCATGTTTGATAATTGTGCATAAGCAAGTGGTATCACAGAACGCATGAGCAATTGTAGAGTGCAAGTTTGTATGTTATATGCTTACAAAATATAACTACGTTGGAAAGCACTTGTTTTTGGTCATATTTGCTGATAATTTTGTAATACTGTCCATGGGCAGCACAAGTTTTCTCATTTTGATTTCCTAAACTTCCAGGTGGTGGCTGTAGATCTCCTGGGATTACAACTGATCTCCTGGTGACAGAGATCAGTTCATCTGGGGAAAATGGCTGCTTTGGAAGGTGAACTTTACGGCATTATACCACACTGAAGTCCCTCCCCTCTCCAAACCCCACCCTCCTCAGGCTCCACCCCCAAAACCTCCAGGTATTTCCCAACCCAGAGCTGGGATCCCTAACAGTACTGGATGGTTTGATACATGTCTTTCCTGACATCTGAAAAAACGTTTTTTTCATGGCACTGCAAATTATATACAGCAGGATAAGAGGAAGACCCAACAAGAGATGGATTGACTCAATAAAGGAATAAAGGAAGCCACGACCCTCAATTTGCAAGACCTGAGCAAAGCTGTCAAAAATAGAACATTTTGGAGGACATTGATTCATAGGGTCGCCGTGAGTCTTGAAGGCACTTAACACACACACACACACACACACATATATACTCTATACATATCTTATATTTTTATTTAGCCCTAATCCCTTTATAATCCCTTGCAAATTGCATGCATGAGCAAACTTCTTGATTGTTCATTTCTTTGGGGATACCACATAGAACTTCAGAAGGAAGACATTTATCTTTGCATGAGAAACAGTCTGCCGTAGAATAATGTATCATCAGTTATTATAAACATGTCGTCTTAAATCTATTTCACACATTTGCACATAAATAAATATAAGTGTATGTTTCTTCTAAGCATATGGAGATCCGACTGTGCTTTATTGCAGATTTAATTCTTGCTGTCTTTAAGCAAGCACCCAATATAATTATAGAAGGTAGCAAAAACATTAAACATTCATTACATTCCTCCCCCTCCCCGCTTTCCTCTTGTCTTTTGGTTTTAGGGTATAAATTGAAAAGGCTGTTAAACTACTCTGATCGTAAATAATGTAATGGTTCTGTGCAGGGACGCTGAGAACTTTACCCAAAAAATGGTGATGGGCATTCCAGCTTACTTTGTTTGAAATGCCCATTTTTAATCAGCTAAAATATATGCTCTCAAACAGCCTTGCATCTGCCCAGGAGCACTGGGCAGTACTGGAGGGGACAGACTTCTGTGATATCACTTCCTGTTTTTGAAACTGGAAGTCACATCATTGCACTCGAGGCATTTCAGAATCTCTATAGTAAACAAACCCTAGAAGTTCCTAGAGTGCCATGACATCACTTCCTGTTCCGGAACAGGAAGTGATGTCATGGCACCAATTGGCATTCCCTCCCACTGGGCCATTGAGCAAGAGGATCGGATGGGGAGCAATTCCAGGAGGTCCCTTGCTAGAACCAGCTAAGGGGCAACTTGTGCAATACCAACATTCAACATGGACCCTGGGTAAAGTCTGGTAGCCTTTGATCAGACATGCCTGGGTCATTATGGGCTGTCTCCTTCAGAAGCAGTTAAGTTAGAGTTTATGTGCTGCTTAATAAATGTTTTAATAAACTAATATAAAATAAATTTATCCAAATGAAGACATCATCAATTTATTTGTAGCCTACCTTTCTCGCTAAGACTCAAGGCGGTTGACAGAATAAAACACAATGCAGTCACACAGTTTAAACAACCAGTTCATAATGGAATAGGGCTAGGATTCATAATTCAATAGGGTTAGGATTACAAGATTAAAGGACAGTGCAAAGAATGCAGAAAGTGGGGGGTGCAATCCTACAGCAGAAAACATCCAATGGAATAGGACTGGGATTACTAAATTAACAGACATACAGGCCCCGTCCAAACATAGCAAAAAATCATAGTTGAATTAAACTATGGTTAGTGTGGCTGTCTGAATGAAGGACACTCCACTAACTAGGGTTAGTTGGGTTCCATTGGAGTAGAATCTGGGGCCAGGATTTGAAATTGGTTTATTAACCATAGTTGGTCTTAACTATGTAGGGTTGCCAGCCTCCGGGTAGGGACGGAGACCTCCCAAAATTATAACTGATCCCCAGGCTACAAAGATCAGATCCCCTGGAGAAAACGAATGCTTTGGAGAGTGGACTGTACGGTGTTATACCCCAGCTGAGGTCCCTCACCTCTAGGGTTGCCAACCTCCAGGTACTAGCTGGAGCTCTCCTGCTATTAAAACTGATCTCTAGCCGATAGCAATCAGATCATCTGGAGAAAATGGCTCCTTTGGCAATTGGACTCTATGGCATTGAATTCCTTCCCTTCTCCAAACCCCACCCTCCTCTGGCTCTGCCCCCAAAACCTTCCGGTGATGAAGAGGGACCTGGCAACCCTACTCCCCTCCCCAAATCCCACCCTCCCCAGGCTCCACCCCGAAGATCTCCAAGACTTTCCCAGCCAATAGTTGATAGTTCTATAACTACTGGTGATTCTTTACCAGCAGTGCAATTCTGAGCTGAATTCTAGTTTCACAAACTAACCGTAGTTAAAACAAGCTATGGGTTTCATGTTGTGTCTGAACCTAGCCTCAGAGTTATCGCTCAGTCCAGTAAAGATAAAAATGGCCAAGGGTTTTTGTAACTAAAAAATGCTTGGGTAATCTCTTCTCACATTATTCATAGACCACGGTCAAAAACACATGGTCGCTTTATTCCCTGTTTCAGCCAGGATTCAGCCAGGATCGAACGCATGTGTTTTCGCTGAACGTGCGTTCGATCCTGGCATAATCCTGGCTGAAACAGGGAATAAAGGAGGCTAAAGGGACCGTGCGTTTTTGCCCCACGTTTATGCAGAAGGTCACAGTGTGAAGAATCATGTGGGAATAGACATGGCTGTCCTTTCTAGTGTGAATTCCCTGCTCTCATGGGCCCTAGTACTGACAATTGAGTCTTTGGACAATCCCATTTTGTTATCTTCACCTGCCCTTCGATGTCTAATACCTATGTTCTTTAATGTTAGAATTCATTTTGTAAAGGTTTATTTCAAACTTTATTTCATAAAGCTGTCACTAGATTTACCACCCCAAAAACAACCCCCCCAAAAGTCCTTTTGTCTTAAGCTAGCGAGTAAAGGAGAATTCTTATTTGTAGCTAAGCTGTATTTAAAGATGATGAAAGACACCTTCCCCCATCAAGATTGTGAAACGACTATCATAAAACTGCCTTTTTTATTGATACTAACAATTATATCTAATTTCACTTTTACAGCAGGTAATAGAATCCTTCTGGTTTACTGTCTTTGGTGTACAAGATCATCTCAAGGGTCTCCTGCTACCCCCCTGTGACAGAATAAGTTTGCAGCAGTGATCCTTTATCCTTAGAAGAATAAAAGTGATTACAAAGCAGGTCGGGCTCATACAATATTAAATCCCCCAATTATGAACGGCAAAGTTTGGCTTCAGCAGTTCATATCTTAACTTTTGCACTTACAATGCCATCCTACCCAGATTTACACCCTTCTAAAACTACTGAAGTCGATGGGCTTAGAATGCTGTAGTTCTACTTAGGATGGCAATTTTAGTCAAGTAGGAGGCCCCGTGGTGCAGAGGGGTAAGCTGCAGTACTGCAGTGAAAGCTCTGCTCACGACCTGAGTTCGATCCCGACAGAAGTCGGTTTCAGGTAGCCGGCTCAAGGTTGACTCAGCCTTCCACCCTTCCGAGGTCGGTGAAATGAGTACCCAGCTTGCTGGGAGTAAAGGGAAGATGACTGGGGAAGGCACTGGCAAACCACCCCATAAATACAGTCTGCCTAGTAAACGTCGGGATGTGATGTCACCCCATGGGTCAGGAATGATCCAGTGCTTGCACAGGGAATTAAATTTACCTAGGAGGCTTATGGTTCCATCCTAAGCAGAGTTACAGTCTTTAAAAAAATAATTTATATCCTGCTAGGGTTGACATGGATGGCCCTGGCTAGCCTGATCTCCTCAGATCTCAGAAACTAAGCAGGGTCAGCCCTGGTTAGTATTTGGATGGGAGACCACCAAGGAATACCAGGGTTGCTGTGCAGAGGAAGGCACTGGCAAACCACCTCTGTTAGTCTCTTGCCGTGAAAACCCCAAAAGGGGTCGCCACAAGTCGGCTGCGACTTGAAGGCACTTTACACACACACACAGGGTTGGCAACCTCCAGGTGGCGGCTAAAGATCTCCTGCTATTACAACTGATCTCCAGACGATAGAGATCGGTCTCTATCGAAAATGGCCACTTTAGAAGGTGGACTGTATGACCTTATACCCCACTGAAGACCCTCCCTTCCCCAAACCCCACCCTCACCAGGCTCCACCCCTAAAATCTCCAGGTATTTCCCAATATGGCACTGTCAACTCTATATCCTGCCCCCACAACAGCCACTGAAGCGGCTAACAATTTAAAGCACACAATTTAAAGCATTAAATCACATTTTGAAATCATTAAAATCCACCCCCCAAAAAACCACACATCATCAAAACCATTAAAAAAAGAGTTAAAATATGTACAAAGATGTTTTTTTTTTTAAAAGCAATTTTTAAAGCAATTTAAAAAGCAATTAAAACATTGGCCAGGAAGAAGAGATCATGGAATTCCACACTAAAGCAAAAAGCCTTCCCTTCCTGGTGGAAGATTGTAATAGAAGGGGACAGATAGATATCCCTGGGGGAGACAGTTCCAGAGCTTTGGTGCCATGACCGAGACGGCCCTCTCCCGTGTTGGCACCTGCCTCATCTCAGAATGCTGAGGCACCTGAGGCAGGGCCTCCAAAGATGACTAAGTCTGTTCAAGTGAAATAGTAAGACTATACCAAGAGTGTAAAGTAGGTGCATCTTCCTGATAAAAAGGAATAGCAGCTCCAACACTGAATGCATCTAGTACCCCAAACTTTGTCCTCCCCAGTCACTGCCCGCAAATCTCCAGGAATTTCCCAAACCCACAGTTGACGACTCTGTTTCTCCATCTTACTGTTCCTTTCAGTGCATAGACAAAGGTCTTTTACGCATGGCTGTTTCACTCGCCGTCACCCCTTCGACACTGGGTCTTCGTGTTGATTATGCATGCCGTTTCTGACCATCAGGGGTCACTTCGCTCTCCCCCGGTGTTTCCGCACATTTTGCCCGCAGTTTCAAATTTGAGATAAAACAGGTCTCTGAAAACGCAGGGAAATGCAGGAGGAGGGTGGGGCGACCTCTGACGGCCAGGCACTGCATGCCTAACCAACACAAAGACCTGAAGTCATGAGGGGTGACCGCGAGGGAAACAGCCATGCATAAAAGACCAAAGATAAGCAGGAGCCATTACACCCTTGGTCTGTAATCCTGCACACGATCAGCAGGTCATTCCAAAAAGCAGCCAAAGAAAATTGGTGTCTCTAGAGAAGATCTTGACCCGTGTGAGGTTCACATAGAACTTTGCAACCCAATTCTTCCCCTTCCATTGTGTCCAATTAGCATATCTGTGTTTTTTTGTAATCAGACCTTCACAATTTGTAACCCAAGCCAAAGGAAGACAACCTGGTCCTCCTACACTGTTGCCTGCCAGGTGTTTGAAATCCACAGCCTCCTCTTTTCCAAGTCCCTGTAGGCTCCAAAAACAAGCACCTGGTGAGCCACTAGATGGTTGGAAAATTACATCCTTCCCAGTAGATTACAAGTTGTGCAGGTCTATTTTAGTCGGTTGCTTTTACTCACACAGTCTTTCACTGTGGGTAACAAATATGTTCTAGGAAGAAGAAGGAGAAGGAGATGGAGGAGGAGAAGATGAAGAAGAGTTGGAGAGAGAGCAAGAGAGTGAGCGTTTCCATAGGGTTTTGGGGGGTGGGAGTGCTAGATTGTCCTGTGCAATGCAGCACTTCCATGGTAAACCCAGCAGTCATGCTGCGCACAACCGTGTGCACAGGATCGCCACCCCCAGCCTGGTCCTAGAGAGCTCCCGCCGACTGCAAAGGGGGACCTGGCGACTCTCCTGCATAGACCTGAGCTCACCCAGTGTATTAAAAATTAAATTGATCAGGGTTTTCTGGAGATGGGAAAGTCTGGGGGTTGGACCCGATAGATTTGTTTCCCCCAAAGGCAGCAATTGTGAATTTCCTGCATTGTGCCAGGGGTTGGACTAGATGGCCCTGGTGGTCCCTTCCAACTCAACAATTCTATGAAAGTCCACTTGCAAACACACTCACTTTTCCTCTCTACACCTTTGGCACTGCTTCCGTGGAATGAAATTCCCCTGGCTCCCAAAAGGAGAGAACGGTTAGTTCCAGTAAGTGTCTGAACGCCCCTGCCATTGACGGGATTTGACTTCCATTTGACATTAACATGCCTATTCGAAGTGTCGGACAGTAAGCTCTCGGATTAGTCATTTTTTTGGCCAGCGAGGGAGAGTTTCTGTACATGGTAACTTCTTTGTCGTCGCCATAATAAAAATTAACCTCTGGGAAGCTGTGTAAAGTCTGAGTCAGAAGGGTCCACACTGACTGTGAAAACAAGGATTAACTTCCCAGCGACAATCCCGCCCGCACAGGCCCCGCTTCCTTTTCAAATGAAAATGAAGCCCAAACAGGCCATCTTTCTAGTGAAGGGTTCGGCAAACATGAAAACATCCCGCCTGTTCATTTCTCCGCATTAATCTGCGCATCCAAACACAAAGGCCAACAAATCCATTCTCCTGGAGACGGGGAAAGAATAAAACGAAACAAAAAAACACAAGGAGGCTAGAAAATGTGGGTGCGTGTCGGCATTAAGCAACAGAGAGACATAAATGCTTGTGGGTTGTCTCTCGTTCGTTTATTCTTCTAAACCTTCTTCGACACCAGTTGTGAAACTGTGAGTTTGCTTTTGCTATCGCGTCTCACGAGGCGACAAGGTACTTTTAAGCTTCTGGTGGGCGCTTTTGTGGATTTTTTTTTTAAAAAAACTTAAATTATGGAGATCAGAAATGCAAGAAGCGTTGTTTTTTTAAGCGTCTTGTGATGAAATGCCCTTTGAGCGAAAACATCCTTAATATTTATAGGAACTGCAGGGTTTGGGAGTCGCTTTAAAGGGTCGAGCACACGTTTTTCTCTTCCTCTGTTCGACAGTTTTTTTCTGATTAATACAAACGAGGAGAAATGTGTGCAGACAGGACTGATTGGATAACACCTGTTACGTCAGCTGACATACTACTACACCATGCTGGCATGGGGTTGCCAACTTCCATGGGGTGGCTGGAGATTTCTTGCTATTACAACTGATCTTCAGCCGATAGAGATCAGTTCCACTGGAGAAAATGGCCGCTTTGGCAATTGGACCCTATGGCATTGAAGTCCCTCCCCTCCCTAAACCCCACCCTCCTCAGGCCCCACCCCAAAAACCTCCCACCGGTGGCAAAGAGGGACCTGGCAAACCTATATCTGGCTATCATTTATTTAATGTAGAAATTTGTACTCTGCTTTTCTTCCCAGTGGAGACCTGAAACGGCTTACAACATCTTTATTCCCTCCATTTCCCCCCTCACAGCAACAACCCTGTGAGGTAGGTTGGGTGGACACAGAGTGACTGGCCCAAGGTCAGCCAGCGACCTTCCATGGCAGAGTAGGGATTTGAACCTGGGTCTCCCAGATCTTAGCCTGACACACTACCCACCATTCCACACTGGCTGTGACTCAGTGCTAGAGCTTCTGCTTGGCATGCAGAAGGTCCCAGGTTCAATCCCCGGCATCTCCAGTTAAAGGGACTAGTCAGATAGGTGATGTGAAAGACCTTGGCCTGAGACCCTGGAGAGCCGCTGACGGTCTGAGTAGACAATACTGACTTTGATGGACCAAGGGTCTGATTCAGTATAAGGCAGCTTCATGTGTTCATGTGTGTTCATTTTCGGCTGTCAGCAGATGGAATCTGACGCTAGACCACGATTTAGGAATTTTGGTCACACACCATGACGTCAACCCCTTTCCCAGGGTGCTGCAGTTGCCACTGTATCTCTCCTGATGTTTACACTTCAGTCTGTTGATCACGTCCTGTTCCCATCTGCTTTTTGTTTCCCCGTGACCGAGAACAAGGCCGTATCGGCCACCAGAATCGCTGCCGTTGCGCTCGAGCTGTGCCAAATGCATCTATCGTTCAGCAGCTTAGCATGGGGATTATATATTGAGATGATTCTTAAAATTACTTGAAATGGAAGGATTTCATAAGAATAAAGGCTTGGCTATGACTTGTCACAGATGTATTGCTATGTTCTATACTGTAGGGTGATAACATTCTGAACGGCATTGGGGAACTCTGCCATAGACTGTACTGGTTGGTTCAGGATGGAAAATCAGGTCAGATTTGTGGACATTTTTACAAGAGAAGCAGACCTTTGAATAGGGATGATTCGTGGCTCAGTGGTAGAGCATTTGCTTTGCATGCAGAAGGTCTCAGGTTCACTCCCTGGCATTTTCTGGGCCGGGAGAGCCACTCAGACCAGTGGCCTGAGATAATATAAGTCAGGTTCTTGGGTTCATCTATGGAAGCTAAAGCTTCTTAATTCAGAATTCATTGCTGAAAGCCTTACAAATGGTACATTGACAGCTACAGCCAAGCATACCAAAAGGAACAGAAAAAAAGTTGGTCTAGCACAGTCTAGCACAGTAATTTGGGTTAGATTCTGTGGATTTATTCCACTAATGGTGGTCCCTTCCTCCGGCACAAGGTGCCTTCCTTTCAGGGGATACCATTAACAGAACAAATCCATAGGACCCGACACTACATTTAATGGAGTATAAAGGGGGAAGTGTGTATATATCATAGAATCATAGAGTTGGAAGGGACCACCAGGGTAATCTAGTCCAACCCCCTGCACAATGCAGGAAATTCCAAACTACCTCACCCCCTCACCCCCAGTGACCCATATCCATGCTCAGAAGATGGCCAAGGTGCCCTCCCCCTCATGATCTGCCTAAGGTCATAGAATCAGCATTGTATTATACACCACCTGGATGTTGACAACCCTAGGTGGTATTGATCCTGAATGTACACACCAAAAAGGGTTGCCAGGTCCCTCTTCACCACCGTTGGGAAGTTTTTGGGGTGGAGCCTGAGGAGGGTGGGGTTTGGGGAGGGGAGGGACTTCAATGCCATGGAGTTCAATGGTCAAAGTGGCCATTTTCTTTGGGTTGGGAAATACCTGAAGATTTTTGGGGCAGAGCCTGGGGAGGGCGGGATTTGGGGAGAGGAGAAGGACTTCAATGCCATAGAGTCAAAGCATCCATTTTCTCCAGTTGAATTGATCTCTTATCGGCTGGAGATCAGTTGTAATAGTGGGAGATCTCCAGCTTCCACCTGGAGGTTAGCAAGGGAAAGTGTACCACTTTCCCGTGCTAATTTCCAAACCTATTTGTTATAGGCACGGAGGTGCCTTCATTTTTGTCTTGCTCCACCTGGAGGTTGGCAACCCTAGCCATGGGTTCCATTGTCACCTCCAATGATAACTCTTGAAGTGATAATTGGTTAGTTATTTGCTTGCCATGTTATGCCAAAGTTGATTTCTCTTTGTCGGGGATGTTGAGTGTAATGCAAATGCCTTCTAAAAATTCATACATTTGTTCTTAGGCTAAAGTGCTTTCCTTGTAAAGCCGTTGAAGCCAGAGATAGCGCAAGTTCCCAAAAAGCAATTATTTCATTCCATCAGTTCGGACTAAAAAAAGAATACCATTATGCCCCTTGCTCTAAATTTATTGTTGTAACAGGGAATAAGAGAGCATTCTGTTGGGACACAAGTACAAGTATCCAAATTAAGAAGCTTTTATTCATTTGTAATCTGACAATGTTGGCAACTTTGTTGGTGCAATCTGTATTTTACAAAATTTATGTACCTATCACAAGCAGCGTCTACAGCTCTTTCTCTGTTGATCATTTATAGCTTAAAAACACACACCGACAAAAAGCCAAATCTAACATTTGGTCTTTTTTTTTCCTTACGAAAAATCCTTTTTCATTGAAGGACTTTCTCAGATTCTTGTGGCTGGTGATACATGCTCATCTCCTTTAATGACTACAAATCAAGGGAAGGCTTGTGAATGAGGCGTTGTATGTCTAAGGCCAAAACTATGGGCGCTTTCACACATGCCGAATAATGCACTTTCAATCCACTTTCGATGTGTTTTCAAGCTGGATTTTACTGTGTGGAATGGCAAAATCCACTTGCAAATAATCGTTAAAGTGCATTGAAAGTGGATTGAAAGTGCATTATTTGGCATGAGTGAAAGCGCTGTATATGTCTCAATTTATAATGTGTAGGGTTGTGGTTCCCCTGATCTCACTTTCTCTGACAGTCAAAGGGGAGAGGGGGAACCCCTTCCCTACATGTTACAAACTGTAATGTGTAGTTTGGGCATAGCACCACACACAGAAATTTCATTGTGACCTGATGTGACCTCAATACTTATTGGTGGGGTGATTACTAGGGTTGCCAGGTCCCTCTTCTCCATTGGTGGAGGTTTTTGGGGCAGAGCCTGAGGAGGGCAGGGTTTGGGGAGGGGAGGGACTTAAATGTCATAGAATCCAGTTGCCACAGTGGTCATTTTCTCCTTGTGAACTGATCTCTATTGGCTGGAGATCAGTTGTAATAGCAAGAGAGCTCCAGCTAGTACCTGGAAGTTGGTAACCCTAGTCATTCCACACCTTCAGCTGTCAGCCATCCATTATGGACGGCTGAAGTGATGATTCCTTGGATGTCAGAGATGTCAGGCAAACTCAACTTGGTTGGCCAATGACTTCCCTGACTAGTTGTCTCTGCATGACAGAAGGGCTTGTCAACAAATCCTTATATTACTCTTATCTTTATACTTCAAGCAGGTGTGGACCTAGAAATGCAAACTAAAGGGCCCTGAACCCACCATGAGAAATAATTATCCAATATTGTATGGAGGTGCAATTATTCTATTGTCCTTGCCAGTAGTAACATGTAAAAGCTCTAGGGCAGGAATGTTGAACTCATTTGTTATGAGGGCCAGATATGACATAAATATCACTTGATTGGGGCGGGACATGCCTTACCAGCCCAGATCAAAAGTAGGGGGTGGCTGCATTGGCTGGCTCACAGGTCAGATAAGAGCTCCCAAGGAGCTGGATCCGTCCCACGGGCCTTATGTTTGACCCCCTTGATTTACTATGTATAATAGACAAAATTGCCAATAACCTGTAGAAAATAGACTAGGCTGTGGTTGAGGGCTGGATATAGGCCAGGGGAGTCAAACTCATTGGTTATGAGGGCCAGATATGACATAAGTGTCACTTAGTCGGGCTGGGTCATGCCTCGCCAGCCCAGATCAGGATGGAGGGGGGCCTGTGACTGCCTCACAGACTGGATAAGAGCTCTCGAAGGGTCGTATCCATCCCCCTGGCCATTTGTTTGCAATCCCTGCTCTAGGCAGATGAATTGATACAGTTCCACAAAGAGCTTTCCTTGTCAAATCAGCTATCTGAGCGTGTCTACACAATGGTGGAGAAGGGGAATATGTCAAGCACCCTCCTCAGTCTAGACTCTCGTTCACTCATGACCCATAACTGGATGACCTCTCACACCACTGCGTAGTAGATGGTGGGGCCAACGCTCTCCTGAAAACAGAAGGTAGTCAAGCCTTGAGGTGACTGCGCAATTGCCTCTTTTATTGTCAGTTCCAACAGATTGCTTGTTCGTGTCATGCACCATTGTCAAGCACCTGATCGGGGGGGGGGTATGAATTATCGAGCGTCTGCAATGTGTTTGGTTTGCGAAATTACGTATTTGCTTTATGAGAGGCTGTTAATGAAAACTTATCTGGAAGTTGAATGAATATAGAAATGGTTAATAGAATGATTCATATACTACAAGTGTTGGGTAATCACAGATAATAATTTTTAATAGATTTGAATTATAACCGGAGTGTGTGTGAGCAGTCAGTTTATCACTGCAATGGAGCAAGACAAGATACAGATGTATTGTCTATTTTTTCATATATCATGTTTCCTACGTATCTGGTAAACAATTCTCTTTGTCTTTTTCCCGACGGAAATTGAAACCCACTTGACTTGTTCACTTTTCTGTTTAGTCGGGGCTGGATTAGTTAAGGCAGGCATTGGATTTGCACATATTGAGTGGTGTTTGATGACGGGGCAGACACAACGTTCATGATAGTTGAACTATGGTTAAGCAGTTGCTCCAGCTTATTTTAAAACCATAATAGTCCCTCGTTTCCGTAGAGCATTTATGCTTGCTCACCTGCTGCACCTTCAGCGGTGTTAAATGGAAGATATAGCAATTTACCTTATCCAGATAGGCTTTGCTATTAGATTAGACTAATTGATGGGCAACAAGGGTACTCCATGTGATCTGAAGAGAGCGGATTCATTATCACAGATGATGCTGGAAAGTCCTCAATACAATCCTTATCACAATCAATGGATTACTCCTAATCAACTTACCTGCCACCGAAACACAAGACAAAGCATTCCCCTTTTTGCTGGTGGATAGAGATCCAAGAACAACATTGGCGATGGCCAAGTATCTCTCCAGTGAGCCCCGTGGCGCAGAGTGGTAAGCTGCAGTACTGCAGTCCAAGCTCTGCTCACGACCTGAGTTCGATCCCGACGGAAGTCGGTTTCAGGTAGCTGGCTCAAAGTTGACTCAGCCTTCCATCCTTCCGAGGTCAGTAAAATGACTATCCAGCTTGCTGGGGGTAAAGGGAAGATGCCTGGGGAAAGCACTGGCAAACCATCCCGTAAATGAAGTCTGCCTAGGAAACGTCGGGATGTGATGTCATCCCATGACGTCAGGACTTTTACCTTACCTCAAGTATCTCTCCACCATATTTTCCTTAAAGAAATAAAGGCTACCCATTTACTGCTCAAGACCTTTGGGTCAAGGGAGCTTGAAAGAAGGAAAGGAAAGGGAAGGCTAAGCAGGTCTGAACAGGGCTGTGCGAAACCCCTGCTCACCTGGATTTCCCTCTTGCTGTATCTAACTGCAATTTCCCTGATCTGAAGTTTGTGTTATAGTGATCTACCCCCCCTCTCCTCGCTCTCCTTGCCCACGAGTATCCAAGAAGTGGTGTGGGTGTGCGCATGCGTGCAAGGGCTTTAATCCACTTGCCCCTTTCCATCTTATCATACTGGTATTTAAAGGGTTACTGCTTCTCAGCAGGGCAGTTCCATTTAACCTAAATGACTAATAGACATGGACTGACCTTTCTCTCATGGATTTGCCTAATCCCCTTCTAAAGCCAATAAAAAGGGATTAGACTAATTGATGGGCAACAAGGGTACTCCATACACATAAGTCTAGCAAGCCAACAGAGTACCAAAAGGCTGATGAATTAGAGAACATTCACTCATCCCTAGTTAGGTCTTAAGTGTTGTCTTGCTATTGCAGGGGAGTGGAAATACAATCCAGTGCCAAGTGCCAGGCTAAACCCAAATCAGTAGCTTCCAACTGGGGTGACTGCATAGGATTGAGCTGTTAATAGCAAATGTGTCTGCTTTGTAAGCACATGTTATTCTTCTGGGGCAGGAGTCGCCAAGCTTTTCTTTAATGAGTAATGAGTAACTTTAATGAGTAACTTCTGAGTAAAGAAGAATATCTAGAGCTGAAACTAATGAAATGCATTTCAACAGAGATAAATGCAAAGTTCTGCATTTAGGTAGGAAAAAAATCAAATGCATAATTATCTGATGGGGAGACTTTTCTTAGCAGTAGTGTGTGCGAAAAGGATCTTGGGGTCTTAGTAGACCTAACACTGAACATGAGTCAGCAGTGTGATACGGTAGCTAAAAAGGCAAATGCGATCTTGGGCTGTATCAACAGTAGTGTCCAGATCACGCAAAGTGATAGTATCACTTTGCTCTGGTTAGACCTCACCTAGACTATTGTGTTCAGTTTTGGGCACCACAATTAAAGAAGGATGTAGACAAGCTGGAACATGTCCAGAGGAGGGCAACAAAGATGGTGAGGGGTCTGGAGACCAAGTCCTATGAGGAAAGGTTGAAGAAGCTGGGTATGTTTAGTTTGCAGAGGAGAAGACTGAGAAGTGATATGATAACCATCTTCAAGTACTTGAAGGGCTGTCATATAGAGGATGGTGCCAAATTGTTTTCTGTTGCCCCAGAAGGCTGGACCAGAACCAACAGGTTGAAATTAAATCAAGAGTTTTCGTCTATACATTAGGAAGAATTTTCTAATAGAATGGTTCCTCAGTGGAACAGGCTTCCTAAGGAGGTGGTAAGTGCTCCTTCCCCGGAGGTTTTTAAACAGAGGCTAGATGGCCATCTGTCAGCAAAGCTGATTCTATGACCTTAGGCAGATAATGAGAGGGAGGGCATCTTGGCCATCTTCTGGGCATGGAGTAAAGGTCACTGGGTGTGTGTGTGGGGAGGTAGTTGTGAATTTCCTGCATTATGCAGGGGACTGGTGGTCCCTTCCAACTCTATGATTCTATTATTCTCCACTCCCCCCCCCCCAGCTTGTCACCAGGTTTTGCTCTGTCTTAGAAACAGAAGAGAACCAGAAATGATGCTATCAGCTCAGCATCCCAGAGACAAACTATATGAAATAAAAAACATTTTTTAAAGCCGCGAGCAAGATCCATTTATGATCTTTCCTGGGATCTTCAGGGGATGCATGAACAATTCTACAGCAGCTGGTCAACTGTTGGTAGTTCATAAATGACCTGTTGGAGAACCTTGATGTAGGGTATGCAGTTTTTTAAGACCACCCAAATTAATCAAGTCATGATAAGACAAGACTCCCTTGAAAAGGCAGTAATGTAGAAAGTAGAAGGCAGTAGTGAAAGGATAAGACCCCACAAGAGATGAATAGGCTCTATAAAGGAAGCCACAACTTTAAGTTTGCAAGACCTGAGCAAGGCTGTTAGTGATAGGTTATTTTGGAGATCATTAATTCATAGGGTCACCATAAGTTGGAAGCAACTTGATGGCACATAATACACACACAGTTATTTTGACAACGGAATACCAGACCTGTGTTTAGTTAAACACAGGACCAAAAGCACTCGGGAGCCAGTGTGGTATAGTGGTTA
The DNA here is from genome assembly GCF_029931775.1 of Euleptes europaea. Taxonomy (NCBI): domain Eukaryota; kingdom Metazoa; phylum Chordata; class Lepidosauria; order Squamata; family Sphaerodactylidae; genus Euleptes; species Euleptes europaea. The sequence goes on along the minus strand of NC_079327.1, from coordinate 7,335,965 downwards.
AGAGCGGTAGTTTGGAGCAGTTGACTCTGGAGAACAGGGTTTGATTCCCCACTCCTCCACATGAGCAGTGGACACTAATCTGGTGAACTGGATTGTTTTCCCCACTCCTACACATGAAGCCAGCTGGATGACCTTGGGATAGTCACAGCTCCCTTTGAGCTCTCTCAACCCCACCTACCCCACAGGGTGTCTGTTGTGGGGAGGTGAGGGGAAGGTGATTGTAAACCGGTTTGATTCTTCCTTAAGTGGTAGAGAAAGTCGGCATATAAAAACCAACTCTTCTTCAAAAAGAAAGAAAGAAAGAAAGAAAAAGGGGGATAAAAGAAAGGGGGGGGAATGCAGGAGATTGAGCAGATGAACCACTAAGAAAATGTTTTGTATGCAAGTGATTTTGTATGGATTTTCTGGTGAACGTTTCCATACTTTGTTATTAAAATGTAATGATGCATTTAATGAAGATTTTCTTTCTTACTGGTTATGAGCCGCAGAAATATTTTCTTGGCTAACAGTAGCAGTTTATTTAACACAAAATCATTCCCCCTCCTAATGAGAATATGTATGTTACTATAAAAACAACCCTGGTGAAAATGAAAGAATCTTGGATATGCCCCCCCACCCCGCAGAAAACATGACAAAGGTGTTAAGAGCTCTATAGCACCTTCTAGATTCACTCTGGCATACAGTCCTAATCAAGCATAGTGCAGAAAAGCCAATTTTTATGTTCTGACTCCCGCTTCTGTGGACTAGAATCCAGGTCAGGACCTTCCGACCTTATTTCTTGCGCGTTCAGTAGCATTGATGTCAGATTGCGACAAAGTGAGCTGGAAATCAAGCAACGGGAAGAGACGAGAGGCTTAAGGTATTTGGCCAATACTGTGAGAAATGCTGCTGGAAAATAAACCTTGAGAAAGTTACATTTGCCAGCTACTGCAACAGCGGGGGGGGGGGGATCCATCTTCTATCTCTTTTGAGTTTATTCAGTCCAGAGAATCTTTTTACCCTAATCCAAACATTGGCAGGAGATCCGCTGTGCACAGACCAGCGGGAGCACTTGTTGAGCACGAATCGGGGACTCTCAATCGCCCCTTTGTTTGGATCACAAACTTGCTTGCAAATGGCAAGCAGGATCCTCCGACCTGCGGTGGGGAGCAGGGAATGACATTTGATTGGGAAGGGGGTTGAGCATTCAAAGTTGGATCAGAAACGTTCTGCGCCTACACATTCTCACACTGCTTTCCTCAAGTTTGTTGTATGTTTATTTGTTTTTTTGTAGTTTATTTGTTTGTAGTTTATTTGTTTATTTGTAGTTTGTTTGTTTGTTTGTTTATTATTCGATTTGTACCCTGCCTTCCCCGGGCTCAGGGCGGCTTCCAACAAGAAATACAGTGAAATACACAGAACTCCCCAGAAACAATCTTTAAAATGTACAATAAAAGCTTAAACTAACCCCCTATTAATAGAGATGGCACCCTCTCTTAGGGTTGCCAGGTCCCTCTTCACCACCGGTGGGAGGTTTTTGGGGCGGAGCCTGATAAGGGCAGGGTTTGGGGAGGGGAGGGACTTCAATACCATAGAGTCCAATTGCCAAAATGGCCGTTTTTCTCCAGGTGAACTGATCTCTATCGGCTGGAGATCAGTTGTGAGAGCAGGAGATCTCCTGCCACCACCTGGAACCCCATCGAAAGTGGGGTTCAGCACAATGTCCTTCAAGATATCCACCTTCCCTACCAGCAACACTTCTGTCTTGAGTTCAGTTCTGATTGATTTACCTTCTGCCATTTCACTTTCAAGGAAACTCTGTATGTTTCAATTGCAGGTCAACGGTTACATTTAGGCCACATCAACACATCACTGGCTATTGTGTGATAGTTGTGCTGTCAGTCATTCACAGGATAATTCTATGGCAAATATCTGCTATCACAAAACTGTAGTGAAATATCCAACAGTGTGTGAATGCGTGCTTATTGCTGGTGGTCACATTATTGCTGAGGATGGTTGCAGGTCCACCCCATTTGGAACCTGGGCTAAAATGTGAAGGTTCATAGGGGAAGGAAATATTTCTGGAGGGGTTCTGAGACTTGCCGCATTCGTTAGTTTTATCAGAAGCCTTTTGGCTTTCCTAGGGACTTCTCCGATGTTTTGCTTGAGGAGGCATACCCATATCTCCAACGGAATTACATTATAGATAAGAGTTCAGTGATGAAGCTAGCCAAAGGTCACGCCAAATATTTGAATGGCAGGGTGGCATCTTTTGCTATCATCTATCACCTACCCACTCAGAAGAACCAGATGGCGAGATCAGATTTACTTCAAGATTATCCTTGTGGTGCAGCAGTTCTTTACAGCTCCCCCACAAAATGTATATATTTGTAGTCGAGTCTTCTAAATGAAGGTTTGTGGGCAATGGAACCGAGCCAGAATGAAAATGAAGCAGTCTCAGAAATCTTACGGCTCTCAAGAATTTCAGTATGTAAGACCTATGAATGGCATTTAATTGTTAACAGGACAGATTATCAACTATTCGATCGCCTTGTCTTCAAGGATCTTAGGTTACATATATGAGAGTTATCCAATTTTATCCTCACAAACAGCCATCAGTAGGGTTGCCAGATACCAGGTAATGGTGGCCAATTGCCGGGCAATTAAGGAGGCTGCCTGGGGGATTAACATCACTTCTGGGGTAAATCCGGAAATGATGGGGACACTCTAGCACATTCCTCCCCAAACTCTGGTTTCCATAGAGTTTTTGGAGGAATGTGCTAGAGCATCCCTGTCATGTCCACATTTACCCCGGAAGTGAGGTTATTGTGCCAATCACCCCCCTAGCCCCACCACAACAAAGCTCCTGCTGGTGGCGAGGGGGGACCTGGCAACCCTAGCCATCAAGGTTGATTTTGGTTGGCCCAACAACCCCACAAAAACATCACGAATGAGCATAGATTTGAACCACTCTTAGTCCACATTTCATGCTTTATCCAGTATACTTTACTACCTCTCTGCTTCAATCTTTATGGCATACAGATCTATTTTATGGGCATTCACTGTTCTTGAACGGCTCACGACACACAAAGTATTTAATATTTTTGTGCTTCCCATGAAAGGTTTCGTAGTGGTAGGGAAACGTTTCTTTGGCCTTGGTGATTATATGCTAGTGAAATATTCCCAAATAATTCCTCGATTAGCGAGCGGCAACTTGTATGCGTTTGTAGATGAAGAACTGCAGTCCTTTCCTGTGAATTTTTCTTTGGTTCACTAAGCTGCTAGAAGTCATACTGACCCAAGTACCACACTCAGAGTCCTCCCTGTGTAACAAGAGCTGGGAAAGTCAAGCATCCTCTACAGACCTGAGGAAGCTACATGTTATCCTGCAGTGTTCTATAAATGTTCGGAGATGATTCCCGAAGCTGTTTGACTGTGTGAACTGCTTTTCTAATGTGGAGGCAATCACAGCTACTTAGGAGCTGGTCCCTGGGGTACTCTTTGCTTATACTGCCACAGTAGCCAATACAAATAAAGCGTCACTTCTTAACTGGCTAGAAGCCAAATGCATTTCAGGCAATGTGCACTACTTTCACCAGAAAAGATCCTTTCCCCAACGTGAAGGGCTACCAGCTCCGCAGAAGAGTGTTACAGCCTCAAGCCATCACAAGAATGGAGAAACTGAAGAATTCCTCTTTGTGGTCCCATACTAGGCAAGCTCTCATTTTCAGGAAGCACACACACTAGGGTATGCCTGTTGCGCTCCAACAGAAAAATGGTTTGCCTCTAAAGTGGGAATAACTAATTAAATAATGAGGGGCAGGAGTCATGTTGGAGATGTAGTGGTTAAAGAGCGGTGGTTTGGAGCGGTGGACTCTAATCTGGAGAACTGGGTTTGATTCCCCACTCCTCCACATGGGTGGCGGACGCTAATCTGGAGAACCGGGTTGGTTTCCCCACTCCTCCACATGAAGCCAATTGGGTGACCTTGGGCTAGTCACAGCTCTTTACAGCTCTCTCAGCCTCACGTACCTCACAGAGTGTCTGTTGTAGGGAGGGGAAGGGAAGGTGTAAGCAGGTTTGATTCTTCCTTAATTGGTAGAGAAAGTCAGCATATAAAAACCAACTCTTCTTCTTCTTCTTCTTCTTCTTCTTCTTCTTCTTCTTCTTCTTCTTCTTCTTCTTCTTCTTCTTCTTCCCATAATTGCAAACCATTGTTTGCCCATCTTAGACACCCTCATGCCAAAAAAGGAAACATTTAGGTATAGAAAGTATGTGGGATATCCAGAATAAAACACTCATCTTATTCTGCCTAGTTTGGGGCTGGCTCTTCCTGTGTCTATGAGATGAAAAATGGCAACTGTTTATGGCTGAAATTGATGCTAAGTTGAAAAACTGCTGTAAACCAGCCGTGAAGCACAAACTGGGAAAAAATGCGGTAAGTAATAGCACTGTCTCAATTTCATGAAATGGAGAGCGCGTTCATGAAAACTGCCTGAAATGGAGAAAAACACCATCTGCTGGAAAGACAGCCTTCTCGAAGCATAAGCTTTTTGTGACTTGAACACACTGCCAGTAAAACCTTTGTAGGTGCAAAACACCGTCTTTCATTACAACAAGCCTTACATGAGATATGCCATACGTCTTGTTCTGGGCTCTTGGAGGGGAGGGGATCATGCCCATTATATTGGGTGCGGTGGAACACAGGCAGGATGGTGCTGCTGCAGTCGTCTTGACTGGGGGCTTCCTAGAGGCACCTGGTTGGCCACTGTGTGAACAGACTGCTAGACATGATGTGCCTTGGTCTGATCCAGCAGGGCTTTTCTTATGTTCTTATGAGGGGTCAAATATGCTAATGAAACAACACAGTGTTAGGTTTTGACGTAGGTTAGGTTTTATGTAAATGACGTAAGGTAGCTCTAGGTATCGCCAGAAACTCTATGATAAAACCATATTGTTTCTGGCTGGCGATTCCTAGAGCTTCCCTACTTCCAAGGCTGCTGGTGGGAGGCCTCCTGCCATAAAGCTCACAGTTCATTGTTGAAAGGTGCGGCAAAGAGTTACAAAAGATGGTACAGTTAAGCGGTCACCTGCCTGTTGGTGGTATCCGGAAAGAAGAAGCTCTGGGGTGGTTGCAAAAATAGCTGCTGGAGTTGTTACAGTGATGGCCTCTAGGCCCATGTTGTATATACATAAATAAACCCTGCTGAGTTCCTTCAGAAGCAGCTAGAATCAATTCTGTGGGGGACCTGGAGGATCTTCCTAAATTCCCATTATAATAACAGGAAGCTGTGTGGATTAGTGTTCTGCAGTAATTGATAGGGTTGCCAACCTTCAGGTACTAGCTGGAGATGTCCTGCTATTACAACTGACCACTGGACTCTATGGCATTGAAGTCCCTCCCCTCCCCTCCCCAAACCCCACTCTCCTCAGGCTCTGCCCCCAAAACCTCCCCCCGGTGACGGAGAGTGACCTGGCAACCCTAGTAAACAAAGACTTTTGCCACCGAGGGAAAATGTTTTCCTGCATATTAGGAGTGAATTTGTACACTGGAATTTGAAACAGATGGCTGTTTTCTGGAAGAAATATGTAGTACCACACTCTTAGGAACAGAGTCCTTCAGACTACATCGAGCAACTGCAAGTGTCTAGGGCATGATTATCTTCCATGACAAACTTTAAGGAAGACTCTGAAACACCGCGGAGCCCCAGAGCCTTTTCCTGTCACGCCATGGCAAGACTCATCATCTCAACAGTGAATTACAACTGACATGAGCTCAAGATGGGCTACGTTGACTGACGTCTTGTGGATTTCGTATGGTACTTCTTCATGAGGAAGTCTAGTCAAAGAGCCGAGCTAAATGTCTGGTGATAGTTTGAAAGCTATTTACACCTACCATTCATACAGTCATGTCATGAAGCTTGTCAAATCTGGCTTGTATTGGCTTGGGGGCACCCAAGGAAGAGGTGAAGTAAGGCAAGGGAGATTGGGGTGGGGGTAGGGTTGCCAACCTCCAGGTGGTGGCTGGAGATCTTTCACTCTTACAACTGATCTCCAGCCAATAGAGATCAGTTCACCTGAAGAAAATGGCCGCTTTGGCCATTGGATTCTATGGCATTGAAGTCCCGCCCCTCCCCAAGCCCCACACTTTTCAGGCTCTGCCCAAAAAACCTCCCATCAGTGGTGAAGAGGGACCTGGCAACCCTAGCGGGGGAAGACCAAACAGGCAAAAGGTAATCTGGTAGCAGCAAGAATTGCACCTCCTAGGCAACAAAGCAAGAATTGATGGCAATCAGAGAGCATCGCCTTACTCAGGAGTAGGGTTGCCAGGTCCCTCTAAGCCACTGGTGGGAGGTTTTGGAGGCAGGGTCTAAGGAGGGCGGGGTTTGGGGAGGGGAGGGACTTCAATGCCATAGAGTCCAATTGCCCAAGCGGCCATTTTCTCCAGGGGAACTGATCTCTATTGGCTGGAGATCAGTTGTAATAGCAGGAGATCTCCAGCTAGTATCTGGAATTTGGCAACCCTACTCAGGAGGCTTCCTTGAGGGACTGCTGTGTCTACCTCACCTGCAGTTCCCTTGTTTAACCTAAGGTTATCTCCGGGTAGGGCTTGGAGATCTCCCAGAATTACAACTGATCTCCAGATCGCAGAGATTAGTTCCCTTGGAGAAAATGGCTGCTTTGGAAGGTGGAATCCCCTGGGGGTAAGCAAATACTTCCCATTTAGTTTTGTCTTATATTTGTTTCTCTTTTTGTCAACGGGTTTCAGTTCTCTTCTTTTTGCTGTCGCTTTTCTGATATTAGTTTGCATTGTGAATGCATGTTGTATGTTTTTTTTCCTATACAGACAGTGTGTCTACATATAATGAGTTGAATCCAGTGATGCATGAGCGGAAAGGAAAATGTAGTTGGCACAACTCCATTTGTGCAAGCGGTAGCAACTGTGAGCAGGGAAGGCGCTGAGGGTACAATCGCTTTCGCTTAGCGCAAGACCACGGCATAGAGTAATATCAGCATTTTGGCTTGTGCAAGGGACATTGTGCATGTGGCTCAAACTTTAGTGTAATGTAATGTATAGTGCTGAGTTATTGATGCGCAAACTGAGTTGACAGTGTATAATGGGGAAAACAAATCAGTTCAAGGAAACAAAAGAGCATGAATATAAAGAATCCTAGGTTTCATTCATTCGAGGGAGAATCGGAATTGAAATACGGACTTTTGGATTGAAACAGCAAGGGAGAAAAATCTGAAGTCATCTCTACCATAAGTCAAGAACTATTCTTGTTCAAGATCTGGCTGCACATTTGAATATGCTTAATCAGTGTATTAATCAACTAAAAATTTATTACTCAAGGTGATCTCTTTTTTTAAAGAAATGTTGGGCGGGCTTTGTGCATTTGAAATGACAAAGTCAGTGTTCTCGAAAAAGCCGTAGATATTGACGTTGGGTGACACGCATATGCAATTGCATTTAATCGGTTAATTGGCTAAAAGGCAAATAATTGATCAGCTAAAAATCAATAGCAGGTGAACGGCTTTACTTCTGGATGGGGGAAAGAAAAAAACATCCTTCTCTTCAACTCTTGTTTTATCGAAGCGTTGACGATATACACAGATTTAGAATTTTACACTAAATCTCAAAGTGGTATATTAGTTACTGGAGGTCAACGAACAAAGCCAAAGGGGCAAGATAAATTAATTTTTCATGTGGCTTTTTGATTTGTCATATGTATGCATAGCTATGCATCCTTGTGTGTGTTTGTGGCAGCATAAAATGGCCTAAATAAACAAATAAGCCCATCAGGGTGAAATTTTCAGATATCTGAACAGGCTCCAAGGTTTTTTTTTCAGGTATTCAGCAGTTATTAGAAAATCCACCTCTCCTAGGCAATTCTTATCATTCTTGTTAACTCTAATTGAGATTGATTCAAATTAACTAAGAATTGACTCATGCCGGTGTGAGTTTTAAACCTAATCCACCTTCTTATGGCTGCTGCCCATTGTGCCATACATATGTTTATATCCACACCTGATAGGATCAGATGGGAACAGCCTAATTGAAATCCTTCCATTAGAGAGAAGAAGGCAAAGACTATGAGAAGCGCCAACTTTAGTGTTGTTTTTCTGAAATTTTGGAATGGGCTCCCCAAGGAATAGGGTTGCCAGGTCCCATTTTGCCACCGGTGGGAGGTTTTTGGGGTGGAGCCTGAGGAGGATGGAGTTTGGGAAGGCCATAGAATGGGGGCAGTGTAGAATTGCTTTAGATCAATGCTCGGGCCTTCTCCAGCCCTGGGAAAATGGCAGAAGGGCCAAAGCGGCCTGAATAATACCGGAAACAATTAAGCGCAATTCAGGATCAACTTATTCAGCTCCCTTTCTTGCTGCCTTTTTTTCCATGCATGTAAAAACTCCCCAAAAACTACCAAAAAGGTATTTTTGGGGGGGTTTACTTCAGTACGTTGATATGCACACCCTACACCCTAGTAATCATGCAACCCAATCCATATAACAAACTGAATGCCAGCCTGACAGATATAAACACGATGATATCAAGCCCCCAAAAGTCAGATTCAAAAGACGCGCCTTATGTTTCCCCTAAAACACTTCCTCGGTAGGACTCTGTGGCATTATACACCACTCTCCTGCTATTACAACTGATCTCCAGCCAATAGAGATCAGTTCCCTTGGAGAAAATGGCTGCTTTGGCAATTGGACTCTATGGCATCAAAGTCTCTCCCTTCCCCAAACCCCGCCCTCCTCAGGCTCTGCCCTAAATACCTCTCTTCGGTGGCAAAGTGGGACCTGGCAACCCTACTCCCCTCCCCAAACCCGGCCCTTCCTAGGCCCCACCCCCAAATCTCCAGGCATTTTCCCACTAAGAGTTGGCAACCCTACGAGGAAAGGTGGCTGACTCCTTCCTCCAGAACAAATTGCTCACCCTGGTCCTAATCTAATGGAACAATTGCTCAGCAAAGCACGACTGTATGACCTAGCGCTGATACCACTGTTTGTATTCATTTGGTGCTAGCAATGGAGCCGGCGCCCCGCCATTCCTCCTTTCTTCTCCTTCCCCGGGAAGCCGAAACAACGTTAGTCTATTGCTCATTATTGTTTTGCTGTTGTTGTTTTGCAGTTTTGATCAGCTTCTCTTTAATTCTCCTTTTCGACCTTGAAAGGAATCGTCCAAAGTAAATGGATGGAAAGAATGATATACACTTAACGTTTCTAAAGAGAGAGAGGGGGGGAGAAAATCTTGTTTTTTCCTCCTCCTTTTCCTTCTCTTGGGTTAAAGCTACCTGGAAACGGCCTGCTTGCTCATTGCGTCCTTGTCTCTCCATCCAGCAGGGACCATCAATCATTTTGAAGCGGGTGATTTTTTTCTCTCTCCCTGCAAGATGCTCAGGTCTTTTCATATTGAGGGGAAGCTTGATTTAATCAGAGATTTGAAAGCAAGAAAAACCCTTTTAGCCAAACACAGAGGGCCTCTTTCTTGTCCCCCACTTTTCTTTTTTGATGGGTACCATGTCACCGCTGTGAAATTAAACCAGAAATATTGAAGATGCATATTAGTAAAAGGGACACATGACCAATTGCTTTGTTTTATCGACAGAAGAGAATCTGAATTCCAGCAATGAGCTAGATTCCCCCCCCCCCTCTTTTGCTGACGGCATGGCACAGGCTGATTTTGGATCCTGGCAGTTTTTTTCTGCGAGTGGTGGATTGCTAATTTTATAAACTTAAAGAGAATCAGATCAGACATGGAGCTCCGGAAGACACTAATTCATTAGTTCCCTGCTTGGCAGAGAGCTATCTCCCATCAGGGGCGAGACAGACCGGCTTCCTGTGCAGGTGGAAGATTTCACTGCTGGGCTGTTTCTTACATTTTCTTTAGTGCTCATTACCATTAAAACTAATTAAATATGTTTATCTCAATGCAAGATGTCGTAATAAGCATCTGCTCTTAATATTTATCCAATACTTTTTTTTTGAAGAGGGTTAATCTTTCATGTGAATTAATATATCGATAAATTGGAGAAAGTTAGCTACGCACCGACATATACAGTTGTCACTCAAACTGATGGCAACAAGGCTGTTATCTTCTTTTTTAATGTTGGAAGAACAGCTTGTTATGTCCAATAAATAATACACACCGTGCATTATTTATTGCATCAGGACCTATTATTATGTGTATTATTTTTGCGTCAGGACCTATTCACGGTCCCAGTGCAAAAGGAGAAATTCCACCCCCCACTCGCCTGCTCCTTCTTTCATTCGTTTGCATAACCATTAGCAATCGCTGTTTGCATAGCTAATGTTTGGCTGTGATTTTGCTTGCTTCCTTGAAGGGATTCTTTGGGGGGGGTGGAGCAAATACAAAAGGTCGCATTAAAGGGGCTTTTAAGAAATGCGAAGCAGATATGTGCTGGCTTCGCAGTCACTTCCCGAATGACGGTTCAGTGTGAAAAACTCAAAAAATAAATAAATGCTGGGCACTTCAGCCTGGAACGTGCTGCTAATTACCAAGCATAAATGGCACTAGTGTGCCTGAAGATACAAGTTGAGTATCCCTTATCTGGACTGCTTGGGACCAGAAGTGGTCTGTATTTCGGATCTTTCCATATATTGGAATATTTTGGAATTTTTGCATATATACAAAGGGATGGGACCCAAATTCATGTATGTTTTAGATGCACTTTATACACTTAGCCTGAATGTAATTTTAAAGGATATTTTAAATACTTTTGTGTACATTGAACCATTAGGAAGCAAAGGTGTAACTATCTCAACAGAATACCTGTATTAGCTGTTAAACAAGAGCAACAACAAACAAACTAACAACGGCAGCCTTTCAGTCTCCACTTACGATGCAGTGTACACTGTATTTTATCTTTTTAGGTGCGAGGAAACATTGAAAGCAGGCAGCACGGATCTGCCTGCATGCCTGCTCGAAGGGTCTGGTTTTCGGATCAGTCTGGATGTGGGATGTCCGAATAAGGGATACTCTACCTGTAATTTAAAGTCAGTAGTTTAATCAGTTTCCTGTTGGCTTTTGACCTTCAAACCCATAAATGGCATAAACCAGCATAACCGAAAAAACACCTTTCTGTGTATGAACTGCCCTACAGATTCAAGGGGGAGCAAATTCCCCCCACTATTGCCAGCAGAGATTTCCTTCAGTCATCATCTGTAAGCCCATTTTCTTTTCTTTTTTTACAGGAGGAAGCAATACAAGGGCTTCATTTCTGGAGCGTGTTTAATAATTTTGTATGACTCCATTTAACCTTTGATTTCTGATTCTCTTTTTCATAATGATAATTGAAATGTAGACTTTTGAGGGGGTATTTTTACATCTCTTGACCTACATCTTCGAAATTTTCATTATTCTGTTGGGCAATAGACCCCCCCTCCCCCCAAAAAAAACTGCTTTAAGTTTTTGCTCAAGTTAAATCAATCCAAAATCCAATTGAAATGCTGGAGGGGGAAGGATCTTGGAGAGAAAAATCTTGCAATTTTATGGCCCTCTTTCGAGATCAAGTTCATTCTCACTCCTGTCAAATGGGGTCTGTTATAAAATCCTTACCTTGGCTGGGAATAAAATTCGTGCTTGTTCTTCGAAGCAAGGAATGTACTTTCAGGAGAGGAGAATTCAAAGGTGTGTTCGAGCTTGGTTGAGAATAGTAATCTTTCCTTCCGCTGCCTGATGAGGTCTGACAGGGTCACACTAGTAGCATCCTGTATATTGTTCCCGACTCCCTCAGTGGCCGGCAAGATTGCAATTCAAGGCTCTGGAGGAGAGAACGCTCTCCCTATCAGTTTGCCAACCTGAGCTAAGCAAGGGTGAATGCTTTAAGAAGCCCCTTTTCCGTCACAGAGGAGGAGCTGTATTTTCAGGCAGGCCTGTTGACCCTTAAGCCTTTCCTGATGCAAAAATTAAAGTATTTTTTTTAAAGAAGGGCTTAAAATGGATTCAAATGATATCATCGGCAAACCCCTTTACAACAAAAGGATCTGTATCCGTTTGCTTGGGGATAGGATTGCCAACGTCCAGGTGAAGTTTGGAAATCTCCCGGATTACAACTGATCACCCGGCTACGAGAGATCAGTTCCCCTGGAGAAAATGGCTGCTTTGGAGGGTGGATGGTATGGCATTAGGGCTGCCCATCTCCAGGTAGCTACTCAAAAGGGACACCGCTGTGTAAGAACGGACTGTAAGGAAGCAAACACAGGAACGAAAGTGTATCACAAAGTGCAAAATATAATATGATACAAGCTACATAACATCAAAAACAGGACCAATGACAGTGCAACACTATATCTGGGAACCGAACTGACTTTCTTAATAATGGAACTAATGAAAACTGGATTATACTAGAGGTGGTTCCAGGTATAAATTGAGAGGAGATTTTGCACAGTCATGTATTGAATTGAAGAGGGAATGAGGAAGAATTGGAAATGGCCGTCTCCCCTTCTTTTCTTGACATTTGGAACCTGCTTTTTCTCTTGTACCTGGCTGAAGGACATCTGAAAATAAGAAGATTCACGATTACATATACTTTTACAGGCTGTTGTGCCAATATTAAACTTTTATAACACACGCAAGCCCATTTGGGGATAGTATTCCTATGTTATTTACTTGGCTATGTATAGCTATTAGGACAGATTTTTTTTCCCAAGAGGTGGAAAGCAAAGCGTGAACCATCCGTTCCTGTCTAATGCTGCAAAGCGTCTTTGTACTGAATGGACGCAAACACCTTTGATTGCTGTGAGCCGGTAGTACATTCACACCAGGTGCTTGTTATTTAGGATAGCCAAGCAAGCAAGCACCCCAGATGTAAAAATTTCAGGGAGACAAGGAAGTTATCTAATTGGCCCACTAACTGGCTGGGGAAAGCAGATATACCCCATGCAGGAAATGTCTGCATTATCTGGTGCCTCGTTAGGGTTGCCAACCTCCAGTTGGTGGCTGGAGATCTCTTGCTATTATAACTGATCTCCGGCCGACAGAGATCAGTTCCCCTGGAGAAAACAGCCGCTTTGGAAGGTGGACTCCATCAATTTAGATGAACCTCACATAGGGTTGCCAACCTCCAGGAACACATGAAGCTGCCTTATCCTGAATCATACCCTTGGTCTGCTGGACTTGATGGACCTTGGTCTGATCCAGCATGGCCTTTCTTACGTTCTTGTGTAGTTCTTTCGTCTTAATGCCTTTTATTTCCCTCTGAGTCACTACATACCATGAAAAAGGTGTGGTAGAACTGTTGTTTTTTAAAGTAAACTAATTAAAAATTCAACCTCCATCAGGCACAGTAGGGTCAGGGTCACAGCTCAGATAACTGTCAGGTAACAAGTTCACAGGACTCCTCTGTTTTTCGATGTGAAATGCTGAAAGGGGTCACACTTCACTCCAAGGTGTTTGTCTGACAATAAAGAAGGGGCAGAGGGAACCTTCATAAAGTTCATAGTTAAAAGCACTGCCAATAAGCATAAAAAAATAAGATAGTAGTTTCTTCAGATGCCTTGCTTCTAAAATTTATATAAACAAATGGCTATTTATACATTCTTACCAACCTCCGTGAGTTATTGGCTTTCCGGTACACCTCCCTATAGGTGCTGAGCTCAACTTCTCATCGGGGACCACTAAAAAGCCTTTCAGTGGAAAAGGCCAGGCTCAGCAAAACCTTGATGTCATTACAGCCCTAAGCAGTGTTTGGAAAAGGCAATTGTGTTAAGGGTGGGTTGGGGATTTTTCTCCCCCCTGCCCCTGTCTCTGAGAAGGAACAAGCCGACTTCTTTCATGCTGAGGATGGTAACAACCGAGCGCGATTTCCCCAGGGTGGATCGCTACAGGTAAAGAAGAGTGAAAGCTTAGATCGCTGCAGCCCTGGTGGAGTTGGCAAGGACATAACAAAAAAGTGTGTGTGGGACAGGAACACAAAACAAGGTAACAAAGATCTAGGATTGCCAGGTCCCTCTTTGCCACCGGCGGGAGGTTTTTGGGGCGGAGCCTGAGGAGGGCGGGGTTTGGGGAGGGGAGGGATTTTAATGCCATAGAGTCCAGTTGACAAAGCGGCCTTTTTCTCCAGGGGAAACTGACCTCTATCGGCTGGAGATCAGTTGTAATAGCAGGAGATCTCCAGCTACTGGCTGGAGGTTGGCAACCCTACAGAGATCTGATGGAGCAGTTCAAATTGCCTGATTCGTTCATATGACCAGGCATTAGAGTTGCCACCCTCTAGGTGGGGTCTGGAGATCTCCTGGGGTTGCAACTGCTCTCCAAGTGACAAGAGATGAGTTCCCCTGGAGAAAACAGTAGCTTTGGAAAGTGGACCCTATTGTATTATACCCCACCTGGATATTGACAAGCCTAGGTGGTATTGAACCTGAATGTACACCTCAAATAGGGTTGCCAGGTCCCTCTTTGCCACCAGCGGGAGGTTTTAGGGGTGGAGCCTGAGGAGGGTGGGGTTTGGGGAGGGGAGGGACTTCAATGCCATAGAGTCCAATTGCCAAAGCGGCCATTTTCTCCAGGTGAACTGATCTCTGCTGGATGGAGATCGGTTGTAATAGCAGGAGATCCCCAGCTAGTACCTGGAGGTTGGCAACCCTAGCCCCAAACTTGGATTGTCCTATTAGTTCAACTGCTTGCCTTTGCTTCCATCTGGTAAAATCAGTTTTCAGAAAGTAATATTAGTCTGCACTACCAAGTTTGAGAGTATATGTACAGGGTCCTTGAATCGCCCCTCTCCCCTCCCAGCAATTCATACAGATTAAACGCTGGTCTGTCCTTAGGAGTCAGATAATATAATGCAGATAGCATTCCCTTCCAGATTTTCAGTGAACACATCTCTGTTTATTTATAGATTTTTTTTGTGTGTATATAACTTTCATCTCCTCAAGGTTAGTGTTTGTTTAAATAGGAAGGTAGGTTTCCTGAAGCGTGGTGTATTACTGAGGGGGAAATGGAGCCGTCGACTCTTTTCGTGGAATTACGCTGCCAAATTTATGATCATAGTTGCTGCAAAAGGTACAGCAGATCGCATTCCTATGTGTCTAAGGGCTTTTTGTGTGTGCGGATGATCAGTATTGTATGTATGGCACTATGGATGCTGTGGATATCCACAACAAAGGGGGGGGGACCTCCATATTTGTTTTTTGTGAGTATGTCTCCTGAACTTGGCAGCAGGCTTGTGGATTTTAGTGTTGGCTAGGGGAGAGCAGAAAGTTGAATTGTGCATAATGTTAAATCACAGTGGGTAGCCGTGTTAGTCTGTTTGCAGTAGTCAAAAAGGGCAAGAGTCCAGTAGCACCTTAAAGACTAACAAAAATATTTTCTGGTAGGGTATGAGCTTTCGTGAGCCACAGCTCACTTATCTGAAGAAGTGAGCTGTGGCTCACGAAAGCTCATACCCTACCAGAAAATATTTTTGTTAGTCTTTAAGGTGCTACTGGACTTGTGCATAATGTTATACAACTAAGGCCTTTTATGCATTGCTGTTTCCCTCAACGTCACCCCTTCGATGATTTGGGGTCTTGGTTTGGATTACGCATGCCGTTTCCGACCGTCAGAGGTCGCCTCACTCTCCCCCAGCATTTCCCCGCGTTTTCAGAGACCTTTTTTATCTCGAATTTGAAAACGCGGGCAAAACGCGAGGAAACACAGTGAGAGAGCGAGGCGATCTCTGACGGTCTGAAACGTAGGGTTGCCAGGTCCCTCTTCGCCACCGGCAGGTCATTTTGGGGGCGGAGCCTGAGGAGGGCGGGGTTTGGGGAGGGTAGGGACTTCAATGCCATAGAGTTCAGTTGCCAAAGCAGCCATTTTTCTCCAGGCGATCTGATCTCTATCGGCTGGAGATGAGTTGAATTAGCAGGAGATCTCCTGCTACTACCTGGCAGTTGGCAACGCTACTGGAACGGCATGCAAAATCCAAACCAAGATCCCAAATCATCAGAGTTAAACAGGAATGCATAGAAGGCCAATGACAATTGACAAGGTGGTGTTTGGTGTAGGGTTGCCAACCTCCAGGTACTACCTGGAGATCTCCTCCTGTTACAATTGATAGAGATCATTTCACCTGGAAAAAATGGCCACTTTGGCAATTGGACTCTATGGCATTGAAGTCCCTCCCCAAACCCCGCCCTCCTCAGTCTCTGCCCCCAAAACCTCCCACCGGTGGCGAAACGGGACCTGGCAACCCTAGTGTCTTGGAAAGTTCCATCAAGTCGCAGCCAACATATGGCAACCCTTATGGGGTTTTCAAGGCAAGAGGTGATCAGAGGTGGTTCCCCATT
Source organism: Euleptes europaea (assembly GCF_029931775.1). Lineage (NCBI taxonomy): Eukaryota > Metazoa > Chordata > Lepidosauria > Squamata > Sphaerodactylidae > Euleptes > Euleptes europaea. The sequence continues at coordinate 7,319,693 of NC_079327.1, read as the reverse complement.
GATTGCATCTGGACAGCAACCTTGGACTTGTTTTTGTGGTCTCCCATCCAAGTACTAACCAGGGCCGATCCTGCTTAGCTTCCAGATCTGACGAGATGGAGCTAGCCTGGCCCATCCAGGTCAGTGAAAAGAAGATGATACACAACAATTATTTGTGTCTGTACAACTGTCTGTGCTTCGAATTTGGGGGGGGATTATGTGTAGGGGTGAACAACAAGATGATATACATCTAGGGTTACCAACCTCCAGGTACTAGCTGGAGATCTGCTATTACAACTGATCTCCAGCCAACAGAGATCAGTTCCCCAGGAGGAAATGGCTGCTTTGGCAATTGGACTCCATGGCATTGAAGCCCCTCCCCTCCATAAACCCTGGCCTTTTCAGGCTCCGCCCCCAAAACCTCCCCCTGGTAGCAAAGAGAGACCTGGCAACCCTAAGTATAAGGCAGCTTCCTTGTGCAATAGGGTTGCCAACCTCCAGGTATTAGCTGGAGATCTCCTGCTATTACAACTGATTTCCAGATGATAGCGATCAGTTCACCTGGAGAAAATTGCCGCTTTGGCAATTGGACTCTATGACATTGAGATCCCTCCCCTCCCTAAACCCTGGCCTCTTCAGGCTCTGCCCCCAAAACCTCCCGCTGGTGGCGAAGAGGGACCTGGAGACCCTATATGCATTTGCTGCATAACCCCCATTCAATTCCACCTCCTGAAAATTGTTCTTCTGCTGTCTTGAGAGAAGTGTGCTGCATTCGACCAACCAGCTCACAGGAAGAGAGACACGTCTATAAAAAGAGAGTGCAGCAGATTTTGCATTTCCTTAGTGGAAGCTGGAAACAGCCCTCACGTGATGATTACCTATTGAGCCTTACGAGAGCCAAATGATATGCTGTCCTCAAAGCTCACAGGAATTAATACATCTGAGTGTTTGGTGGCGAAAAGAGCCAGGGGCTGAATACCTTTCCATTCTGATAATGTGGCTTTATGTTATTTCTACCTAGGTATCTGGGAGGCTGTGCCGTAATCTTTATTCTGGGAAACATTTCTCTTTTGAAACCACGTCAGAGAGGTTTTTTTTTTTTTTTTGGTTATAATTACGAGGCATGCAAATGGTTCTGCCTCAAAAAGCGGAGTAACATCTGGCGTGCACAAGTGAAATACAAAATACTCTATTTATAGCCTGCCTTCACAGCAGATCACTAACATGTTAGCAAACACCTATTTAAGTAGTCTGATAGGTGGTAATTTTGCTCAGTTTCTTTTTGGACTGTGATTTTTTTCCTCATTCATGGCTCCCCATCCCCTTTAGCGTAAGTATTTCTTAAAAAAAAAAAAAATCCCCTAGTCAGCATGTTCTCAGCTTTGGTAGATGGTATAAACAAAAGAAACAGTGACAGGTAGTGTGAAAAAGAGTAGCCAGCTTAATGGAAACCTAGAGCTGGAAGGGACCGCAAAGGTCATCTAGTCCAACCCCTGTACAATGCAGGAAATTCATAACTACGTTTCCCCCCCCACTCCCAGCTCTATGCCCAGAGGAAGGCAAAAAAAGAAAAGAAAAAAACCCTCCAGGATCCCTGGCTCATCTGGCCTGGAGGAAAGTTCCTTCCTGACCCCAAAGTGGCGATTGGCATTACCCTGAGCATGTAAGAAGAAGAGTTGGTTTTTATATGCTGATTTTCTCTACCTTTTAAGGAGAATCAATCTGGCATACAATATCTTTCCCTTCCCCTCCCCACAACAGACACCCTGCAGGTGCCCAAGGTCACCCAGCTGGCCTCATGTGGAGGAGTGGGGAATCAAACCCGGTTCTCCAGATCAGTTTTCACCACTCTCAACCTCTTCACCACGCTGGCTCTCCAGAAAGGGCCATGAGAGCAGCATACTGACTCATCCCTTCCTGCACCGCCCCCCACCCTGATCTGCCTAATTTCACAGAATCAGCCTTGCTGTCAAATGGCCATCTAGCCTCTGCTAAAAAAAACCTCCAAAAGAGGTTTCTCTTCTCTTCTTTTCTTTTTGTGTGTGTGGAATCCCCCCTTCTGCGCAGGAGACATTGTATTGGGATTATAAATTCAATACAGGGACATCTGATATGTATTAATAATGTTATATATCTCTATTAGTAAAGTAGTAGCCTGAACAGCCCAGCTTAGCCTCAGCTTGTCAAAGCTTGGAAGCTAAGCTGGGATGGTAGGATTGCCAGGTTCCTCTTTGCCACTGGCGGGAGGTTTTGGGGGTGGAGCCTGAGGAAGGTGGGATTTGGAGAGGGGAGGGACTTCAATGCCATAGAGTCCAATTGCCACAGCAGCCATTTTCTCCAGGTGAACTCAGTTGTAATAGCAGGAGACCCCCAGCTAGTATCTGGAGGTTGGCAACCCTATGGGTCAGCCATGGTTAGTACTTGCATGAGAAGACTGGGGTTGCTTCACTGAGAAAGGCAGTGGCAAACTACCCCTGCTTGCCTCTTGCCTGGAACGCCCCATGAGTCAGTTGTGACTCGACAGCATTGGGGCAGGTAAAGAAACTGGAAGATGCCGATTAAAAGATGTTCAGAAGAAAGAAGGGGGGCGTACACATGATCTGTGTGGTTGCTCCTGAGAAAAAGCAGGTCTGTGTTCTTTTCTCCCTCTCTTTCACAATAGTGAATCGCAATGCAAAGCGCATAATGTGAGATGGCTAAATTGCGCACTGCACCAACTGGCCAAGTGTGGAAGTGCCAGTGAATTGTACTGGGGAAATTCTAAGTATGGCGCTGACTGCAGCATGTAGGTAGGCCAGGATTTTACATTGTTGTCTTGGGGTTGACAACTGTTAGCGTTTCCATATTGCTTCTTTGTCAGGGTACAAAATGTTCGATGTTCAAAATTTCCCCTTCAGCATAAATGTAAATACTTAGACTGAGGCACAGGGCATTCGTTTAGGTCTTCTGGACATTTGATGAATATTCGTGAGAGGAGGAGAGGCTGTGGCTCAGTGGTAGATCCCCGGCATCTCCAGTTAAAGGGACCAGGCAAGTGTGTGTGTAAAGTGCCATCAAGTCGCAGCCGACTTATGGCAACCCCTTTTGGGGGTTTTCATGGCAAGAGACTAACAGAGGTGGTTTGCCAGTACCTTCCTCAGCACAGCAACGCTGGTATTCCTTGATGGTCTCCCATCCAAATACTAACCAGGGCTGACCCTGCTTAGCTTCTGAGATCTGACGAGATCAGGTAGGTGATGTGAAAGACCTCTGACTGAGACCCTGGAGAGCTGCTGCCGGTCTGAGTAGACAATATTGACTTTGATGGACCAAGGGTCTGATTCAGTATAAGGCAGCTTCATGTGTTCATATGTGAGGAAGAAGAAGAAGAAGAGTTGGTTTTTATATGCCAACTTTCTCTGCCTTTTAAGGAGAATCAAACTGGCTTACAATCTCCTTCCCCTTCCTCTCCCCACAACAGACACCCTGTGAGGTAGGTGAGGCTGACAGACTTCAGAGAGAGCTGTGACTGGCCCAAGGTCACCCAGCAGGCTTCATGTGTAGGAGGGGGGAAACCAACCCAGTTCACCAGATTAGAGTCTGCCGCTCATGTGGAGGAGCAGGGAATCGAACCCGGTTCTCCAGATTTGAGGACATGCTGTGCTCTAGTATCTCTCTGCTAACCTCTCTGACAGATGCTTAACCCTGGTTTGGAATGATGTCTTTGGAGATGCTCAAATGGTTCATCTTGGTTCATTTTGGCTGCAGAATCTCAACTCCTTACAGATCGTCATCTTCTTACTGGAGTTACTGTGATGATTACAATCACGGGGGGAACTAATAAGTCGGTATTCGTAAATTGTAGAGGAATGGGATCTCCAGACAGGTCTGCTTCAGGGCCTCTTCACCCTTTCCACGCTGAGTATCTCCCTGAACAAATACCATGTACAAAAAATAACCTTTGGCTGCCGGCAGTCAAGCCCTGCCAGCAATTCACACAAGTGCAACAGGTAAAATGAGTGCTGCTACATTCACACCAAAGCTCTGCCAAGATGGAAGTGGCGGTCATTAGCTGAGTTATTCCAAGTCAGATGTGATTACCTCCACATCCCAGTTATGTTGATGGAATTATGTGATACAGATGGTTCATGCAACATCTCAACCGAGCTATTTTCCATCCTGTGTGATACCATGCTGTTCCAGGGCAGATCATGAGAGGGGGGACAGGAAGGGTTGTGTCAGGGTTTGGTTCTCGTGGCCCTTTCTTGCATGCCATGGGTAATGCTGATCACCGCTTTGGGGTCAAGAAGTAATATTCCTCCCGGCCAGATTGGCCAGGCACCCTGGAGGGTTCCCCCCCATCTTCTAGGCATGGAGTAGGGGTCACTGGGGGTGTGAGGGGGAGGTAGTTGTGAATTTCCTGCATTGTGCAGGAGGTTGGACTAGATGACCATGGTGTTCTCTTCCACCTCTATATTTCTATGATATATATGTCAGCCGCCAAGTCACATCTGACTTATGGCTGCCCCTAGTGAGGTTTTCAAGGCAAGAGATGTTCAGAAGTGGTTTGCCATTGCCTGCCACCACATCACATCCCTGGTATTCCTTGGAGCTCTCCCATCCAAATACTTGCCAGGGCCGACCCTGCTTAGCTTCTGAGATCTGATGAGATCAGGCTAGCATGGACTATCCAGGTCAGGGCTGACAACCCTAACATATATACGCTTAAAGCAAATTTCTGGGAAACAGTTGTAGAAATTTTGAGGGAAGGTACACAAATTATAATAGCAGGATTGTTAGGATCCCGTCCGTGAAATAATTCAGAATTGTTTGTGGAAATTCCTCTCAGATTTCTCCTGAATTTGTCCTGCGAGGGAAGGGAGGAAAGCTGTGAATGTCTGTCTCGTTCTTCCTTGAGAACGGGGAAGGCACAGTGCCTTGTGGGAAGGATGCAAAGGATTACTGCAGAGCAGCCTGGGCAAGATTTGGCCCGGGAGTGTTGAATGCTCAGGACGCCGCCGTTCCAGACTGCTGCTCCAGCTGTGCTCCAACTGATGTAATGCTCCGGCATTCTGCCATCTATTGTATTAGTGCTTCATGGTCAACACACAGGCGGGATTTATGTCTCTACAGCTTGCAGGGGTGTGGGGGGGATTTTTTTATTTAGGTTGTTAGAAGAGTCCGTCAGGTCCACGTCAAAGTCATTTGGAAGGTTGTCGGCAGCGAGGCTCCGGCTTTTCCGCGTCGGCGTCTCATTTGCATTGGAAAGCATGGAAGTCTGTTCTTATTACGGATGACAGTTCATAGCTAGCTGCTCAGGTACTTAAAAGTGTTTCGTCTTAATTAAAATTCTCCAGCTTTTACCACCTTAATTGATGAGTACTAAAATCCTTTATCATCCCCATCATGCTTGTGAACCCATAAAAGAGCTAAATGTACTTCATCACTTTCTTGTGTTTTTTTTTTAATCATTAAAAAGAGGAAGGCAAGAAAGATAACAGAGGGAATAACTGTATTTATAACCTTCAGGAGAATCCAGATACGAATGCACTTTGCTTCTTGTGTAGGGCAAACAGATAAGAGTTCCATGAACAGAGTTTAGGGTTGCCCTAGGTTCCTTTTTGCCACCGGCAGGAGATTTGGGGGGTGGAGCCTGAAGAGGGCAGGGATTGGGGAGGGGAGGGACTTCAATGCCAGAGAGTCCAATGGCCAAAGTGGCCATTTTCTCCAGGGGAACTGATCTCTATCGGCTATAGCAGAAGATGTTCTGCTATTACCTGGAGGTTGGGGGAGAAACAGGCATCTCTATACTAATACCAAAGGTTAGGAAAATAGTATAGGAGCGAAGACCATTTACAAACAAGGTGCAATTTATATAAGCTACTGAGATACCTATATACATACAATGTACTTGTGGTTACTTGTGTTTGTACATTACCTGGAGGTTGGCAACCCTATTGGCAACCCTACCCACACACCCACACGCAAGGCCTCATTGGATGGAGAGTCTGCCACATATCTAGGATTAGGCCGATTGAAGCAGCCAAAGCACCACAGAGGGAGGAGTTTTCCAGCACCTCACTCACTAACAGAAGAACTATGAAATTCAGAAGCTTTCCAGACATACAAACCTTTCCCTGCCATATTTAATTATTTTTAATTTGGGCAATCAGCCTCATCATCCCACTTCTCCCCCCAATACTCAGCCCAAACACTTCCAACAGAAGACCGATGCTCCCCTACCCACAAGTACACCATGTAGGGTTGCCAGGTGGTTGCCACTGGTGGCGGGCAACCCCCGGCAATTTACCCCTCTGCCTGCCGACCAGGGTGGGCGGGCAAACGTGGACGCACACACGTGCATACCGCACGCATCACTTCTGGTTTAGAACCAGAAGTTCTGCCTCACGCGGCCTTATACCTCTTAGTTTGAGTGGTAAAGGGCCGCTTTATCACTCAAACTAAGAGGTAAAGGCCCCTTGCGAGGCATCACTTCCAGTTCTAAACCGGAAGTGACGCGCTTGTGTTGGCGCATGCACACACGCACACACACTTTCCGACAACAGCCTTCCGCCGGAGGAGAGGAGGAACCTGGTAACCCTAACGCCATGGCTCCAAACCCCTCAGTTCCGCAAACTGGGGGTGGACTTGGTAGTCAACCACTATCTCCAGTTGCCACCAAGAATATGCTGAGGAAACAACAAGGGGTGGGGTAGAGGGGCTAAATGTAGAAATGTGGGGGGGGGGGGACAAGGGGACCAGCTCCTCCGGTGGTCCAGGAGCTATGGCTGACCATCCCAATTGCTAAGCCAAACATGAATATACAATACAGTCATCTGGCAGTGCTGCATCGAAGTGGCATGAGATCGATGGCTATGTAGATTGCTCTATTCATCAATAGAAGACTTATTGATTAGTTCAGTCCATCAAAACAATTTAGTGGGAAAGTCACTGTTGTCTATGAGAGTTTCGTTTCTGATGAGAACTCACGCCATGCCGTTAACAAACACAAACTAATTCTCCTGTATGTTCATTCCTCAGAAGATATTAGGGTTGCCTGGTCGCCCCTCTCCTCCGGCGGGAGGTTTTTAGGGCGGAGGTGAGGGAAAGATCATGTGCGCATGCAGCCATGCCAACGCGATTGCATCACTTCCCTTTTACACCTGGAAGTCTGCATCGCAAGGGGCCTTTTACCACTCAAACTGGGGGGTTGAGTGGTAAAAGACCCATTGCAATACGGCACTTATGGGTGTAAATGCATCAGACTCCCAGTTTGAGTGGTAAAAGGCCCCTTGCGATGCAGCGCTTCTGGGTGTAAACTGGAAGTGACGTGACGCAGCGGGCAGGCATGCGAGTGCGCATTGCCCGCTGACCAGCTGAGGGTCTTATCTGTTTCTTATTGGTTTGCCCACCACCACCTGGCACTTGGGAACTCTAAAAATTATGAATGAGGGGTAACCTGTCATGTAAACCACAGCTATTTATTATCGTTATCAGGACATAGAGTAGCGGATGGACCATACTGTACGAGTCTGAAAAGTGGTATTGAGGAGCGGGTATTTCGTTATGAACGTTTTACATGAATAATTTCTTAAAAGCAATCTTCTATCAATGACTTATTAGGCAAATAGAAAGGGTACTGATGCATTTCTGGCCCAATTTAATCTTTGGGGGACAGTTATTAAGGCTCTTAATTGAATACAATTTAATTAAGATGCAAGGCCACGCGTTTGAATTATCTAGCAGGCTTCTGAGCACAGAAATAATCAATAATCAGAGGAAACAATAAAATAAACCTTGATGCCTTTCTTATCTGTCTTTTTTTTCCATTTCCATAATGCATATGGAAATCCAACTGCCAAATGACTGCTGCTAATCTGTGATATTTAGACGAGCTCCATCTCTCGCTGTGCTTCCCAGGCAGACAAAAAGGAAACCTGTGAGAGAGATTGCAGAAAATTGGTCGTACGAATCAAAGTGAGAGTCATTTTTGCATTTCGCTTTAATAAGCTAGGGACAGTTTCCCAAATTACTGGCTCTTCCAGCATCTGAGGGATTGTGAGCATGCTGGTTTTCAAACTGTGTTCTGGAGAGTTCTGTATGCTTGCCACAGGTTCCCTTTGAGGTAAATAATGATGGACTGACTTCCTTCAAAGGGGATATGATAACCATCTTCAAGTACTTGAAGGGCTGCCATATAGAGGAGGGTGCCGAGTGGTTTTCTGTTGTCCCAGAGGGTCGGACCAGAACCAATGGGTTGAAATTAAATCAAAAGAGTTTCCGTCTAGACATCAGGAATCATTTTCTAACAGTTAGAGCGGTCCCTCAGTGGAACAGGCTTCCTCAGGAGGTGGTGAGCACTCCTTCCCTGGAGGTTTTTAAGAGGAGGTTAGATGGCCATCTGTCAGCAATGCTGATTCTGTGACTTTAGGCAGATGATAAGCAGGAAGGCATCTTGGCCATCTTCTGGTCATTGGGGGTGTGGGGGGGAGGTAGTTGTGAGTTCCCTGCATTGTGCAGGGGGTTGGACTAGATGACCCTGGTGGTCCCTTCCAACTCTATGATTCTATGATTGCCTGCACTTACCAATCTTCCTTTGCGATGTACTGCCACAGGGAGATATTGGAGATGTTGTAGGGCAGTGGTTCCCAAACTGTGCTCCGCGGAGCACTTGGTGCTGCTCGAAACATCTCCTAGTGCTCCATGAAGAGATTGCAAGAAAAATACTACTGTCATACGGTTTAGTGTTTAGGTGCTAGGTGAAAATGAGTTCTCCGTGATGAATTTCTCTCCTGAAACGTACTCCATGACTCAAAAGGTTTGGGGACCGCTCTTCTAGGGCATTCTCTTTGTTTACAGTTCAAGACAACCGTGAGGCCCTGCAACCATAACAGACGAAGAAATGTCAGTGTGGAGAGGACTCCTTGGCTGTAGAAAGTGCAGAGATAAGACAGCATGTCAAGGCTAAAGTGCCTGCTGACATGTTGAAGTACAGTTGCCAACCTCCAGGTGAGGCCTGGAGAATTACAACTGATCTCTAGATGACAGAGATGATGATGAAGAAGAAGAGTTGTTTTTTTATGCCAGCGTGGTGTAGTGGTTAAGAGTGGTGGTTTGGAGCAGTGGACTCTAATCTGGAGAACCGGGATTGATTCCCCACTCCGCCATATGAATGGCTGATTCTAATCTGGTGAACCAGGTTTGATTCCCCACTCTTCCACGTTAGTGGCAGACTCTAATCTGGAGAACCCTGTTTGATTCCACGCTCCTCCACATGAGAGGCTAATTCTAATCGGGTGAACTGGGCTTAATTCCATGCTCCTCCACATGAGTGCTGGACTCTAATCTGGAGAACTGGGTTTGATTCTCCCACTTTGTGGTCCCATCAAGCAAATGTACCTTGAAATTTCATTTGAAATGAAATTCTGCAGCAACAGAGGGACACGTACCCCCAAAACTACATTGTGCTTTCCTTGGAATTGCTTATAGCCATTTCAACCTAGCAAGGCACTCTAAAATTTCCTGGAAATTTCACCCTCGGTGAAATTCAGCAGCAATGCTGCCTTTGTATACCCAAGACTTTTTCTCGTCCAATCTTACAACAATATATTTTTTCCCCATCGTAAATATTTCTGTGGCTCCTCGCTGGTTTCCATTGCATTTTTCCATTTTGAGACAGGTTCTATTTTTCCCAAGGCAATCGTCGAAATGTGTTCATTCCCTAGGTTATGTTTGGCTTTGGGCAAATGTCTGCCCCTTTCTTCAACATCCTTTTCTTTTTATTTACTCCTGAACCCTGAAGTGCTGCTTCAGAGAATTGTCAACAGTACCGTCTCTGGCTCTGTTTTCTGAGTTGTTGCAGTTAATTTAAGGGCCATGATTGTGTATGAGTGTTTCAAATTGGTTGCTCCAGTGTGCAATTATGCGGCACTTTTCCACATTAAATTTCACCTGCCATTGTGTCTGGCAATCGCATAACATTGTTTGTTCTCAGATTACCTTCTGCCATATTTCTGATTTTTGCTTTTGAGTCTTCCATGTGCTGTAAATACATATATTTCCTTTCTTTTCCTATTTCCTCTCTCTTTCTCTCTCTCTGATTTTTGCGCTTCCCTTGGTAGCATCGAGCTCTTTTGAAAATTATTTTATTGCTCTGTGGCTTTGGGAGGGAAAAAAAAGATGGTTGTTTTTTTCTTTTTAAAAAATCCAGCATATAATAGAATGTAAAGTCATAGAGGTACTTCTGCTTTTAATATTTAATTTTATGCGTTATCAATAGGGTTCCCAGATGCCCGGTAATGGTGGGTAATTGCCCACCAATTAACAGGCCTGTTTGCTGTTTTTCATCTGGATGGCAGGCAGAAGAAGAACAGCTGAAGGGAGAGCAATCTGCTTGGGGCGGGGGACCACAATAATGTTACCTCTGGGTTTACCCGAGAAGAGACGGGGACGCTCTTTTTTTGGAGGAATGTGCTACAGCAATAGTGAGGGGGCAACTAGCAACTGGTGGCGAGGGGGCAACTAACAACCCTAATTATAAAGCATTGTTTTCTGCCTTTAGTGTACATTCAGAAATTGACAGGATCAAACCTTGCTTGGACCATACTTGGCCAGAATGGTGTAGTGGTTAAGAGCGGTGGTTTGGAGCGGTGGACTCTGGTCTGGAAAACCGGGTTTGATTCCCCACTCCTCCACATGAATGGCAGACGATGATCTGATGAACAGGATTTGTTTCTCCACTTTTACCCATGAAGCCAGCTGGGTGACCTTGGGCTTGTCACACTCTCTCAGCCTCACCTACCTCACAGGGGAAGGGAAGGTGAGTGTAAGCCTGTTTGATTCTTCCTTAAGTTATAGAGAAAGTTGGCATATAAAAACTAGTTCTTCTTCTTCTTCTTCATGTGTGTGTAAAGTGCTGTCAAGTCACAGCCAAATTATGGCAACCTCATAGGGTTTTCAAAGCAAGGGACAAACATAGATGATTTGCCGTTGCCTGCCAGTATGGTGTAGTGGTTAAGAGCAGTGGTTTGGAGCCCTGGAGTCTAATATGGAGAACTGGCTTTGATTCCCCACTCTTCCACATAAGCGGCAGACTCTAATCTGGTGAACTGGCTTGATTTCCCCTCTCCTACACATGAAACCAGCAGGGTGACCTTGGGCTAGTCACAGCTCTCTTAGAGCTCTCTCAACCCCACCTACCTCACAGGGTGTCTGTTGTGGGGAGTGGAAGGGAAGGAGATTGTAAGCAGGTTTGATTTTCCCTTAAGTGACAGAGAAAGTCAGCATATAAAAACCAACTCCTTCTTCTTCTGTCCTTGATAGCAACCCTGCCCTTCCTTGGTGTTCTCCCATCCAAGTACTAACCAGGGCCAACCCTGCTTAGCTTCTGAGATTTAATGAAATCAGACTAGCCTGGACATCCAAGTTTGTTTGTTTGTTTGGCCATGGGGGGTGCTTTCTGCTAGCTGAAGGAAGGGGGGATTGCTTTGCCTAAGGTTGCCATCCCTGGCTTGGGAAATTCCTGGAGATTTGGGGGCAGAGCCTGAGAAGGCAGAATTGGGGGGGGGGCTGAGGGCGCTCAGGGGGATATGATTCCATAGAATCTACCCTCCAAAGCTTCCATTTCCTCCAGGGGAACTGATCTCTGCTGTCTGGTGATCAGTTGTAATTCCAGGAGATCTCCTGCCACCACCGGAAGGTTGGCAAGCCTAGCTTTTGCCTCTGTGGGTATAGAAGCAGCCGGGGAGGGGGTTATCGCAGAGGGAGAAAGTGCTAAGAATCCAGCACACTTCCAAGGTAGAGCGAGGATTTGAACCCCCCTCCCATCCTAGTTGGACACTGTAACCACTGCACCACATGAACACTTGAAGACAGGAGATCTCCAGCTACTACCTGGAGGTTGGCAACCCTGGAGCAGGGCTTCTTAAACTTTTTCCACTTGCAACCCCTTTTCGCCCGAGATATTTTTATGTGACCCCGGGTATATAGGCATATAAAATAGTCATACAAAGCAAACATTTAATGATAATCAATCATAAAAAAAAACTTTTACTGTTGCCAAATTTTCTGCGACCCCCACATCCAGTTACGCAGCCCCATATGGGGTTGTGACCCACAGTTTAAGAAGCTTTGCCCTTGCCCTAGAATGACCGCCTGTGAGCTGAATCCTGGTTTCACGAACGGACTCTATCTAAACTAAACTGTGACTTCATCCAATGTTTGAACTGTGCCAGTGGGGTAGGAGAGGGAATCATAACCTTGTCTCCGTCCTTAGCACTCTCAATGGGGATTAAATTCCGGCGATCCCACAGATGTCTTCTCTATCCTTGTCAGTTTTCCTTTGAAGCCTGTTCCCAACCCCACCACCACCTTTGTCTAGGTTGTACGCCAGTGATGAGCTGACAACAAATTTCAGGAATAAACGCTGGTGGAAGAGAGACAAAGAATTCATGGTTGAATGGGAGGCAGAAAATTCAATTTTTAGGGAGGTCTGTGAGACTCCTGGCTGCAATAACTTTGATTAACCTGGCAGTGTTTCAGCATGGGGTCATATCATCCTGTTGACACTCTGCTTTTGAGATGTCAGTCACATTTCAATAACTTCTCGGCATGGCCTCGTAAGGCCTGTCTCGTCATTGACTTTGAATGAGGCCGCTTGCTTATGAATGCTGCTGGGACTTTCACTCAGATAGTCCGGTATTGTCTTGGGTCTGATTGACGTGTCTGGATTGATGGAAACATTTCAGGATATCCAGCACCTCCTCCCTTCACGACAACATTGTTTTCCTCATTGCCTCTTTTTTATCCTGGAAGCGTCTTCTCTTATGATGGTAATAAGTTCTGGACTATTTTGAAAAGCCGGAAAATGTTAAAATTACAAATATATAAATTTTAATAATGTGCACATGTAGATTAAAAGCATAAAACTCCTAGTAAAGGCAAAAACGTACACATTCAGTATATACAAACATAAACAACTGCGATGTACAATCTTTCTTTGACCAATATGTGATCCAAAAAGGACCAGACGTGTTTCGGCCTGGATAGGCCTTCCTCAGTGGTCAGTATAAAATTATAACTGGATAGGCCTTCCTCAGTGGTCAGTAACTTATTAATTTTTTACTCTGTCAGCAATGCTGATTCTATGACCTTAAGGAGATGATGAGAGGGAGGGCATCTTGGCCATCTTCTGGGCATGGAGTAGGGGACACGGGGGGGGGGGGTAGTTGTGAATTTCCTGCATTGTGCAGGGGGTTGGACTAGATGACCCTGGTGGTCCCTTCCAACTCTATGATTCCTCCCATCCAGGTATTAACTAGGACCAACCCTGCTTAGCTTCTGAGATCTGGTGAGATCGGGCTAGCCTGGGCCATCCAGGTCAGGACAGCACATGGTACCAGATCACAATGAGACCTATCAGAGATTGTCAGCCATGATGGTCCAAAAGAAAAAACAAAAACAAAGCACAGACCAGAACCTACATAATCTTCTTTATCAGGAACAACTAGCGGACGTATTGGTCATATGTCATTTGGATGGTTCTAGTGAAAGGTATTATGTGGATTGTGTTCTGAGGTTGTTGTTGTTGTTGTTTTTTGGATCGCTCAGTACCGAAGATTCAATCTCTCGAAGACTGGCAAAATACAGCGAAAAGCTAACATTAGAAATAAGGAACTTCCTTTTAAAGTTTTCATACGGTTTTGAATTAGTTTTAAGAACAAATTCACAAATGTCATTAATGGGTATTTTTGGAGGATGTTCCATTATGTAAGAAATGCAGTGCCCCAGAACCATGACTTTTCCCCTCCTGTATTACACAGAAAGCTGATTTCTAATCCAAATGTTCCATTTTAAGCAAAAGAAATACTGCCTCAGATAATTGAGATGGTTTTTGTGTGTGTGTGTCTTGTTTCATTGTTTAGAACTGCCCCAGTTCCGGAGTCAGCGGCAAAGGGGTTCAGGGTTACCTAAAACATAAGAATGCTTACTGTCTTGCGTAGGTCGGTACGAAGAAGACAAACTAGTTAGGGTAGGGTTACTAACTCCAGGTTGGGAAATACCTGGAGATTTTGGGGGCAGAGCCTGGGGAGGGTGGGGTTTGGGGAGGGGAGGGACTTCAATGCCATAGAGCCCAATTGCCAAAGCGGTCATTTTCTCCAGGGGAACATCTCTATTGGCTGGAGATCAGTTGTAATAGCTGGAGATCTCCAGCTAGTACCAGGAGGCTGGCAACCCTAGTAAAGGGGCTGTAAGTAGGAATCATTTTTGTACTCCACCTTTGGTTGTTTCTTTGTTTTCTCTTTATGGGGGCCTTTGTGTTAAACCTTGAGGGGTATACATATGTGTTCATGCCTTTAAGTAAGCCCTAGGGTTGCTAGGTCCCTCTTCACTACCAGTGGGAGGTTTTTGGGGTGGATCCTGATGAAGGCGGGGTTTGGGGAGGGGGAGGACTTCAATGCCATTGAGTCCAATTGCCAAAGCAGCCATTGTTTTTCCAGGGGAACTGATCTCTACTGGCTGGAGATCAGTTGTAATAGCAGGAGATCTCCAGCTAGTGCCAGGAGGTTGGCAACCCTACCAATCCCCTAAGAGCCTAATCACTCAAAGGCAGTGCCCTCCTTCACACCTAACATTGTAGTTTGTTGTGTTGAACTGTTAGGGGTAGGGCTGTGACTTAGTGGCAGATGGGGTTGCCAACCGCTAGATACTAGCTGGAGATCTCCTGCTATTACAACTGATCTCCAGGCAATAGAGATCAGTTCACCTGGAGCAAATGGCCGCTTTGGCAATTGGACTCTATGACATCGAAGTCCCTCCCCTCCCCAAACCCTGCCCTCCTCAGGCTCTGCCCCCAATGCCTCCTGCCGATGGCGAAGAGGGACCTGGCAACCCTAGGGATTGGCAAGCCTACCAAGACCCTCGTCTGCTGCTCGAACCCCTGCACTATGCTGCTGCCTCTCACGTTCAATTGTGCTGCTTAAATACGACACTTGTTTTTGTAGACCCGCAAATAATCTCCAGTTTCAAATACTCCGATGTTCATCTCCATCTCTGCATTTGTACGGTAACCCCCTGTGACGTTATGTCACAACATTCTGCCTTCTACTCATAGATACCCACAGGGGAGTGCCCATTTTCCTCCTACAAAGCTGCTGTTTTTTAAAAAAAGAATGAGGTCAGTATTACACTGGGTCCCAGTGCTTTTTATAAAAACAAACCTCTTCTCTGAGTTCTCTGCTGACACCGTTTTAATAAAGCTGCTAGAGCTTTTCATAAAATACCCAATTTTATTCTGATGGAGGAATGTTAACATTATCGCAGTGTTGTGTTGAACAAAAGTTGGGGCATAATTAGGGTTGCGAACCTCCAGGTAGTGCAACACCGGTTAAGGAATTATTCAGTACGCAGCCACCAATACACTTAATTCAAATATACTTTACTACTTTTGAGGGAAAACCTTAATATATACACGAGGTACAAGGTAAACAACCATACAATTGTGTAAGAAACATTCTTATAATGTATGTCAAACAATATTATGAAAAAACGTTGTACAAAATTACAGGATAATGCAAACGCACAGAAAATTTACTGCAGTGATAGATTATACTCTTACAGTCCCGTCTTGACCAGTGGAACAAAATATCCTATAATTGGTTTCAACTATAATGTAAGAAAACTTGTCAAAGTGTTCCAAACAGTAGACTCACTACGGCTGCGTGGATCCTACGCTCCGCGAAGAAGATGCACTTGTTTTCGAGTCAGCTGGTTAGCCTTAGCCAATCAAACTACAGCTCTTTGAAATCTTTGCTTTACAGCTCCATGTTTCCAAAACTATTGCAATATTCCTTATAATAATGGCTCGGGCAAACACCCTGATTTGATAATAACCTGGGCAAACGCCCCAATTTGACAAGACTCCGGTTTTATCTTGTTTTGTAGGCTTCCTCAGAATGTATTTTCCATATTATCTAGAATAGCAACAGTATATAATAATCTCTTTTTATATATGATGAAATGCAGACAGGGTTGCCAGGTCCTACTTTGCCACCGGCGGGGGGGGGGGGAGTTTGGGTGGAGCCTGAGGAGGGTGGGATTTGTGAAGGGGAGGGACTTCAATGCCATAGTGTCCGATTGCCAAAGCGGCCATTTTCTCCAGGGGAAACTGATCTCTATCGGCTGGAGATCAGTTGTAATAGTGGGAGATCTCCAGCTAGTACCTGGAGGTTGGCAACCCTATATGCAGATATATTAAGAAAGCAGAATAGAATAACTATATTGTGAATAGGATGTGATGTATGCTAGATTAGGTAAGATTATGACCAAGATGTAATAATCCGTATTGTGATTGTATAGTGTTGATCTTTATGTTGTATGTATGGAAAAATAAAAAAAAAATGCTTCAGTTCAGCCATTCACAGAACCTGTCCTGAAGGTGGCACAGGTAGGAGAGACAGGAAGTGTATATGGTGCAACCCTACCGGTGATTTTCCTGAAGCCAGACTTTGCAGGGTGAGGAAGGGAGAGTAGAAGCAGACCCTTCCCAAAAATTAAAGGCTGTGCAGCCAGTAGAAAAACTCTTCGTAATACACAGTCATGAATACATGAACACTTGAAGCCGCCTTATACTGAATCAGACCTTTGGTCCATCAAAGTCAGTATTGTCTACTCAGACCAGCAGCGGCTCTCCAGGGACTTAGGCAGAGGTCTTTCACATCACCTACTTGCCTAGTCCCTTTAACTGGAGATGCTGGGGATTGAACCTGGGACCTTCTGCATGCCAATCAGATGCTCTACCACTGAGCTATGGCCCTCCCCAATAATTAGATCCCTTTCACCTGTGTGTTTGCTTTGTCCCCACCAAAGCCATTCATCTCTAGAAATGTGTGCTTATATTATTGTTTCCTGTACGATTTCCTCCTTGAAGTCTGGCATCTGTGATGCGGTTGGGACCGATTGTACTTTTGCAGCATGCGAGCTCAGCCGGCGTTTGGGGGAGGTTTGCTCTCAGCCCGTTAATACGAGACTTTCCTACGCCATCGCTTTGGAGGATAAACTTTTACACGGGTGCTGACGGATGCTTATTAAAACTCAAAAGCCAGCGCCACCAAAAGAGGAGGCAAAGGAATCAGACGTGAGATACTCTCCGCCTCCCCCCCTCCCGTTTCACTGGGGTATGCTGCGTGATTTCACAATTAAGTTGGCAGAGATCCTGGAGGCGTAAAAAGGGAAGCCTGCAGCAAGGACAGTGAGACCTTTTTCTTTGGCAGCGCGAAAAGATGGAAGGGAACAAAATTAAGCTCCTTGTTTCCTTGCTGAATGGCTTAATTCAACGCGGCTCGTTCACCGGTATTTCACTCCTACGCCTGTGATTGGCATGGAAAGGGATACAGGCAGATGAGCTCTGCTCTTTGCAAAGACAGCTCAGTTATCTGTCCCTTGTCAAGTTTCCCA
This sequence comes from Euleptes europaea, assembly GCF_029931775.1. NCBI lineage: Eukaryota > Metazoa > Chordata > Lepidosauria > Squamata > Sphaerodactylidae > Euleptes > Euleptes europaea. Next base: position 7,302,281 of record NC_079327.1, on the reverse strand, counting down.
CCAGTTAGGGTCACTATAATCAGGCAATAATAATAATAATATTAATAATAATCCCATCACTTGGTTCCATCAGATCGGTTCCATAATCGGTGCATCTCCCCTTCCTAATTTTCACCAACATGCCCACAATATAAACATAAGGACATAAGAAAGGCCATGCTGGATCAGACCAAGGTCCATCAAGTCCAGCAGTCTGTTCACACAGTGGTCAACCAGGTGCCTTTAGGAAGCCTACAAACAAGACGACTGCAGCAGCACCGTCCTGCCTGTGCTCCACAGCACCTCATATAATAGGCCTGATCCTCTGATACTGGAGAGAATGGGTATGCATCAAGGCTAGTATTCATTTTGACTAGGAGCCATGGATAGCCCTCTCCTCCGTGAACACATTCTTTCCCCTCTTAAAGCTTTCCAAGTTGGCAGCCATCACCACATCCTGGGGCAGGGAGTTCCACAATTGAACTATGCATTGTGAGAAGAAATACTTCCTTTTGTCTGTTTTGAATCTCTCACCCTCCAGCTTCAGCAGATGTCCCCGGGTTCTAACATTATGAGAAAGGGGGGAAAGCTTCTCCCTGTCCACTCTCTCCATACCATGCATAATTTTTTACACCTCTATCATGTTTTAAAGGGCTTCTTTCCAAGCTAAACAGCCCTAAGTGTTTTAACCTCCCCTCAAAGGGCAGTTGCTCTAACCCCCCTGATCATTTTGGTTGTTCTTTTCTGCACCTTCTCAAGCTCTGCAATATTTTTTTTTAGGTGTGAGGAGTCAGATGCTGGGAGGCTGGGGAGCCCGTGTTTGGTCAAGCTTGTGCTGAGCTCGAATTGCGCTGAGAGGCACCGTTAATAATGGGGTGGCAAAACGCGTTTGCTTAGAGTGGGCTTGATGCTTCCATTGCATTTCCTGTTGTAGCTTTGGGGGAAGTATGGAGATTGAGTTCAGCAAAGCATGGGATGTTCCATTAACCTCTCTTTCCCCATGAATAGAATGGCTTCCCCATCTGGCTGTAGCTATTTCCTTTCACGTACGGGCAGAGGGAAAACTAGAGTGACTGTTTGTTTTCCCCACATCCTTCAAGGATCTACCGCAGCAGTTCCCAGCTGTGGAGGGGGACTTAAAAACGAGTCCCAGCTTTTTTTAACGGTGGGTCACAAATAGGGTTGCCAACCTCCAGGTACTAGCTGGAGATCTCCTGCTATTACAACTGATCTCCAGCCAGCAGAGACCAGTTCTCCTGGAGGAAATGGCCGCTTTGGCAATTGGACTCTATGGCATTGAAGTCCCTCCCCAAGCCCCGCCCTTCTCACGCTCCACCAAAAAAACCTCCTGCCAGTGGCAAAGAGGGACCTGGTAACCCAAGTCACAAAGCCAAGAGGGAGGAAATGGAACAGGGTGAATTGGGAAAGGAGGCTGTGTGGCAAATAATTTTATAGACCCCTATTATATCTCCCCTTAACCACCTTAATCTTTTATCAAGACTAAACAGAAGGCTCCAATCTAGCGATGCACCAACAGAAACATAGGTCGTTTATGCGTGGGTACTTTCACTCACATTTGCCCCTGGTCTGACTCAGTTGTTCCTTGGAGTTAAGCATGAGTTTTCCATCCATTTGAGATGACCTCGCTGCCAGCCCTCACAAATCCTGGGACTTCCTGTTCCTCTGTTAACGTGATACTTCCCTCTCCCCTGAGCTCAGCCTGGGGAAATCCCTGTGCATAAGGCAAAGTGTGAGGCAAAGAAGCATTGGGCTAATCAGGGCTATTCAGGCTGTGGATAGTAACTGTCACAACAGACTCATGGCAGCCCCAGGGCTATGGAGCTTTCGAGGCAAGAGATGAGTAGAAGTGGTTTTCCACTGTCTTCCTTGGTCGTCTCCCATTGGGTCATCAGGCTATCCAAGCTGCTGATAATAATTGCCTTCTGTCAAGTCGCAAAGGACTCGTGGCCACCCCAGGGCTATGGAGTTTTCACGGCAAGAGATGAGCAGAGGTGGTGTGCCATTGCTTTTCTAGTCTTCCTTGGTGGCCTCCCATCCAAGTATAACCATGGCTAACCCTGCTTACCTTCCAAGCTTTGACAATCTTGAACTAAGCGGGGCTATTCACGCGGCTAACGGGACGCTGATTTTAAATGCCACAGTTTCAGCGAGCAGAAGCCGATTCAACAATCAAAGAACATCCCTAGACAGAGGTTGGTGCTAAATGTTCAGTGGTCAATTGAGAAAGAGCACTTGTGTGTATCATTCAGATTTTTTTTTTTTAACAGAAATGTTAGAAAGATTGCTGTTTGGGCACGAGGAGATCAAACGGTATGCAGCCAAACAAACAGAAAGCACTCGGCTTGTCACCATATGGAACAAAAAAGTAATTACTGAGTCTGCAAGGGAGGCGAGGCAATTAGAATGCTTGCTGTTTATCTGGAGTAACTTTCGACATCATAAAATGTTGCAGTTCAAGTTTCATGCTGAGTGTTGTGGGAATATTGGGCTCCGAGAGAGATCTATTATTTTTAATTTATCGCGGTGACAAATGCAATGGAAAACTGTTCATAGACTGGCTGCATACTCAATTTCTTCTTTCAACAGAATCATTTTTCAGGTGTATGACTAGGAGGAACGCAGAGCCTGGTGCTGTATCGATGTAAATCGGCTGCAAAACAGAATAAATTCATTTGCTAGCCCTGCGCATGCCGGACTGTCACTATATTTCTCAGAGCGGGCATTAATTTGATGGGCTTTGGCACATGGGAGAACCAGTTTGGGTGACAAATCTCTTTTGTCATTATGCTACAGCCGTTTGTAATGCTGAAGTTAATGATGGGGGGGGGACTCTGGGAGTGTTGGAAGTGGAGCCTTGTCGTACCTTGGTGGGGGCTTGCCTCCTGCTTTGGGTTATCATCCCCCTGCAAAGCCCTCTCAGACACTATCAGTCATCCTTTAGATGAGAGCAGATTCACGATGGACATACCTTTGTTTTGCCAGAGATATTTTTTGAGAACGTTTAGGGTGGATGTACAGTAAAGAAGTGATACACTGTGGTTCACTTGAGAAATTGCACAGAACTTAAAACCATCTCCTCCCATACTGTCCAGCCCACCAGCTTTGATTCCCCACTGCTCCACATGAGCGGTGGAGGCCAATCTTGTGAACTGGGTTGGTTTCCCCACTCCTCCACATGAAGCCAGCTGAGTGACCTTGGGCTAGTCACAGCTCTCTTAGAGCTCTCTCAGCCCCACCTACCTCACAAGATGTCTGTTGTGGGGAAGGGAAGGAGATTGTAAGCCGCTTTGAAACTCCTTAAAGATAAAGTCGGCATATAAAAACCAACTCTTCTTCTTCTTCTTCTTCTTCTTCTTCTTCTTCTTCTTCTTCTTCTTCTTCTTCTTCTTCTTCCATATTTAAAGGCGATCTTCTGTAGCCACAATGATAACGCAATTCCTTGCCCAACTATTGGAGGTGTTTCTAAATGCTAATTGAATTTATTAAGAACTGGAGAAAAAATACCTTTGGCTTTATTTTATGATGGTAGCA